>NW_006768767.1:2123620-2197985 GCF_000204055.1 Melampsora larici-populina 98AG31 | reverse complement strand
TTTATAGGAATGTTTGATCAGTCACCAAGGTTATTTCTCTTGCTATTCTTCTGCGTAAGAATCCTCTGATTGAGGATCAAGAGAATTCTAGGTGAGCTGTTTTGAGCTCTCGTCCTACTCGGAACCTAATGATGAGTGTCATTGGCTTTGAGTAATGAGTTCCAGAACGTCTTGGTGTTCAGATCTTGACTATAAAATGTCCTACCTTTACCCATCCAATGCTTTCATATCTCATCATCCGTACCAAATTCTTCTCATAGACAAATACATAGATTCACACTTTTTTAGAATATTCATTCTTGCCTTACCTTCAAGATGATGATAAAATTACTTCCAACTGCACTCTTGTGTTTTATACTAATTTCTTTTGTATCCTCAACTGGTAAGTCATTAAAACTCAAATTTGAATGTTCCTGAAGGTGTGGGTTACAAAACGTTTGGAAATTTGACAGAACTAGAGGATGCCAAAGAGATAGCTACCAATTTTGCAAGTCATCTAAGAGCTTCTTCCAGTGATGAACTTCATGATATCATTGCCCCTGGGGCAACATTCTACCATAAAAGGCGGTTAAATAAACCAGGTATGTTTGCCACAGAGTGAACCTTCCCTTAAACATACCTGCCTATGCTACCAAATGTTATTATTTGATATTCCTCAAATTGGTTGACTTTATTTTCTTTTCAACATTAGATTTCCTTAAAAAGGTGGAACGAGGCACCTACTCGGATTTGCAATTCTCTACATATGATCGTAAGTCATAATGAGGTTCCCAACATGAGATGGGGAAAAATGTTCTAATGATGTTTAATTTCAACAATATAGCTATAGTCACCTTCAACTTGGCCATGACAACATTTAAGATCAGCTTCATGAATGGTTCAAGGTTATCATTCAGTGTAGATCTTGGGTACGCGCAAAACAGGTTGAGTATCACATCTGGAAGCTTCTAATCAATCCTTTTCAAAGAAGTAATTATATGCATATAGCTTTATCTGGTTAGTGAGCTATGATTTTGTAGTAATTTTACGGTACATTCTGATACCCTGAAGTAACCTAGTAGAAGAAGACATCAATTTGTGCATAAGCAGTGTGTTTTTGTTTGACAGACTTGGATACATTTAATATTTTTTGTTCCACACTAAGTCCTACAAATTTTAAGTGTGTGTTCCAATTCCAATTCAGTGAACTGGCAAAAAGGGAGTACATAGGGCAAACTTACAATCTCAACTTTGAATGTTGTGCTTTTTGCCCAAAAGGTGCAAATTCCACATCAGTTTTTAATCCCTATGAAAAGGCCCTCATCAATCACACCCACATCAATTTTCATCAACTATCCAACCAACATTTTCATACATTTTACATCTCAAAATTCTTTACTTCAACCATCCATCTACAGTCAATCTAGATTAGCTTGGCCAATCGAGAATTTTTATTTTTATTTTCAGACGTATACAGGCCAATACAGGCCATTTTATAAGCATACATAGCCTTCAACTGCGACACCACATTCAGTTGAATGGGCCCGTTTTGACGATTCAAGCTTCTGACTGATCAGCATCTATCAGCATCAATCCATTCCGTCCAAACCCATCCTTAAATCACTTGAATCCTCTTTACCTCGTCACTAACTATCCTTTGAAAATTGTGCATATCATCTAGGCTTTCATCCCGCGATCCAACCACCCTTTCGATCTCGGCTGTAACAACTCGGCTTTGACTCAAGTAAGCTCTTTGAATATTGTTCTCATATTGCGATCGATCATCTGATCTTTGAATATCTTCCTTGTCTGTCCAATCGGTCCAATGTCCTGGTCCATTCATCAGATATCTCCAAGCTCATCGACTCAATTCCCTATCTTATTACCAATTCAGGGTGTGTATTTTCTTTGACTTAAGTCCTGTTCACCGACTAAACCCCCGCTAATTGAAATGTTACATTTCTTTGGACTCCCTTCTGCCTGTCAACTCAAGCCCTGGTCTTTGGTTTAGACACTCTAGAGTAATTTGGGGATCCAGCAATCTAATAGATCCAATCCAGCGGCGAGGATCGATCTTGTTTTATTGCAAATCATCAGTAAGAGGCTACTTACCCAGTCTGTGGATCTCATTATATTGTTTTTTCTTGCTATCCGATTTCGCTGTGCTTCTCGAGAAAAAATCAGTGTCTTATCTGTGTATAGGAATTTTGTACCTGTCATCCCAATGCTCAATCAATTCAATAACATGGACTGTTTACTGTCATCATCCTCAGGTCTAGTTGATATAATTTCTGGGCTTTTTCTGTCGCCTATGAGTTCATTAGGCCCACAGTCTCAGAATGCACAAACCTCTTGCAAATGCTTAAAGACTTGCACTGTACTTTCTTACTTTGCGGTCATGAAGAACTGTCTTATTTCCTTTTCAGTAGGACCTGAGATCATACTTGGTGGTTGCTGGCTTCCTTGCATACTCCAGTGTGGAGTACACGATCTATGACTTGATCTAAGAACTGTTGGCACTCTGCCTATCTGTGACCATGATCATTGCACACGATCTCCTCACTTTCTGGCATGGTATCAATGGATTTGGAAAGCGATTGAAGCACCACATGAAGAGACTGTATCCCAATGGCAAGCTGAGGCTAGATGAGATACAAGCAGAATGAACATTGAGACAATGGATTTGATCTGATGTGACAGATTCAAAGCTAAGGAAGATAAATAAGAAGGGAACGATTGAGTTAGTCAACAAATGGCCAGAGCTTAACAGTTGAATTTACGAGTTGGATCTGGAGCCTAAAGAAGGGATTCAAAAGTGAGAACACGGGCTAAAGACAGCCCTTCACTTGCATCAAAGCCAAGATTTCAAAACCGATAGACTCAAATAGACATAGAGGGTTGAATCGAAGACGCAGAGGGCCAAATCGAAGCTTAGAGGTCTGAATTGAAGTAAAGAGATTGAATTCAAAGCCTAGAAGACAAGGTCAAGCTCACACTAGAGGTCCTTGGCTGAAATGGAATATGGGATCGATGCGTGTAGGATGAAAGTACGGTGCTGAAGGTTCATAATAGTGAAGCGCTGTTGACTGTGGTCAGCAGTGGTTGGTCTGACTCATGACCAGACAAACATAAGCATATGAATCATATGTTTATGCTTATAGATTTACCTGTATTGCTGTAAAAAATAAATAAATAAAATCTGCTCGGACAAGCTAATCTAGATTGACTGTATATAAATCCAACAAGTCCTTACCCAAAAACCCATTCTCATCCCTTTTTGTTTTGTCATAACTTTTTGATCATTACCAACTCTATTCTTGCAATCTGTTTGGAGTCTCTGTCACTTTACATCTATTTACTTCAACCCTCAACAAATTCTCACCATACACTTCTACACACCTCCTTATATGTATGGACCTCACAAACCATCAAGAATAATGATCACTCCATTTACATTTCATGCAATCATCAATTTCTCTAACTGATAAGACCAAACACATCTTCCACTAACCCAAAACCTCCCACTTCAAGAATACCTTTGGTTCCAATCCATAAACATTTAAAAACTCAACCTATGCTCCATTTCTGTTCATCAAGGTTGGTGTATTCTTTAATAAATCGTAATAAAATGTGACTCCATGGATCGGTTACTAATACTAGAAATACACTCAATTATTGATTCTTGGTGGTTGTAGGATAAGGTGAATGGGAAGCATCCAAAGACAACCACAATGTCATGAAATCTTGAGCGGCTTTCGAGTGACTTGTAGAACAGTAGAACTGATGTTCTTTAGTACTCTAAAATTGTAACCCACTAATACTTTTTTTTTGAGATTGGAGAGATTGGAAAACATCGATCCTCGTAGTCTGAATGATCAACTTAAATATGTGATTGTAAAACCCCGTTTTGTAGAAAGATTGGTTTATAAGTTCTACCATATGAAACCGAATAATGCTTTCTTCATGTATATAAATAAATCAATCCTTATTAGTTGAAAGAAAGAAAAAAGTTTAATTTTACAATTGATATTTCAAGAAACCAAAACCCGTTTCATAAACTCCTGAATCCGATCTTCAATACCCTCATTCCCATCAATCCGATCCACAAATCCCAAAACGTCTTGTAATACGTTTCCTGCATTCGATGAATCCAATCTATAATTTAAACTTTGATTTGAATGGCTCACAGGTTGACTGAAATCCAAAACCTGAAGAACCTAAAACCCCTCAAAAACATCAGAATTTTATTCAACAAAGATGTGTTGAGGAAAGACTTACAGGATAAGTTGAGGATTTAGAAGTAAAGTGTAAGCTTTTAGATCTTTCGATTATCGGAATCGTTCCACGTTCAACCCAGAACCATAACCCATAAGAATCATGAACTCTAATCTAAAACCCCGTCCAAAAAGAAAAGTGTCAAAAAAAACACACACACACAAAAAAAAAAACAAGAAAGAAAAGAAGACTTAACTTGGTTTGAAGAGAAAATTAGGATCGAATCAATTGAAAAAGAAATCAAAAAAGATCCATCTAAATGATGATCAAGTATGACGATCGAGTTACTTAAACCTTGAATCGAAATTGATTTTAGTTTGCACATGTTTCTTAAGTCTAAAATAGAATGATTTATATGAAGAAAAGATATGGATGAGGTTTGGTAAGAGATGGGGTTCGGTTTGAATACGATCCCGGTTTGATTTACGATTTGAGTGCCATTGTGGTTCGGTTCCGATTCAACACTTGATTCTTTGGGTTCATCTTCATTCGGTTTACATTTCTCTCGATCTGCATCGATAATCAGTTGAGGTTGAATTCGTTTAAATGAAAATTTAGGTTTCTTTTCTTGATGTGTTGGTTGATGAGTTGATAAATCTGTTAAGATCTTAATACAATTCTTTAAATGATAAGAAGGTATTTCTTTTGCAATTTGATTTAATGATGATTTAATAATGATTAATTGGTTGGGATCAGGTTTAAGTTGATAATCTGTTGATGATGTTGGAAGTTAGTTTTGTTTTTTGCTTTTGGAATGGAAATGTAGTGAGGATTACTTACTTTTGATTTGTTCATTGAAGGTTTTTAAGAATTCGTCAGTTTTGTTTGAAGTGGAAGTTGAAGTTGAAGTTGAATTGATATCTTCCATAACTTCCAAAACCTTTAAATAGTTTTTTATTTTTTATTTCAACTTTTGTCTTGAGACTGATTTCTCTTGAAGTTGCTGCTACTGCTGAGTGCTGCTGCTGAGTGACAGTGATCCAGAATGAATTCCCAATCCGATCCTAATCAAACAGCAATCATCACAGTAGGATCAACCTCATTCGACCAACTCATCCAATCAACCTTAACCATTCCATCACTCAACTCATTCATCAAATCCCACATCACCTCATTAATCATCCAACACGGTACAACACCTCCTACCATTCCATTCCATCTCATCTCATCAAACCAACCAAACCAATACTCATACACCTCAACTCTCCAAGTCACTTTTTACGATTTCATTCAAACCATTGATCATTTACTTTACACATCTAAACTCGTCATAAGTCATGCAGGTAAAAACCTTTCTCACTGTTTTCTTTCTATATCAAACTTATGATCTACTTTTTTGGTGGGGTTTTTTGTTAGGTTCAGGTTCGATTCTAGCTAGTTTAGGTTTAAACTTCAATCTATATCAAAGACACTTAATCTTTATACCTAATCATACTTTAATGGATTCACATCAATCTGATCTAATTGAAGAAATCTCAAAAAACAATTTAGGTCAAACTTGTGAACTCAAGTAAGTTTCAAATCCAATCCATTGAAAAATCTTCTTTCTGATGTTGGATGAAATCTTGGGTTTCTTTTTGGGATGATATGTAGTGAGATTGCTGAATTGATTGGGGCTTTGAATTCGGGTGTATCTTCACTTGGTTTGGTTCATCAAAACATTCAAGGTGGTCCAAAAAGGTTTTGTGATTTACTTAATCAAGAAATGAACTTGATTTAAACCAAAAAAAAAAAATACATAGATTTCTTCCATTACAATTCCAACACCGTATTTGTTTTCATTTTTGTTTTCATTTTCGTTTTCATTCTTGGTTTTTGTTTTTGTTTGGTTTTTGCTTTTCAAGAGTTGATGTTTAAATTATTAAAACTAAACTGAAGACAATCATTCAAAACACCAGACCCCTGCTGAACCTCACCCGAAACCAAAAGATACCTCAACTTTTTCTTCGAATCCAAAACGACTGTAACCGATCCCTTGGAATGATCTTCTTCAAACAAAGTCGGATCTACTAACCATTCCCTCCTATCCAGCAACCAAAAGAAAAAAGTCAGATATTTAAGGAAATGGGGGTTTAGGAGATAAAGGGAATTTTACTTTTCAAAGATCGAAAAGGTGAAAGGATGGATCGTATGGTTTAGTGGGATCGGAATAGGTTCAAAGAAGTTCGGATCAAGTAAAATGACTTCATTCGTTTCTATGTCAAACTCTACTTGAGGTCTTTTAGCTACCCAAAAGAAAAAATCAAATTAGATAATTCACTTTGGATTGGGTTTTTTTTTCATGGGTTTGGTGAGGTTTTTGGGTTAGAGGGATGGGTTACCTGTTTGAAGAGCTTGGGTAATGGAAATTATCGAGGCGTCTAGAACGTTTCCGTCATTTGATAAACAGATCACGTCGATGTAAATTACCCATACTAGTTTTTCTGGTTGGATTACTAATGAACTTGGTTCTATGATTTCTGATCTTTCATTCAGGAAAAAAATCAAAAATCAAAAATCAAAATCAGTTTTTTTTGGTTTTGGTTTGGGTTTGGGTTGGGATTTACGATTTAAGAATCATTTTTAGTTGGGTTAAGATCGTTTGGGATTGTTCATTGATTTGGTTTGGTTTGAATTTCGATGAACAGAGTGATCCGATCTCTATATTAGGTACTAAATTCATCAAAATCAAAAAAAAAAAAAAAAAAACAGAAAAAAATTGTCAGTCTTTAGTTTTTGTTGAATTGGCAGTGTAAAGAATTTCTTTTGAGGAGGGAGTTTGGATTTACTTATGTATCCTTGGTTTGGATTCATGAAATTCGGTTCTGATACTTCGAACCTGATACCACATAAAACTGACGTATTACCAATCGAAACTAAAGATGAACCATTTGAAGTTGATATCGAATCTAAAAAGAAAACCAAAAAGAAAACCAAACTCTTGAGCAAAAAAATTCAAAGCAAAAAAATCTTGAGCAAAAAAAATCTTGAGCAAAAAAAATCTTGAGCAAAAAAAAGTCTTGAGCAAATTGCATGATGATAGTTTTTCTTTGGAATAGAAACTTAACTATTATTAATTTTAATCAACCTAATCTGACGTACTGAACTTCTAATCAAATCTGATCTTTTGTTTTCTTTAATCATTTGTTTTAAATAGTTTATTGGTTGTAATCTTTTATAGTTTTCTATATCGAATTCGTTTAGTTTTGAGGTTTCTTGTGATGATGCCAATGGGTCTTTTGATTTCATTTTTAGTTTGTTCATTTTTGGATGGGTTCGAGGTTTGATCGGTTTGGGGGTTTTTGCGGTGTGGAGTTGGGTTGAGTCAGAGTGGTTTGGGTTTCTTTTGGATGGTGGTTTTAAGTTTTACAAAATCACAACATCAGGTCATGTAAATGCCCCGATCCCGATCATCACCCAGGGCGCGAAACCGCTGGCGCCCGAGCATTGCCCGGCCCTGAAAAAGACCCGATCACATCCTCACATTCTGGGTGGTCATTTGTATTTGAGGTTCCATGACCTGTTCCAGCTGCTTGTCTTCTTATGAATTTTGATACCACATCCGTGATTTGAAGTCCTGGTGTTAAAGCCATGTTGAGCATGATCAAGGGACTGGTTTCTTCTATGAGTACACCACATGTGTGTTACCATTGGCTGATAAGTTATGAACCACAGCATAAGACATCATTTGGCACCCCCCATTTAAAGCTTGGTAGGTGTATCCCCCTCATCTCTTGTTATGATTCAAACTTGAGGAATTCTCTTTCCCTTTCTTACTCTGTCAAAGCTGAATCTTTTACATGGTCTTGTTTTGATCTGGCTAATGACTTGTGTTTTATTAATCTGTGGCTTCTGGTGATGGCTCATGATTGACACACACAAGCAGTTTGCCTAATCTTAACTAAAAGATTGAGGCTTACCTGAATAACATGTGGATTTCCAGGAGGGGAGTGCAAACCTATGATCAAGGTCTCTTTTGTACACTTTTGAAACTGAACTCAAGTTTAGAGGGAGAACATTGGGCAATTGGAATCACAACTTGAAATCAACAAAATTTTGAGTGAACGCCTGGAATTTCAAGTCATAGGGGATAGGTGTTGGGGCTTTTTGGATAAAGATAGAGATAGAGATAGATCAATTCTGGGTAATTAGAGTGACAAGCACTGGGCTGGATTTAAGTAGTTTCTTGATTTTATCATGATCAAATCAAAGAATAATAAATGAATGAATGATACTATGTACTAAAAATACAGTCAAATCACTGAGATCTGGTGAGCTTGGTGTACAATTTTTGTACCAGGTAACCAATTTTGTGTACCAGAACCCAGAGTCAAAATCCTTTCTGCAAGACAAAATTGGTGAACAAAGGCTTGACAGTATTGTTGTACCAGCTCACAGAAATAAAGTGACTCAAAGAAAGCTATGGAAAATTGTTGAATCAAATTATGATGATATAATGAAACAATTCAAAGGAAGTTTGTCCAATTGGAAAATTAATTCAATTCTTAATTCTCAAGCCTCACAACTGAAGAAGATGTCAAAATAGTTTGTGAAGACTTCAGATCATCTTGACTAGGACTGAAGGAAGAACAGAACTGATGAAACTATCTGTTTTCAGCTGTTCAACCTTCTAATCTGCGCTTCTGTAAGGTCTTGAAAAGGTCACAAGTAAAGCTAAATGGTCAAAGAGAGACTTGAAGGATATCATACATTGGTTGAAAGTCAATAAATACCTTACATGAAGGTGCACGCGGATTTTTTTGGGAATTTTTTGAGCGTTTTAGTGGACATTTAATCTCTCTGTCCAAGTTATCTTGAAGATTGAAGAGGAAATGATCAAAGATTTCAACTTGTTTGAATCGCTTCAATTTCGTATTTACGTTATTGTTTTTGTGCGTTTTGTCCTTTCTGATCACAAAAATTTGATCGTTCTCGTTCCCGCAGAGATTCAGCTCAAGAGGGAATCCATTATGAGGAAATAATCAATTCACAAGGGTAAGTCGATTGGGCATTGTTGCGGTCCCATGAAGCAGAAAAGTGGCGGCTCGAGATGGTCACTGCTAACCTGAAATCTAATCACACCCCAAACTTCAGTAAGGCGCGTCCTCCCCACGAGTATGATTTTACCCCGCCCTCTTCGAATCAGCTCATCAGATTGACGTCCAAGGCTAGGACCGGCCCGAATGCCGGCGTGGGGGGGTCTTGATGCTATGTATCATCTACGTATTTCCAAAGGCTCATGAAAGTTTTGTAGAAATGGACTGCAGAGGACTACTCACCAATAAGTTTATAACAGGAACAGCTCAAAGTCGAGTCTAGACTCACTCGTTGTACGCTGCGCTTCCCAATCAACGGTTAGCAGCACTGCGAGCCAGAGTTGCGTTGGCAGATTTTTGAAGCGAAACGTAATTCATCAACAATTTGCACGTCTCTGGAACGTAAGGTTCGAAACTTCCAAGCAGCTCAAGCAAATCTTGAATTTGTTGATCTCCGATCATTACATCTACTCCTTACCCTCTGCCCACATCTCAATTAGGCACGATGTCAATGTTCCACTGGGTGCATCACGGGGTGGATCGGAGCATTAGTCATTTGTGTCAAGGTGCTTCTTAGTTTTAATTATCATTTTGTATAGTATGAGTCAAATAATGGGTGAAGGGAATTGTTCATCTATTTATGACATGTTTCGTCAATTCAAGGCCCACAAAATCCATTGAAGTTTACAGAGTCTGTTTTATTCTTGTCTGGTGTCTGGCTATGGCAATCAAGATAGGCCAAGCCACCACAAATATGGGCAACTATAATGTATTTGTCCCATGAGAAGGAAATGAGGTATACCTCTATGATTTACATACACTTTTCTATCTTTTATATTATCATTTGTGCTTCAAGTCTTGCGCTCGACAACCCAGCGTAAAGACTCACTCGCCGTTTAAGCAGTGCTGAGTACATGTCTTATTACATCACGGAGAATTTGAACCAAAGCAAAACGCAATCCATGATCTATTTATTCTGAAATTTTTGACTCTGAGGTAAATTCAGAAAATGAGTTCGCAGGCTTTCAAGAAGCTGAAAAAAGCTCGAATGTTTTGCTATATTTTGATGCCCGATCAGTTGCTCCTCCCCTTTCCCAGAGACCTGCCCCACAACATTTCAATTGATCATGATGTCAATGATTCCCTGGGTGCGTCACCGAGCGGATTGGAGCTTGCGCAATGTGTGTCATTGTTCTCGTTAGTTTGGATTTCAACTATTAAAGTATCAGTTGATTGTTAAAGGAAATTGATTATCTATTTATGACATGTTTGGCCATTTCAGAGTCATCGGATTTCAAGCCCACAAAAATCATTAAACTATATAAAATTAGTTGAGAGCTTATTAGATCTTTGTCTGGCTTTCGAAATCGACATCCTTGTTGAAGCAAAATCAGAGTTTTCAAAAGATTTAGATCTCATATATTCGAATCTGCTTCAAAAGATCAATCTGCCATCATTATTATCCCTCTAGCTCATATTTAAATACCTAGAAAAACATTATGAATCAGATCCCAAGAGTTGGATATATAGGTTGTGGTGCAGCAGGTTTAACAAGCGCCTTAGATTTCAACAGAAGATTCGGCACAAAAGCATTGATGTTCTTAGATTTTAATCATCCAGGTCATTCGAACGAAGTAATAAAGCAAGGAAGCGTAGAATCGTGTTTAGAAATGAAAGGTCAATTTGAATTAGATTTTGAATCGAATATTGATAAATTTATTCAAAGATCAGATTGGATTTGTATACTCTCTACTAGTATTGGACATGAAGAGATTATTGAAAAATTCGCGAAGCATAAAGAGAATTTAAAGTCCATCAATTTCGTTTGGTTTACTGGAAATGGTATTGGATTGATTGCTCATGAAAAACTTGAACCTTTGAACACGTTCGAAAGCTCTTCAATACCTTATGTCTGTAGTGCAGGATCTTCTGAAGATGGAAAGATTAAGATTTGTGTGAATGCCTTCAAGAAGCGATTAGTGGTTGCTAGTTATCATAAACCTGATGATGAAACTAAACTTGAATTGGAGAAGATTGTCGGATTACCAATTGATTTTGAAAACCAATCTAACTTCCTTGAATTGATCTTAGTTACTTACAATGGTTTATTACATCCACCTATCATGTTAAACTCACAAAAAGAAATCCAAGAAAGACGCGAATTATATTTTTATCGAGATTTAATGACAAAAGAAGTTTGTAAAGAAACCATTCAAGCATGGGAAGAATTATGCGAAATTTCAAATTTATTAAAATTAAAACAACCAGATCATCCAGTCAAGATTGCTAATCAAAATTATGGAAATGATTATGATTTAAGTATTGATGGATTAAGATCATGGGCAGCTGAATCTGATATATTAAATTATAGACCCAACTTACCCAACAGCATGAAATCTAGACAATTGGATGAAGAAATGAGATCAATCTGTTCGATTTGGTTTTCAATTGGTAAAGCTTTGGGAGTAAAGATGTTCACAATTGAAAGTTGGTTGAAACGCGCTAGTGAAATTAATGACTTGAATTATTTTGAGATTGGTAGAGATTTGAATTTTCTTGGTTTAAATGATGATGCTGGTGTTGATCAAATCAGAGAAAGGTTTAAAATATCAAGTACATAAAAGAAACAAGCTACATTGGACAAGGCCTTTTTTGTGGGTCGGGTTTTGAGTAGATTGGGAGGCAAGTTGAAAGTCGTGAAGCCATGAAGAATTTAGGGTCTTGTACTTCAAAGTTTCCATCTGTTTTTTCAGTCATGTTCCATTGAGCTACCCATACATCTACTCGCAGTTCCAAGTGTTTGAATTGAGAAGGAAAACAAGCTAAAGGTAAACACTGTGCAATGCAACTCTGACCTCGAGAGCCTCAAGATGTTTTTGTGAGGTGGTGATGAACCAAAAATGAGGTCTTGCTTGATATGTTTGAGATTCTCAACACAAACCAGCTCACAGTTGTTGTTTCTGGGTTGTGGGACCACGTGTGATCTACATCTTTCTAAGCTCAACAGATCTTCCTGGAGGCACAAGTTTCAAGTATCTTGACTCTGACGTCATGCCTCACAATGCCTCCGATGAACTAGATCACGTATAACCCCGACATATTCCAGGAGCTCAAAACCTCGCATACCAGTCATCCAAACTATCTCTAGATACATCAAATCCCCCAGAAGATTAGCCAAACGCTGATTGTGTTCAAACATCCTGCAATACACTGAGCAAGATAGTCAATACCCATGCCCTTTGACCCTGGTCGAGTGGAACTTGATGGTGAGGCCTTTGGGAAAAAATTTGATGAAGGGTTGAGCATTTGTACCAAGAAGAATAGATACGCTCTGTGCCTCTGGAAGGAGATATACATATCAGTGTTGTACCACACTGACACAGCCTTCTTGTTTGACAAAACGCAGCCACAACGAGAGACAGGATGAGCGAGAGACGCAAAATTGGGAAGCTGTACCGGATCCGGGATGGCCCAAAGTCGTGCTCCGCGACTCGGGTCCCCGAGCACTCAGGCTTCTCTCCGGATCGGGCCCAGGCTACAGTCAACTCTTGATATAAGCAAGCCCCATGTATGCATATCGCGATGTAAGCAAGGGTTGCCGCGCTATTTTTTTTGGTATACGTGAGTGCTCCGCCAAAATCAAATTGCTTGATGCATAATGATTAAAGCATAAGATTGGCAAAAATATGCTCTTATCGCGAGATTTTCTCTGTGTATACAAGCATAAATCTCACAGGAGAGGAAAAATATGCTTTTATGGTGATTATTTGTGTGGTAAGTCCGACTGCTGGGCGGTACCATATTGACTTGGCGGGGCCGGGTTGGCTCTGCCCCGCTCAAAGCGGGGCTTATATTTGCGCGCCGGGGGCCCATTCTCACCATAAACGCATAATTCAAGCCAAAAAAGGGCAAAACTTGCAAACTTAACTAAGTCCCTCGCCAACGGCCCGAGGCTCGAGCGAGGGACTTACCTCAAAAACGTGAATTCTTGCCTGAGAAGTAGGCTGTATTCAGCAAAAAAACTCTACATTGCGATACTTTTTTTTGGGCTCATTAAAGTCACTTTTGTGCAAAGGAATAAAAGAAGCGCCACGAGCCATTACATGAGCTCAAGCTTTCAAAAGTTCCATAAAGTAACTGGAAGTGAATAAGCAGGGCAAACTGATTCTGATGTGGTGAACTGGAGTGCGAAACCGCTGCGGCGGCAGAAAGCTTCAAATCGGTTCAAAAACCTTCAACCACAAGTTGAAACTGTAGTTTGATGTGTGAGGAAATTTTGCCAAGACGTCTGCAAAATCTCCATCGTCTGAAGGTGCTCTATTGATATTCAAATAACTCTTGTATATATCTTATTTTGGTTGACTTCATATCTTCAAATAAATACTTTACCGATGTTACGCCGAACTCGAAAACTAAAGCCCTTGAAGGCATGAATGCGTCTACTGAGCCAAAGACTGACAACAAATATTGATTGTTTCAATTTATGTGAAGGCTAGATCATCGGCTTGTGTTTTTGATTCGCTCTTTTTGAAAGCCATTTACTGTTGATTGTAAGCATCACTTGCTTCTGATTGAAAGCATCAAGATAGATAATTGGTCTCCTTCAACACCCAATTAGCAACTGAGGGAGTCTTTCCAAGGAACAGGCTGATTGACTCTTGATACAATGTCGGATATGATATGGAAAGTGCTTCCAAGTGCTCTTTCTTCAAGAGCAACTTTTGTTACATGAGTACATATATTATGCTCTCTGCAACTTCGGCTTGAGTGGGAACTAATAGAGCTTTGTTTTATAGACATATATTTATGAGCTGGCAGTTTGTCAAGGCATACCAGGTAGACAAAACAAAGATAGCACGATTGGTGAAACAGCAGTTTCAGCAAAAACGTCTTTCCAGTCGCCTGGATCATCCTGACGCGGTCAAGACCTTTGGCTGAAACCCGCAGCAGATACAGCTAGTACATAGAGGTTAACCACTCAGCAAAGGACACATCTCACATCACCGAGAAGCAGTACTTCCAGTCACCTTATGAGACTTCTGAAAGTTTGAGCTCATGTAATGGCTCGTGGCGCTTCTTTTATTCCTTTGCACAAAAGTGACTTTAATGAGCCCAAAAAAAAGTATCGCAATGTAGAGTTTTTTTGCTGAATACAGCCTACTTCTCAGGCGAGAATTCACGTTTTTGAGGTAAGTCCCTCGCTCGAGCCTCGGGCCGTTGGCGAGGGACTTAGTTAAGTTTGCAAAACTTGAATTATGCTTAGAGCATCTCCTATCGTTCGAGTAAATTTTCAGTAAATTTTCTGTACGTAGGTGTTCGGTACAGTATCAATCGGTACAGAACTGTCGAAATCCACTATCGTTGGAAAGAAAGTGCCTCGGTACAGTACCAAATGGTGAGAACAATGGTTTCCCCGCAGATACCGAATCGGTAGAGGTCCAGTAAATTTGCTGGACCTCTACAGAATTTTGACCGATTCGGTGGATACCGAATCGTGTTTTAGACACGATTGGGGAATTTAAGGGTCGGTACAGTAAAATTTACCGTACCGAAGCCCTTTACCGAGACGATAGGAGATGCTCTTACTTCGTGATTATGCATCGCTCGATGTAAGCACAGCAAATCTGTCGACGGTCAATATGCTTACATCGAGAGTTGACTGTAATTCTCCCGAGGCCCGAGGCCCTGGACAGAATCAAGTCCGATATGAGGAAACAGCGGGGGTTATTTACCAAAAAAATTGTCAACACACCATGGACTCCCAAAAAATTGTTGGCGTACCAGCTTTAGCTGAGAGTAGTTGTGTGTTAGCTTCAGCATCAGCCAATATCTTTTCTTCGTGCTCTGCATGGATTCAACCACGGATAGGAACGCGACGAAATCCGGAAGGTGTCAAGGAGGAGCAGCCGGATACGAAGCCTAGTGAAGGTTGTATGGTATATGGTGCTGGATGTCAAATTGCGATTTGGTGGTGTCGGAATTCGAATTTTTATCAACCGATCAGTTTTTCAAAAGGTCATACTTCGCAAGTTACCGTGGTTAAACCGCTTTACAGTCACGATCCAGCGGCATCTTTCGAATACAAGAACCTGGTTTCTGCGTCTGTCGATTATCGATTTGTGAGTGGAGATGCCAAAGGTGGCGTGAAGATCTGGAAAAATGTACCTAGAGGCCATCACGGTACCCCGTCTGTATGTCCTTCATTGTTTTTTATCATCATTCGTTAGAACCCGCTACATTTGCAGCTGAATGTTGATGCGCCTGATTGGACTTATCATTGCCTTTGTTTCCTTGCACCGGTTACTTTTACTTAAGATCAGTGGAAAGCCTTTGTGGAATTGCCGGGTCAACAGCGCTCGATCTCATGTCTGGCTAGTGTTCAACTTCCACCATGCAGTTTAGAAAATTCTACTTCAGGCAATCAAATTGAATATGTTGTTGTTACCGGAGCGTCTGACGGGCGCCTGATGATATGGAAAGTGGCAGAGAATTTTGGTTCGTAGGAGCAGATGATAGGCTACAGTTTTGTGTTTTAATCAACTGATCAATATAATCCGTGTTTTCCAGAACATGCAAACGAGGTGACGGCCATAGCAGAATTGATCCAAACTATTGAGTGTGGAAACAAGATTGCCATGGACGCGACTTTGACTTTACTTCCCGGACAATCTGAAGGTGATTCGACATTATTCTCAAGCGTAGACTTCATCTCTGCTGACAAAACTTCTACGTTCTACATGCAGATATCATCCTGGCTTTAGCTCTGACCGATTCCCAAGTTGCTTTGTACTCTTTATCTTTACCAAACCTGTCGGTGCGAAAGCTCTATCATCTTCATAATATGCTGTTCCACAATCGTGATGTAGATGATTTAAGAATTATTCTGAATGATCTTTTCTGGAATCATATTCTCTTCTTCAGTTTAAATATGTTTGCTCTTTACCGGGCCATACCGATTGGGTTCGATGCTTAGACTTCATTTCAGATCCAAACAACTCTGATGATGTATTATTGGCTTCAGGATCTCAAGATGGATATATCCGACTTTGGCGTTGCTCGAAAGCTTATGATCCTACTCCAGAAACTGCCAATGATGTGAAAAGTCAAGCGCATGACGAATCTGCAGGAACAGCATCAGCTTTGGAAGATCCTTTCAAGGCTTTGGATGAGCTTACCCAAACCTTGAAAGATGAAGGTAAGATACCATCTCAATCCGAGGCTGAAGGATCCCGTCAGCCATCGCATCTCAAGGTTGAAATGAAAAGATACAGAATTAGTCACCCCAACGGACGATCAGCCTGGAACATGACTTCTGAGGCCGTTTTATTTGGTCACGAAGGATGGATTACGAACGTTCACTGGGCTTTAGGTCCTGGGAAACAATTACAGCTTATATCAACCTCATCAGATCGCTCTATGATCATCTGGAAACCGTCTGCCGAACACAACGGGATCTGGTTAAATTCGGATCGGTTCGGAGAACTAACTGGATCCACCAATCTGGGCTTCTTTGGCGCCCATCATTTTTGGAACCATGAGAGTGGCCAAGAGACGGTCTTAGCTTCTGGTTGGACGGGTGGATGGCATCGATGGAGTCGCCAAGGATCCGTATCCCCATCATTGGCAGGTGCGCTTTGGGAACCACAAATAGCACCGACTGGACATAGTCAATCTGTCACAGGTCTTGAATGGGATCGTGAAGGCGAATATATTCTTTCCTGCTCTCATGATCAAAGTACTCGCTTATGGGGGCCTTGGAGACGAGCTAATGATATCTCTAGTGGGGAGCTCCCACCATCAGCTCATTCAACCGAAAGTTGGCATGAGCTTGGTAGACCTCAAGTACACGGTCATGATTTATTTGGATTAAGCTTCATCCAAGATAAAAGGACTCAATTTGTCAGCATTTCTGAGGAAAAGGTGATAAGAGTCTTTGATACTACCGAACGATTTGTGCGCCTAGCGAAAGACCTACATGTGATCAATGTACCCTACGAAACTTCGATTCGTAAGCGTCACGAGAACGCGACCGTCCCACCTTTGGGCTTGAGCAATCGTATCGAAGAATCAGAAAGCCCAGAAGATTCACCTGCAGGTGATTTGAAAGATGCCTCCGTACATATTCAGCCAATTCAATGTCCACCCTTCGAAGATGAATTGCTAAACTGTACACTTTGGCCTGAGTGCGCTTTGCTTCACTAATCTATCTTGAATGCTCAATGATTTGCTGATATCAGCTAAATAATTTGTTAGAGTTGAAAAAGTTTACGGACACCCCTCCGAATTATCTGCTGTAGCAACATCAGCCTCAGGAAAACTTATCGCTTCAGCTTGTCATGCTACCTCAGCAATGTCTGCTAGCATCCGGATTCACTCAACCAGTTCTTTTCGTGCGATTGGAAATCCACTGGAATCCCATCAATTAACAGTGACTGAATTGGCATTTAACCATGATGATACTTTTCTCATTAGTGTCAGTCGTGATCGTGCATGGAGTTTATGGGCACCCTCAGGAGTCAGTAACCTAGATGACGAAGAAAAGGATGGAAATTCATTTGAATTAGTGCAGAAATTCGAAAAAGCTCATACTCGTATTATTTGGGACGTTTCTTGGGGTCCTAAAGGTTCAGAGGTCTTCGTTACTGGATCCCGTGATAAAACAGTTTGTACTTTTTCAATTTTTTCTTGATTTCTTTGTGACATCTGAACTTATATCTAAACTTGCAGGTCAAGGTCTGGTCAAAATCTACGGGATCGGAGTCGAGTGCTACTGTTTGGACTTTGACTGCTACCATTAAGTTTGAGGATGCTGTAAAATCATGCAGGTTTTTACCTTATTTACTCAATAATCGGTAAGATTATCATTATTCTTTTGTAATCATTCAATCCTAAGCTTACTGATTGTTATGGCTATTCTCCAAACTATTGAAATCGGCTCTTTACATCAATCGATATTTGAAAAGATTGATTCTTGGAGTAGGATTAGAAGATGGTAGTATTCACCTTTATTCTTCTTACCCTGACCGACTCGATACTTGGAACTTGATCAATACAATTGAAGATCAGTAAGTATTTCTTCATTCATAATTTCTTTTCGCGTCCCAGACAATCGATACTTGAACGTATCGAGTTTTACACTCGATATCCTGATTTTCAAATCCTTTTATGGAAATCATTTCTGATTATATTGCTTTTTTCAGGTATACCCACACAAGTCCAGTTGAGAGATTAGCATTCTGTCCTAAACCTACATTGGATGATCAAACAAAGATTAGACTTGCAAGTGGTGGTGAAGATGGAATGATAAGAATTACAGATTTCACACTGGTAGTTTAATTCAATCAAAATTCATCAGTGCTCAACATTGTAGACAAAAAAAAGTCAAAAGAAAAGTCTTGGAATTGGTTTTGAATCCTGTTATATCACTTGAAAAACATTCCAATCACTTGTTAAAGTTTCAACTTTATGAGAGAATGGTGTTTTTTTGGATCTTTGGGTTATGTATCAGATCAGGTCCTCAACTAAATAGATGTGTAGCTCTTCATAATGAAATTGTCTCCACTCAAAGTTTCATTCTGCTGGGTTGGAATCTGGTCTAGTCAGTTGCAGTATATTGCTTTGTGTCTTTTTTTGCAAACATATGAAAACTGGGGATGTCAGCAAATTTTTGCTTTTCTCCAGGAATAGTGAAATTTCACAAATGTCCAAATTTGCAGAACTTTACAATACAAAGATAATGTGTTTCTCCATGGTGAAAAATGATTGCATTTATGGAAAAATGATGAACAAAAAATTGTACCTGCAATTGAGGGCTTAGTTTTGGCCCGAAATGCTTGAAAAAAGATTGATGTAATGTTTTTTGGAGTTGCGTGAAGCATTGTACTCAGCATCAACTCAGCCAATTTATTTAGAGTTTCCTTGTCACTTTTGAAGGCTAAATTGAGTGAACAAGTCCTGTGTTTTTATGTGTTATATCAGGGAAACCTTTAACATCACCAAGCTGAGTGCTTGGATTCTTCTACATTGGCCAAAATCTCTCATCAAGAAGAACATAGCACAATTTGACTTGCCTGATTTTTTCAGATTTTTTGTACCAATATGAAGGATGTCATTTTAAATACTAGATTCAATCAATCTTGGCCATGGAGAAACACATTAGCCATGTTCAAACCTAATCTGGTTGCACAAAAACCCAGTACACCTGGTTGTCTTTTTGGCTGGAAGCTGTCAAAAGCCGTCAATAGATACGTAAAGTTACCACCCAAAATGCAACTGGGTGTACCAGGTTATTGTGTCAACTGGGTTAGGTTTGGACCTGGCTATCATTTGTGCAGTGTTATTGTAGGTTTATGTACATGTTGAAGGTGCAACATCAACATCAGATTTGAAATTAAATCAAGCATCATATGGTATGTTTGTTTAAAACTTAAAGCCTTCTTCAAATCAATTTTTTTGTTCCTTTGACAGTGGATCCTAGCTTATTTATATTGCAAGCTACAACCTAAAAGTTTTTGGTACATGTATTGCACATGTTGATGACATGACTGTTGCAAGTAATCATCTTTCAAAGTTTTTTTGTCTGGTTACAGAAAGATATCAGATGGATGAGGAGGTAGAAGCATATATTAGGAATGAAAGTCACAAGAGATTGTGGACCAGTGATTGTAGTGAGGTGCTGCAACCTGGTCCAATATGTAAGACAGCCAAGATCTTTCATGTACCAACACAACCTCCCTGGTGCCTTGTATGGGTACTACCCATTCATGACATTCTAATCAGTAAATAACAAGTGACCTATGTACAACCAATTTGAGAATGATCAATTTTTTTGAAAAGTGCATCATGGTGCAAAACCTGGTTTTCTTTTTCACCAAGTTCTGCTTTTGCGCCAATTTTTGAGATTACTACAGAGAATACAAACCCTGTGAAATTGTTTTTTGCTTGGTTTTGACCACTATGGCAACAACTTCTTTTGCAAACTTTTTTTGCAAAAAAAGGGGTCAATCATTCTCAAATTGGCTGTACCACTAAAATTCAATTATGATAGAATAAGGTTGAATCAGGTTAATAGGGGTTCTCAAAGTAGACCCGGTTTGTAAAAACCCGGTTGACCCAGTTGACTTTTTGGCTGTGATCTGTCAAAAAATGTCAACTCAATACACAAGGTTACTGCCAAAAAGCAACCGGGTCAACTGGGTTTTCTTGAAACCGGGCCAACTTTGAGAACCCCTAATGTTCACTTTACCAGTCTGGGTCGGACCTTCCAATCACCCAGGCTGGTGATTGCAATCTAAAGATTTGGGAGCTGGGGGCACCTACATCTAAATCTTTGACATTAAAATTTTGTTAAAACCATGCGGATTAAACCAAATGGATCCAATCTGCCTCACATGACTTAGATTTTATGAACTTGGAAAGTATGCCATTTTATGCAAATGTCATCTCTACATTAAAAATTATTTATCAATATGATTTGTGGTTACAATGCTCATTGGTATATCACATTTTTCTACAATCTAATGGTTCCAAGAATGTTGAAAACTTGAATATTTTATAATGAACAGTACTAAGATCTTTTATTGAGGGGGGGTATGGGTATTTTTTCAATTTTTACCTTCTAGAGACAAGTTTATAATTTACCAAAAAAAGAATCAGACCAAATTTGGAATGGTAATTTCCAATCACGACTCTGTAAACTAGGATGAAATGCATCAAAGTTTAATTTTTCTAATCTGTTTAAATAAGTTTTTGCTGGAGTCTGTCAAAGCAAAGAGAAATCATAAGAAATCGACGTTAATAGGTTTAACTATATTTAAGATTTGAAGTCAAATGGAAAAAGAAGAAAAAAAAGAACTCAACAGCAGATAAAAACAGTGGACGGATTGAAGGATCTAAATAAGTAGGAGATAAAGTTTGATTTATTAAATTTGAATGATGATGTTCTTGATCCATTAAAGTAGCTCTACAAGCATTCAATTCAGATGAAGCTAAATCAAAAATCCTCATAATAGTTTGTTGAACTCTTTCTAAGATGTTCTCATTAATCAAATTAGAAGAATGAGCCACTTTAAAAAGTTCTTCTTCTGAACAAATCATCAAATCGATTGGTAAAATTGAAAGATTAGATCTTGATTTATAATATGATGGTAATGAATGAAGTAAAGTTGAAATTGTTAATAGATTTGATAAATGTGATAATGCATGATCAATCTTTGATAATGGAAGGTTTGTTGTAGTTGTACTTGATAAATTGCAAGATTGAAGCAAAAGGGATAAGATTGAAAAGTTTGTAGATTGGGAATGTTTGATTAAATCATCGATTGTGTTGAATTTTGGATTCAGGTAACTTTTTTCCTAGTAAATCAAAACACACACAACACGTTTCAGCGTGTTTCAAACCTAGTTAGATAGATAGATTGGAGAGCTTCACCCTTGCATCTATTAACCTATTCAAATGATATTTTGTCAACTTGTGTTTTTTGATGACGGGATGAAGTGCTAAGATGACTGGATGATTGATTGGTGCTTGACTTTCACTATCCTTTTGAGATAACAAAGATATCACTTGATGTTCAATTTTAGATCAAAGATAATGTTTTTTCATGACTCACTTCTTTAAAACAAGTATTGATAGCATCTCTCCACCATTGATATCTCATTTGTCCAATTAAAGTTTTCCCACTTGAAATCGAATTAGGGATTGATAAAAGTTCAAGATTGAGAGCTTTGATAGCTACGAATGCAGATCGAACATCTTTTGGATAAAATGGGATTTGCAATCTGTTTTCAAATAAGATCATGATTAGTCTAAACATCTCATGTTAAAAGGAACTTTGTAAATCAAGAATGAAAACTTACACGGATGAATGATCTGATCTTCGCAAGTTTTCTAAACATTGATCGATTGGTGAATTTGTTTTTGATGATAAGTTTCTTTGTTGTTTAATGAATTGATGATAGGCTGATTGTCTAATTTTGATGAGATTGTTGAACATTCTTCAGCTGACAATGTTCATGAGAATCTGATAGTTGGCAACAAAATATGTTTCTCATTGATCGACAAGCCAAATCACATAACTCGAAACTCGGACCCGACTTTCATTGAGTCTGATCCGAGACCGGGCCATTGATTGCGGTTTGCCACTGGATTTGATCCGAGGTTTCCAATCTGAAATGGGAATGCCGTGTTGTTTTGCAAGGTTTTGCACAATTTCAAACTGCCTCATCTTCAGGCTCATCTCATGAGAGACAGATTCGGAGCCATCTATGGGTTGAATTAAAATGCAAAGAAACAAGTACCTGGACGCGCATAGTGGCCATCTGGGGAGTCAGCGAAAATTCTCTTATGCTTCTAAATTTTTTGATACTTACACCAATGGATAGCTGTTTTCAAAATGAAGACACGAGAAAATTGACTTCGATCATGATCAACAGGAGTGTGAATTGCGTGCCAAGCTTCCTGAAGCGCCAACTTGCCAAGAATCATGTGATCTCAAGGTACCCTTCCCATCCAAACTGCTTTGAAGTTGCCGACAGCGACGCGGCTAAACAGTTGCTGTCTTCCATAAACTTGGTCTTTTGTATCCAAGACTCTTGGAAGATGAGTGGCGCCAGAGTCACAGCCTAGTCGAAGGCTCTCGAAGATGTGACTGAGCATTACTGCGGCTCTGGATTCTGTAGGGCTGGCTTTCAATTACTGATGTCCGGGAAATGCATATTGCAGACTCATCCACCTCCGTCACATCCTTGAACCTTGATCACGAAAGATTGTGGCAGGTCTGTGTGGCCTCTTCCGTGATCAGGTGGAGGCGTGGTTCATTACTCTGATGCCCCTTCGGAAAGCTGTGCAGCTTCTACAGTCCTGCTCGTCCTTATAAGATCGTCTTTCTCCATATGCTCTACCTCAAGCATCACATCGACTGAATCTGATCAATATATATCTGCTGCCTCATCACCTCCGCTTCAGTCGTCGCACGTTTCCTCATCCCTTTTTCTAAAGAACCTTGTGAGTGATGGTATTTCTTCTACCTTGCTTCAGGAGGTTTCTGATGGTTGCATTCCATTCTTATTTAGACCAGTGACCAACACGCCTATAAACCTAATCAAATAGAGATATCACCTCCTTTTTGACTAGTATCACAAGATGGTGAGGATGCTTTCTGACATTTTTAAACACGTGTCATCACCTACTGACCATTTCACCACCACTACGCTCCATGAAATGACATAGTTCTCTATCAAGACCGCAATTATTCTGTTCGCTTTGATTGGATCGATCTACTCCGCCAACACACCGACACCCCACTACCAAAGTCAATGCTGCCCAAGCAATGGTGCGGCTTGTTACTCTCAGCCCAGTTATTGCTCTAACTCAATATCCTGCCGAAAAAATCTGGCAAGTTATTATTGCAACGAAGCTGGTGGATACTGTCATCGGCACTCTGGAACTCAAAATGTCGCTGTTGATCGTTGGTATCAATGCGGTTATAAAAGATGTTACGGAGAATTTAAATGTGTTACTCTCGTATTTTCTAGTTCAAACACTCAGTCTCTGAATGAGATGGAAACTCAAACGCCTCTTAGCATTCCTTCGAGTATTGAGAAGGGTCGATGATCGCATTAGATCATATGTAAGGGAGATAACTGTATATAGAAACATCTCTCACCTTGTTGACGACTTTCCTGCATGCGGTTTTTTATTCTTATTTTTTTGTATGCGTGTGTTCCAAAAAATTGTCTTTTCAACTTCAAACTCTGAATTTCCCTTATATTGTGGTATCTCTGAATCTGAAGCATCTGTTGATCTTGTTATGTTACGACTTTCCTGTTATTATGTTCACTTCACGTCTGTAACGAGCTGATTTCATTTGAACGTCCATTTACCTTGAAGCTTCGCGCCACAAACAGAGCCGGACTCAATCAAGCTAGCGTTCATGTTAGTAAGTGAAAGATAGCCATGGTAGAATTTGATGGATATGACTTGATTCCATCATGCAGTGCCAAGATATTGTGGATGAAAACAAGATGGCTAGACCATAACGGTGAGCTGTCAAATTCGGGAACAAACAAATGATTGCAACATTTCAAACAGACTGGATTTTAACAAAAAAAGAATTATCGAAGAGTATACATAGATGCATCTCTTCTGGAAGGGTTTCCGAGCTTAGTACTAGGGGTTGTAGCCTTCCAGAACTCCATCAATAGCGTTGACCACGAAATCTATCATGAAAGAGTGAAGATTTTCGTCTCTCATCAAGAATCAACTTCAGGTAAACGACAGTGACTCGGTGAATTTTGGTAGGTCTTTGTTTGGTGAATTTTACTTCGATTGGATTATCACATTTTTTTACGGAATTGAGTCTTTCAAGCAATACCTGAAGCCACGAATCCCAACTTCTATATAGATGCTAGAACCTCAGATATCGATGTGATACGACTGAGTGTGGGACTCTTTAACAAAGGCTTTTCTGGTTTTGAATGATTCTCAACACATACTCTTGAAATTGCGTATAGACAGATTATAAATCGAAGCGATGACCTCCCTAAAACTCTGATCCAGCAATTCTTCGCCTCTCCATCATCATATCCCCACTGTCATCAAAGCCGATCATAAAGCACAAAGTGTGTCTTTATTTTTCTCTCAAATCTCTTCTCAAGATGAAAGATTCACAAAGAAAGGCTAATCGTAAGCAATGAAGGTGTGGATTATGCGCTCAGACACAAGGTGAAGTGTCGATCGGATTAAGAGCTATCTCCATTCCGCTACGAGACCAATCCTAAGTACCTCGAGAACTCGAGAACATCAGGGAAAACATAAAAATAAACGTTAGCACCAGCACTGGTGGATTTTGAAGAAATCAAATAGGCAAAGCGAGTCTAGCGAATTGAGCCACAGTGTTGAATGTCGAGACCGAAAAAGACATCTAACCTAATTACTTGAATATCACAACTGCGAAGTTATCTTCCCATCATCTTTTCCTGAGAACAAAACGAGGCAGTCAAGTAAATGGGAGAGGAGACGACTTATGGACTGGAAGCAATTGAAGAGAATCTCAATGACCTTCAGAACACAAGGATACACCCGGTCCCAACGACGTTTTGCCGCATTGGGAAAAGTCACCAGCTACCGCACGGCTAACAACGACAAGCAATAGGAACGTGTAGATGGCAAAACTTGTTAGCCAGAATATTTCCATATCTATTTCCATAGACTTCATGTTTCCTTCCGTAATCCAGTTTTCATTCAAGGTTTTGATTTTTTACACATTCATTTGAAACTGCAGTGTACCATGCATAAAAGCAAACAAGGTTATTAGTTGTTCAGCCTTGATTACCCCATGGATGCACAGTATACGGCCATACAAAGGTGCCAAAGTCATATTGCCATCTTGCACTGCCACCGACAGAGTTCATATGAGTGCATACATTACGGGTCAATAGATTTTTACACTCGACGATTTAGGCTCAATATTGGGTGTAAATTCCATTGAGTGTAAAAATCAATGTGTAGGGGGGTCAGATGCAATTTTACACTCAATCTGACTGATTTTCTGAAGTGTAAAAAATCATGTGTAAATCATTGAGTGTAAAAATGTAAAGAAACATGACCAAGTTAGACTTTTGCCCTCTATTTTTTACATACAATATTGAGGGCAAAAAAATTTGGGTGCAAAATTAAATTTTGACAGGCATTTCTCCACTTTTGCACTCTTAGCATTTACACTCAATAAGAAGTGCAAATTATCAGAGTGCAAAATTCCAAAGGGCTACCTCACAATTACAATTTTACACCTTACTTTTTGAGTGCAAAAAACTCTTGACTTGGGGAAAAAATCACTAAGTGACCCAGCCCTTCCCACATCACATACTTTCTCACCAAGACACCTTCTTGCTGCATAATCAAGACACATGGCAAAATGAGTTCCACCACTTAATCAGCCATTATGTATCTCATTGAGGCCACCATAAAAATCTCAACACACAAATAACAAGAGAGTGAATAAAAACTTGATGACTCCTGTGCTTACCTTTGCAATCCTAGCCATCCTTTGAAAAAATAGAAATGGAAAGATGTGTATCATGACAAGATTTTTTGCTATTCATTTTTCCTCCCCTTTGGCTTAGCCTTGTCCTTCTTCACAGCCTCTTGCACCACTTCTGGTCAAATGAGTTCATCATCTGTCACTATAGTACGTTTCTTGGCTGTGCAGTCAGGAGACAGAGACTTGACTGTGCTAGCTTCTGCTGGCTGCTTGTTACAAAAATGTAGGATCAGGCACTCCCATGCGGGTTTAGATGGCTTTGGATCTTTGACACCATCAGTCATCAAGTATACGTGCCATTGCATAAGTCACTTGGTGCAAAGGTTTGGTACAATCAAAAGTTGGGAGAGGACCTGAGCGAGAAGACAAATGAGGGTACGTTTGGTTGTGATTACAAATTGTGAACTCTGTTTGACCCCAGGTACATTGCCCTGGGGCAAATGAGTTTATTGTTCAAATCGAGTTCTTTTTAAACAAACTCCGTTATGGGTACATTTGAGAAAATCATGTTTGGTTGGAAATCCCAACCAGACACAGCTTGTAAACTTCCCTTGAAGGTTCTTCACCTCCTCTCACCTCACCTCACTTCACATTCTACCACCTCCCATCCATCTGTATCATTGTCCCCATCCAACAAACTTTTCATCAAAGTCCATGTTGAACAATTGATTGAAATGGAACGGGCGAAATTGAATGATTGACTGGGATTGAACCATTGATCAAAACTCAACAACCAATCCATAATCAACACCCACCTCCACTTTTGTATCTCATCTTTTGAGGGTGATTTGTTTTTGTATCCTTTGAGAGCTTTTGAGGTTCAACAATTGATCAAGAGTGAATGATTGATTGTTGACTGGACATCAAACAATTGATAGCTTGTCTCTGCAATCAAACTTGGTTTTCAAGCTTCTTTCTACAGGAATCAGAATTAAATTCAGTTCTAGATTCATATTGGAGAAACACAAGATAGATTTGAGGTGATGATTGGAGAGACAGAAGCAGAAGGAAAGGCAGCTAGGAGATAGAAATACAAGTGAAGATTGGCTGGTGATTAGTGTTGAGTATGATGGTTTAGTGTTGAAGGTGTTGATCTTGATTGAGTCAAATAAATAGCATTCGAAATGGGGGTTGAAGCTGATTGAAGTCCTTCAAGACAAAATTTTGTTGAGTCCAAAAAGGAGTTTATCACGTGTTTAAACTCCCTTTTGGCGTTTATCCAAAGGGCCCTTTTAAACTCCTTTTGGTACGGGGAAGGAGTTTATTTCTGGGTACCATAAATGGTCCCAAACGTATTTTTTTAACAGCGATTATTTTGCAAAAGGCCATTGCTATTTGCAGCCCACAAGAAAACCATGTAGGCGCTGTTTTGGCAGCACCTACATGGGTGTTTCCCACGAAAAAGCGCCTACATTTAGGATGTAGGCGCTGAAAACCATCTAAAATGACGCCTACATGATAAACATGTAGGCGTCATTTGGTTACGCCTACATTCAAAATTTCAGAATGTAGGCTTAATTTTCAAGCACCTACATATCTAATTTGAAATGTAGGCGCTATTTTTGAGCGCCTACATTCAATTTTCAGGTCAAATAAGCGCCTACATGCAGTCTTGCATATGTAGGCGCTCCAAATCCAACACCTACAACTCCAGACTGGTCTGACGGCTAATGAAGAAGAAGTTTCAAGTTAAAATGAGAGTATTGGAAGACAGAAAAAGCAGTTCGGAGTTGAAATGAGTGTATCGGAAGATGGAAAAAGCAGCTTGGAGTTGAAATGAGTGTTTTGGAAGACGGAAAAAGCAGTTAAGCATATTGGAAGATGAATATGCTCTTTTCAAATCTGAAGTGAGTGTATCAGAAGACGTAAATAGCAGTTCAGAGTTGAAATAATCTACTTCTTTTTCCGCTTCTGATAAACTCATTTTGACTCCAAACTGAGTTCAGAGTTGAAATAATTTACTACTTTTTCTGTCTTCTGATACACTCATTTTGACTCCGGACTTACTTTTTCGTCTTCCAATACACTGATTTCGAATCCAAACTGCTTTATCTGTCTTCCGATACACTCATTTTGAGTCCAAACTGCTTTTTCCGTCTTCCAATACTCTCATTTTGACTTGAAAGTTGTTCTTCATTACCCTTCAGACCAGTCTGGAGTTGTAGTTGCCGGATTTGTAGCGCCTACATATGCAGGACTGCATGTAGGCGCTTATTTGAGCTGAAAATTGAATGTATGCGCTCATTTTGAAAAATGTAGGCATAAATTTTGAGCGCCTACATTGGATTTCCCATGTAGGCGCTCGAAAATAGCGCCTACATTTCATTTTTTGAATGTAGGCGTAACCAAATGACGCCTACATGGGTTTCTTAACATGTAGGCGGCATTTTGGATGGTTTCCAGTGCCTACATCATAAATGTAGGCGCTTCTTTGTGGGAAACACCCATGTAGGCGTAATTTGGCCAGCGCCTACATGGTTTTCTTGTGGGCTGCAAATAGCAACGGCCTTTGCAAAATAATTGATATTATTCAAGATAATCAACAAAAATAATTGCAACCAAACATACCCTAAAGTGTTGAGATAGATGACACAAACTAGAAGCAAAGAATCTGACTTAGTATCATCAGTTTGGCCAAATGCGCGTTGGGCAATACCGCAAGAGCACCGCACTATGTTGCAGTTGCGGTGCGGTTGCGTAGCGCTTTTGGGCGCCGGAATAGCAACGCAATATAGTGCGGTGCCAGCGCTCGGCAATCCGGGTTCAAAAAACCCCTTGGTCAGAAACCCGCACCGCAATTGCGGTCGGTTTTTGACGGTTATTTAGGGCAAATATTGCGGAAATAGGACAATATTGCACATTTTCCGCAATATTTGCTCGACCGCTCTGCAACGGCAAGTTAGAAAAAAAAACCCATTGCGGAGTGGTTGCGTAGCGTAATAATGCGCCGGCTGCGCAACGCAATGGAAATAGGTCAAAATCCATTGTGTTGCGTAGCACTTGCGGTGTTGCGTTGGGCTTTATCACTCTGTGATAATTGTGATCGAGTAACATCTTCAAAATCCGCAATATCATTACCATTGTTGTTGTGCACTGAACAACCCGGTCAACATACCAGGGAGGAGAGATGCGACTGGCTTGTCCAAATTGAGGCGGATCAGGGGAATCCAAGGAATCCTCCCTCTACTGGCTCTTGAAGTTCAAGTTTTTTCTCCAATTGGCCCTGTATTTGTGTTTACAGTCAAACCCGCGCACATGCATACCCGCGCACATGCATAACCAGCCAAAATGCATAAGTTTTGGTTTCCACCCAGCTGGTGCGGGCCAATTTTGTCATTAATTGCATAATTATGTCAAAAACCATAATGCATACTTCTTTTCAAGTCCCCAAAGTCATAATGCATGCCTACAAAGCGCCCCAGGATGTGTTTTTTTTCCATTGAACTCTGATCAAATCCTTTGCAAGTAGGATTTTGGCAACATCAGGCAGCAATGCGCCCTCTATGGGGTCAAACCGACCCCTAGTGGTGTTTTTTTCGGTGTCAAAAAAATATCTTGTCCTTGTACCCGCGCAAAATACAAACGTACTATTGCATAAACTTATACAATTTCAACAAAAACCCGTCATAATGCATATTTCAATGCATTTAGGCCAATATGCATACAAATATGCATTATGGGGGTTTATGCCTATTTGCATAACCCGCAATAATGCATAGCAAAAATTGTCTCCCCAATTTATGCATTAGCGCGGGTTTGACTGTATAATTGCCTTTTGATTTTCAAAAACACAACAAAACCCTTGAAAACACTGGAAAATCTTGAAGTTTCAGAAGAAACTGAGAGAGAATCCCCTGGTATCCTCAGTTTTTTATTTGGTGAATGGAAGCTTCTCAAGGAGGCAAACAACCAATTTCTTTACCTGAAGAAAATCCTTAGACACATAAAAATGTGTTATAAGACGGACAAATTTTTGCTGCAAAAAGGAATCCCCCTCACAAGCAAAAGCGTATGAGTTTGTCATAAGTCCCTTGCTGCGCTCAAAGGGTGTGAGACACAGCATGGGACTTTGTTGAGTTTAAGTTTGTTCGTGTGTGTAAATTTGAACTTTGGGTGTGGTCCTTTGCAAAATTACACTGCAGGTATTGCAAAGTTGTCTTGGTGAGAAAGTATGTGATGTGGGAAGGGCTGGGTCACTTAGCAATTTTTTCCCCAAGTCAAGAGTTTTTTGCACTCAAAAGCAAGGTGTAAAATTGTAATTGTGAGGTAGCCCTTTGGAATTTTGCACTCTGATGATTTTCACTCCTTATTGAGTGTAAATGCCAAGAGTGCAAAAGTGGAGAAATGCCTGTCAAAATTTAATTTTGCACCCAACTTTTTTTGCCCTCAATATTGTATGTAAAAAATAGAGGGCAAAAGTGTAACTTGGTCATGTTTCTTTACATTTTTACACTCAATGATTTACACATGATTTTTTACACTTCAGAAAATCAGTCAGATTGAGTGTAAAATTGCATCTGACCCCCCTACACATTGATTTTTACACTCAATGGAATTTACACCCAATATTGAGTGTAAATTATTGAGTGTAAAAATCTCTTAACCCATACATTACAAGGCAGCCAGCCATATGAGGAAGAACACAAAGTGGAAAAAAGGTCACACCAAGGTCTTGAATTTCGAGAGCCTTGGCATACATATACAAATCGCTTCGACCTCTTTCTTTACGTAGATCGAGGTGTGATATGTACCAACGCTCCAGCCGGCCAGCCGGGGATGAGGGTATATAGAAAGTCGAAAGAGTGAACGATACCCGCGCCAGGAAACACTTTGGAATCACCCACCGGCTGAACACTCTGCCCACACAAGCCGATGTTTCGTCCGACGCTAGGATCATCGCATGATTGGCGCATGGTTCAAAGGCTGGCAAGAGGCTTGCATGACTTCCGCTCGGAGTTTCATGAATTACATATAGCACTGGTGATACACATCAGGGTTCGTTACGGTTCACCTCCGTCTCATCACCGAATCAACTCGAATCAACACCTCTCAATTCGTTTAGACCCTATGTGTATGAATACGTGCCGCTTCATCTCACCTTTCTCACCTAGTGGCACTGCTCATTCGGGCTGTGGCCTTTTTCTGTGGTATTCCTAAGCTTGGTGGAGGTGGGGGCTCAAGTCGACGCTCGCATACATGTACATCTCGAATTCTCTGACCTCTTGGCAGCTTGACCCATTTTTCTTTTTAATCCTTGGTCTTGCTCCTCATCCCCCGGACTCCATCAGCCTCTCAATCTGATCCCTCTATAAATATATCTATATATATCGTGTATCTTCTGGAATTACGTGGTGAAAACATCTATCTACCTCTTTGAATCAAATCTTACTTCCTACGAAGCTTGTCAGTAACTTTTGTTGTCTCTACCTTGCTTGAGAGGTTATCTGATAGTTTGCTCACTTATAACCACCAGATACCATCCATCCTTTACACCTGATCACATAGAGATATCCTCTTCACTTCGACGATATCATAAGATGGTCAGGACTCTTTTTTAATATTTCTAACTACGTGCCATCAGCTACTGACTCGATTCACCACCACTACCCACAAAAAATCAATTAGACTTCTTTTTTCAAGGTTGCAGCGGTCATAATCACGTTGTTTGGATTGATCTATTCCGAGACCACCCCGAAAGTTCAATACCAAAGTCAATGCTGCCCTAGCGATGGTACGGCATGCTACCCTTCGCCAAGCTTTTGCTCGGACAGAGGCCACTGCAGGCCCAATATAGCAGATTATTTATGCGATGCTTCCGGTGGATCGTGTCAGCCAAGCGGGGGTCACGCCCGGGCACCAAAATATTTCCAATGTGGTTACCAAAGGTGTTATGGAGAATTTAAATGTGTGACTATCGTCTCCAGCGGAAAGACTCAATCTCTTGATGAAGAGGGCTCTTCACAACAATCTATTCCTTCGAGAATCGCGAAGGGACAAGAATCGTGAAAAATCTCTCAGTTTCTTTCTTTTCTTGTGCGTCTCTGCGTCTTGGCTTTTCTTGTGCTCGTGTCTCGACTGTATTTCCAAACTTTTATACTCATACTGTGGTATCACAACTTGGATGATTGTTATGTCATGTTTGTGCCTGTTTCTTATCTTGGTCCCTCAACATATTGAATGTCTCATCCATTCAGCCTTTGCCAGAGTCTCTCACAGCCACATCTGGCAGCCTTTCAAACATGAAGCTCTTTGTGTCTATGCGTGGCAGAGACAAAAGTTGCGTCCTGTGCAGTGTGTACATTGGCCAACAAATGACTGCAAATTTTGAAGAATTGGCCTAGGGTCTCTCAACAGACTACTTTGCGCTCAAACATTGTATCCCTAAGAAGCAACAATGAGGGACTCTGGTCAACAAGATGAACAATTTACTTGAATAACTTAAAATTAGAATTGGCACGCAAGGCTGAGCTCATACTCCAGGATCAAACTTAACCATTCAAGAGAAGAAAACATGTAGACCCAAAAGGGGCTTTGTACATGAAATCTTGTGTTTTCTGGTAAGAGGTTCAATGACACTTTGGTGGTAGAAACTCATTCCCCTTTAGCTTTTGGTTCTTTGATCGTAACATCTCCATTCCTTAGACCTTGTTATACTTCTACTTCTTATAAGTTGTAATCTACTTTTCAAATGACTAATTGTAAACAAGTGAAAAAAAATTATAAGAGCTCAAATGGAGCTCCTTTGACATTTCAATCAATAGACTACAGTCAACACTGACAGTACAGGTGTTGTACTGGTCGTAGTTGACTTTTTGAATGAAACTGGAAAGGGATTATTTTTAGCTCTGTTGAAGATATTTAGTTTGATCACCAGCAACCAATCTTAGAAGTGGATTACAATTTCAAGCTATAAAATAGTTGAAGGAGTCAAAAAGCTATCATCAAGGGAGAAAAAAACTTGAAAGAAAAGTAGTTGGCAAATGGACATTGAACCCCTCACCAAGAAACTCAACATTCCATACAATTCCCCACTGAGCCTACATGTTTTCTTGATTTTTGGTAGGCATCCAAAGGGACTTAGTGAAGTTAACTCCAGGGTACCCTCTGTCAAGGGACTTTTTCTCATCTGAGAAAGGCTTAGCATCTTTGAGGAGCACAGAAATCTTCTGGCTGAGCCCAAGCTTCCCAAACCAGGGGAAGGTTGGAATTCCATGGCCAGCACTTCACAAAACCTCAAAAACCATTTAGCCTCTTTTGACTCTGAATCTATTAGTGTCAAAAGCATCAGAGACATAAAATCTACAAACATCACATTTGACAACAGTGATGATTCTGAGATGAATTCATCATCCACACTAGAATGTCACTCAAAGTACATTTACAAGGACAAGTCAACCTAGGCCCATTTCTTCAGTTTGAAGCAACTGCTTGGTTTATTGATGCTTGGCTCAGAAAATTCTTTGTGCCAATTTCAAAGAGTCTGATCCTTCACTGGTCTTTTAGGCATCAAGCTCCCTGGATATAGATATCTGTGTTCCCTTTGCAAAAACATACAGAGACGCTACTTTGATTGTTTCCAAAAGTGTGAGCCCACTGGATAAACCTTCATTTGGACTTGAGGCTTGACCACTCCATGTCCAAACTTAGTCAAGTCCCTCGCTGGAAATTGAGCAAAACCACTATGTAATCTGTCGTGGTAATGTCTGTCAAGGACTCCAGGAGTCAGTTGTCAAGAAGGAACTCACCAATATGGTTAGATTAAAATGTAAGAAGTCACGAGTTGGGATGAAGTTCAGGAGGTATGATGTGATGAAGTGTGTAAGGTGTATGTAATGATTGGAAATGGTTTCTATTTTGTCTCTTTCGGGAATAAGTCAAATGTGACTTGAGTTTTTCTTTTTCATCTTTTATTTGCAATAGGGTCCGCATATCCGTGTCTCTTTACTACTTATAGTCAGTATGATGGCCACTCAGATTCTTTTCCTCATCGAAAAGAATCTGTAAGTGGTTTCATCTTTAATGTACAATCCTCATCAAACATCTAACTTGGTTATGCTTTACGCTTCAGCTTTTTATTATACTTCTAACTTTTCGTACTCGAAACTTCGTTTCTTTTTCCTGTTGCTCTTGCACAGGTTTGTGTCTGCTTTTTATCTTTTTCAGTCTGTTTCTATTTTTCACTAATCTTTATGTTGTGTTAGGTTCGTTCTAGTAGCTCTCTGAAGCTGAGGCCTGTTTGCCGTCGTACTTACATATTTACCTGATTTACCAGGTATGCAATATCATCGAAAAGAATCTCTTTTTATTATACTTCTAACTTTTCGTACTCAAAACTTCGTTTCTTTTTCCTGTTGCTCTTGCACAGGTTCGTTCTAGTAGCTCTCTGAAGCTGAGGCCTGTTTGCCGTCGTACTTACATATTTACCTGATTTACCAGGTTCGTTCTAGTTCGGCAAAGCCACGTATTTCGAATCCTTCGAACTAGAACTTCACATAATCAGCATGTCAAGACTCGAGTACTCACTCCAAAATCAACGATGGCATGATAAGTCCTTCACTCGAGGCCTCGTGAGGTGAGGGTGTGGGAGTTTGTTAAGTTTGACTATTTGACGCTGATCCACTTGGTGCATAATTCAAAGGCCGGTAAAAGGCTCTTGTAAGGGCTTGCATGACTGCCACTCGCGGCTTCATGAACCACACATATCATATAAATATTACAGAATTTGTCCACCTTCGCTCTGACTGGTTCAACACCTCTCAATCGGTTTATATGGGACTTACAGAACGGTTTGTGACCCTATACCATACTTGGCGCCTCAATCCACCTTCTCCACCTGTGGTCATCAAAGCCGCGCCGGTAGAAGTCGTGTGGCCTTTTTCTGTGGTATTCTTGAGCCAGGTGGGCTCGGAGGTTGAGGCACAAGTGGACGCGGTCGCGACTCGACTTTTCATCCCTTGAGCTTTGTCTTCATCTTGCTGCCTTCCCCAGTGGCTCAATCTGATTCATATTCATCCATATATACGTATATCTCCCGCAATATCTCACATTCACTCTGTCGTGAACGCATCCATCTACCTTACCGTTTGGATCATAGGTCACTTCTCACAAAGCGTGTCAGTGATTTTTGTTGCTTCTACCTTCCTTCAGGTGTTTTCTGATAGTTTGATATCGCTGCCACTCATTGAAACACCACAGATCATCAAGTTCCTACGCCTAATCATATAGATACATCTTCTTCACATCGACTGGTATCGTAAAATGGTCAGGACTCTTTCTTGAAATTTCCAACTAAGTGCTATCAGAAACGTACTGACTCAATTCACCACCACTACACCCAAACAACGAGTTAGGCTTTTTCTATCAAGATTGCAGCTGCCATAATCACTTTGTTGGCGTTGGTATATTGCGATAACACACCTCAACCTCACTACCAATGTCAATGTTGTCCTAGCGATGGTACAGCATGTTACTCCCAGCCTAGTTTTTGCTCAGGCTACCATAACTGCACAACCAACATAGCGGATTATTTATGCGATGCTTCCGGTGGATCGTGTCATCCAAGCCATAACAATACTCGGGCAGAAAGATATTTTCAATGCGGTTATCAACCATGTTATGGTGAATTTAAATGTGTGACTATTTTCTTTAGTGGCAAAACTCAATCAGGAAGCTCGTCAACTTTGATCCCGTCGAGTGTTGAAAAGGGACAAGAAGCGTAGCAACATCCCTCACTTTATTTGACTTTTGTATGCGTGTGTGCGTGGCTCTTTATCTATTTCTCTGGGCGCGCGTTTCTACTGTATTTCAAAGTCTCATACACTCATACATTATGGTATAGCGCAATTTGGAAGATTGATTTGTCGTGTTCTGTTTGTGCTTGTCTTTTATCCTGGGTCATAAATGTCTTGTATGGCTCTTATACCTTTGAGCCCACTCGAATGACACGTCACTCACAGCCACCCATGGTAGCCTTTCAAAGCAAGAATCCTACTTTGTTTCCCAAGCCGTATAAGTTCCAAGGGTAGAGCTTGAATAAATCCCGGGCGTAGTCTCCACAAATCTTAACAAACCAGTGAAATTTTAAAAGTTCTTGTCCAGCGCTCTATAAAACATCAGTCTGCAGCCCAGCAGGAGTTGCATGGCAGCTTCAGCGTAAAATATACAGATAGGGCTCTTTGACAGCCATTTGTAATCTCAACTATCAAAGGTCTTGCTTGAAAAAGTCAAAGATTTGTAAAGTAAGAAAAGCACAGTCAAGATTAGTCAGTTATGGCTACCATCAAGACTTATCACAAAGTGCCACCCACCATTCAAGCAACTAGAAAAAGAATTGGCTGGTACCCAGTGTGTCAGCAAGCATTCCTCTAATGAGGAAAAAGATCCAATATATCAAATAATATAGAAAATTGACCATTGATAAAAGCAAATATGTATGTGTGCTGCAACTCCCAGCCCAATTGATGCCACCTTGAAGCTACTTGGATGAATAAAAGTAAACGCAAAGTGTACTATAGTATTCCCCACACAAGAAAACAGATTTGAGCTTTGAACAGCCCCCAACACTGAGATTGTCTAAAGAAATTATTAAACTCTCAGCAGAATATTGTGCATACCCACTCAATATTTGCACCCCCAAATGGCCAATTGTGAGCACTGTTGCACCAAACCCATCAACTTCTGCTCATTTCAAGGCTGCAAGTGTAGGATGTGTGTTGAAGCCATCACCCAGTCTTGGTATAGTGGAATCTAAAGAACACTGTGTTTCTTTACTTCAGCTAATCCTTCAAACATTAGATGATTAATATTCTTCTCCATTTTTGACAAGGAAGTATTTGTGCCCTTACAACCAATAACATTATGTGATTTGCAGGTGAGGGGGAATACAAGGGAAAGTAGCTCATCTTGATCATTGGTTCCCTATCTAGTCCAGTTTTCCCTTTTAACATTTTGTGGACACAATCTGAGTTATCCTTCTATCATTTCATCTAAACAAAATAATCAACAAGTCTCTACCATGAACTTATGGGCTTACGACATTAAATCAACATTATTCAGCATTAACTATGCATTATTTGGCATCAAATTTGCATTTTGTGTTAAATAAGCATTTTGAACTATTCAATTCAATAAAGGTAATCATTTTTCCCCTGAGAAAATTGCTTTATGCTGGTAAATTATATCTTCCTCGTTCCTGCATCCAGGTCCATCACAAGTTTAGAGCTTGTCATTTCTGTTGTCAGCTAGTTGTCTCATAAACAACAGGTTGTACTTGTCTTTGTAGCTTTTGTAAAGTTATTATTTTCCATCACAGAGCAGTAGAGTGTCAAGTCTTGGGTGTAGTTCATTTTCCTACATTAACTCTAAAGTTGTTTCTCAGCATTATCACATATATTTGAAACCAGTTTCTAGTGCTGAAGTTTTATGCAAGAAAGGTGAAGTAGTGAGATCAGACTATCTGGTGGTTAAGATTTTAGGTAGGAAGAAAGGGCTGAACATTAGACACAAGATGGGTGTATTTAAAATGACACCACTTTGATTGAAGTAGAACTGATTTTGATGAGCAGTGATTCACATACTTGTTGCAACAGTGCAAAACAAAAAGCATAATCTGATTGGAGTAAAAACAGACCAAAAGCATAAAATTGCTGCTTCCCACCAAAGGTACGACATGTTAAGTCACTTCTACCAGTAGCGAGAAGGGTAAGGTAAGACTGGGTGCACATGTAAGTTACATACACGACAAGGTTGGGTGGGCTAAAGATACAGAGAGACGAAAGAAATTTTCCTCATCTCTACTATCCTTTTCCCTGCACCTCAGTCGTAGAAATAGAGAATCAAGCTCTTCAAGTTGATAAACATAAGTATTTCAAATTTAACGCCCACCCACCATCCCTAGGCTAGGACAACACTCTCCGGTACCCATTCTCATGCACTTTACACAGTTTAGAGCCCGGAATAGACCGTGGGTCAGAACCCGTAGGGCCTCTGACGTAGGCCCCGAGGTGATCCCGGTACGATTCCACACTTGAGACCCCCCCCAACCTATTCTCAACTTAGGAATCCTAGGTTAGGATAGCATAAGGCTGAGAAAGGATATGTATAGTTACCACATGTAAACTAGATATATCCGAAATAAAGAGCTTGTTCCAACCTAGCACCTCTTGTGCATGTGAAACTTGGACCCGACCCGAGGATACTATTACATGTATCCTCGCAGCGGATCCGAAGGAACGCGGGCAGATGCATCCTAAGATGCTAGGATGCATCTTTTGTGACCTCGCGAGGCTCTAAGTCAAACACATGCAAAGTATTTCACCATCTTTCACACTTCCTCACCCATCTTACCAGCGGTTTTCACATCGTTTCACACTCAAACCCGCCTTCAACCAGTTTTTGAACAAGATAGCCTTCACACTTATTCACACATCTATCTTCACACATATTCACCCATCTACACAGTTTTCACATCTCATCACCAAACACTCCGAACTTCACAATACTCCCTCAAGTTACCCTTCACCACCTTTCACACCTGTAATACACATACCCCAACCAAACAAGACCTTTTGTCACCTTCACCGATCCTCACACCCCGATCCATCCTGCAGCGACCTTCACGCCTCTACTGACTCCTCATCTTCACTCGTCCTTCACTCGTTCCTCATTAATCATGACCACCAACACAAACACCAGCTCAGCCAACAACAACAACACCACATACCCTCATCCTATACCCCCTCCTCCAATCGATCTCACATTTCCTAGTCTTGCTGCAGGAGCCACCTATCTCCATGGGTTTGCCGCAGATCATGGCTTTGAAATCAGAACTCTTGACGCCAGACTACCCACATCGATCCAGTACAAGTGTAGTCTAGGCGATCATAGACACCCAACAAAGGCAAAGACTCAAGCAAAGACTCAAGCCCAGGAAACTCAATCAACGTCAAGTGCTCGCCCCCTCAGGACATGTCCTTTTAAGATAATCTGTCGTCGCAATAGAAAGGATCATAACTTGTTTTATCTCATCTTTCAAGATGAGAAACATCGTCATCACAATCATCACCCACGAGAAGGACCACCCAAGAAAATCCCATTTATAACATCACTGCCTCAACCTCAAACCACCACCTTGACTTCGCTTCCTGCTCCCTCTGTTCCACTTCTCACCTTAACATTGGCTCTCCCCGACCCGTTGTCTGCAGGACTCTTGACCGACCAATACCGATTGTTACTGCAAGAGATGCAATCTCTTCCCACCGCTAACCAAACATACCTACTCAGCTCATTTTTACACGATGTCGAGTTTGCCAAAGCCATTGCTAGCTCATCACTTGTACCTATTCAACCTCGAAGTACCCCCTATCCAGCTCTCCTATCTACTTCTGCTGAAGAGGGAGCTGAAGACAAAGCCGCCCTCTCCAAAGGTAAAAATTCAATGACCAATATACCTAGAGCTCCCACTGTATCATCGCTGGCCGCCTCAAGTTCGATCCCAAACCTACAAATTAGTCCCTTGGATCTTCAAGATGTCATTGATTTTACCATCCAATCGATCAATTCACCATCACCAGATAGTTCAACTAGAATCAATAAGGAATCTCTTATTGTGTCACCATCGACTTTGCCTAAAAAGGCTACCAGTCCTGTTCAAAACTTGGAAGCTGCAGAAGATAACATCAGTACTCACTCACCTGCCCATCAAGACAGTGAGGAACGTCTTTGCCCAATACCACCCGAAGATATCGTCATTTCCAACCTCGATTCAGCTGCATCAAATGCTGAGAATCATCCAACCGAGAATTGTGAGTCATCTTCCTTTTGTTCCTTGGATCTCTTGTTTGTTCAACTCTAACTAAAAATCTCTGATTCCTGCAGGTTCTTCACCTTTACCCGAGTTCAACCTCGATAATCCCATGGAAGAACCTGAAGTTGAAGCTGAGCCTTTGAAAAACGAAGATCCGGCGGTTTCAGGAGGAAATTGTCCATCGATTTCTCAGAATCATCCAACCGAGAATTGTGAGTCATGAATTTTTTCTTGACTCTCTTGTTCGTTCCACTCTAACAAACAATCTGACCCTCGCAGGTTCTTCACCTTTACCCGATTTCAACCTCGAGATCGCCATGGAAACACCTGAAGTCAAAGCTGACCCTTTGAACACTGAAGATGAGAAGGTTTCAGGAGAAAATTGTGTGTTGAGAGCTGCAGAGGATGTGTTACCCACCAACCTCGAACAGCCTGTCAATGATATCGAGCTGCATTCAGCACTTCCACTTTCTGAACAAAGTATGGCTCCAAAATCTCGATCTTGCAAACGCAAGATCTCCAAGGCCAAAGATAAACCGGCACCAAGTCTTTGTACACGGAAAGCCAAAACAAAAGAAATCGGTCAAAACATTCGCAAAGGCAAACCCACATCTATCCCTGATTTGCCAAAATTGCCAAAGGGTTATGGTTACATCAAAGTATCCAAGGAGGTAGAAAGTGTAGAACAACAAAATGACTCAGTTCCTACCGAGGAGAAAGCCCAGGCTGTTTGACGAGGCCAAAAGCGCAAAGATCGTGGTCCCATTCCTCCCCCGAAAGTCTCTACGCGTTGCCAAGTAGCAGCTGCTGTCAAAGAAGAAGTAGGTCTCTCTCCAAATCATCCCATACAAAAAAAACGCTGATGTAACTCTCAATTTTTAGCTAAGAGCAGAATCGGAAACACCAAGTGAGACAGCAGCCAAACTCGAAGTTCCCTTGGCAGCAAGTGCCAAAACGCCAAGTCCAAGTGCAGAAACAACAGCAGCCAAAGCCAATGTTTCCTTGACACGTGCCGTCAATTCCACTCAGCAGCCGACATCCGAAGGTCAGCCCTTAAAGCCTCAGAGGCTCTTGGAAAAAAAGAAAGTCAGTACCTGCCATGCGAGCTCAAAAACAAAGTGTTGCATTTCTGATCTGTATCAATTTTGATCTACAGTGTCAAAAACCTTTTACTCCAGAAGAAATGGAAGAACACCTTCAGATCGAGTGTGTCGTTTTGAAGGTATGTATAATTTGGTTATAAATGTACTAGCCCGATCAGCGGCGGGCGCCGCATCATTGAATGTTTGGGAGGGAATTCATGCAATCAGATTGGTTCTCAAATGGATATGTGAAGGGATAAAATTTCAGTCAAAAAGAGAGCTTTGAATGGTTCCATTGACCAATTCCAATGAGCCCCACCAACATAGATGCCTTGGATTTTTCAATCCAAGGCATCATTGGATATAACATCTTGGACAGATCTTGTCCAAGGTATCTTTTGGCGCAAAAAGATACTTCCGATCAAAACCTCGGAAAGATTTTGTCCGAGGTTTTTGATCTGATTATACCTCGGATTTTTTAATCCAAGGCATCTATGTTGGCTGTGTAGTCACATGTCACTGTGTACATTGCTTCTTGATTTTTTCAAACGTCTCCTATGTTACAATTATTGATCATAATCAAACCTACATGTATTCCTTTGACTGAGACAAAAAATATTTCTATAGCATAACAACAGGTTTTCATTTGTTTTGAAACAGGGTGTACATCCTTTTCTTTTTCTGACTGCTGCTGCACTTTGGACTTCATCAAGTTACTTAACTTTCTCTTGCACACTCTGAGAAACAAAGGCAAATGCTTTCAGCAAAGATTGACAAAGGCTAAATTGGTATTCTATTCTAAATATTTTGGATAAGATTGTGAACAACTGGACCTGTAGGCTAGGCCACTCTCAATCTCTTTGATGAATGACATCATCATGTTTTTGTAGTGGTGACCTTACTCAATCCTGGTTTCTGTCAATTCTCTCATTTCTGATACAATCTTTTCACTCTGTTATTGTCAACTTATGTTCATGATTTCTCTTGTATTGAAATTCCCTTCTTGGCTAGCATCTTTGGTCAGCAAGCTGGAATATTCCTCTTGCTTTTCTATCAATCACTTTGACTTTCTTCGAATTGGACTCATTGGAGAATTATGAATTATTTGACTGCATGTGTCCAAAATTCAAGGAGGATGAGACAAATTCCATTTCAAAAATCATCATAGGAAAGCTATGGTTCCAAGCTTTGACTGACCAGGATCTTTTCAGAAGAGTTGTGTTTGTAACTTGCATTTCATATTTTGTCTACATCAACCAAGAAAGAAACAAATGGTTCAAAAAGGTGATCTCTCAAACAAACTCTTTGAAGCTTGTTTTTTATGAAAACTCTTTTGCTGGGATTGGTGTAGTGTAGCAATCAGGTCCTACCAAGACTTTGATTTGATGAATGTGATATTGATATGAAAGTGGCTTTGATTTATCATTTGCCAAGAGGTGAGTATGATGGATCACTGATATGAGTCATGGTAATCCTATTGAGAGCTTTAGTCTATTGTTGATAGTTTAAGGTTGCAATTGAGTGTTCTCGACTTAATCAGCAGAAAGGTTTACTCACTTACACCATGTGAATATCCTTGTAGCATGTCAATGTGCGCACACAGAAGACTTTCCTTGGACCCCGTAAAGACCCATCAAAGAGGTGCTACAACAGTGGCATCTTCCCCTTATCAACTGGGACGTTGAAAGTCAGTTGACCCCAGCTTATGACAAAGGATCTTGCAAATCCTATGAATAAACCACTATTCACAAAGGGCGCTCAACAACAATCTCAGTGTAAATCTGACCAAGAGACTTTGAGATTTGTTTCCAAACTCTCCATGTGTGCACATTGACACACTACACAAATATTGACACAGTGTTAGTGACTTGAATGAGATGGTAAGGGATTGAATTGAGTTGATTCAACCAAAACTTGATTCTCCCAAAATTTTAGTGAAGAAAGATGCTAAACATTAGTTTCAATTTTTTTCCAGGAAACAAAGGTTGAATAATTGAAATATCTATTCAGTCGAGTTTGATTTTTTCTAAATGAATAGACATCTGTTTTGCACTTGGTTGACGTTTGAACTTTCATGTGATAAAACATTGATGCTAAGTTTACTTCCAAGCCTTGTGAATATTTTATCAAGCCTTGGATGATTTGATACTTTGTCTTTGATCTGAGGACAGGTTCTATGATCTTTAATGTTCAAAAATGATCACTTATAGAAAGACTACTTCTCTTGGAATTTTTACAATGAATTGAACCTTAATCGACTTTTATAGTTCTCAACACTTATTAAGGGAAAAGGTGCCAAAAACCAGTTGGTGAAGAATTTACATAAATTCTTCAAATTTAATTTCTTGTATTGTGATGATCAACTTGAACATTATAAACATTAAGATTATCTTAAAATCTATTTTAAACCTATCCTAATCCACGCAAAAGGTGGAAGTCAGCTCTCCCATAAGCATGAACAGTTTGCAAAATGGGTAGATGTGGGTTTTGTTAGAGCTATTGGTTTACACACTTCTTTATTTGGTTTGCAATTGTTGGGTCAACATGGTAGGATATGGACACACAGGAGTGATACTTAGTCAACTTTCATTGTCTCAAATTCTTCTTATTCAACAAAATCTTTGGTGAGTTCAACTGACAAAGACTTCACCAAGTGAACAGCATCAGAATCATCCTACAAGTAAAAGAAATGTACTCAAAAGAAGGCCTTGAGGTCTTTTAAGTGAGAAGTTGTAAAACTAACCTTAAATTGAAATAGTCAAGCTATCACAATGATAAAATACTATTCATGCTACCCAAAAGAACCAGAAAAACCAATGAATCAAATCAATCAAACATAAAATCAATTCAAAAGGTCAACATTTGCCTTGTCTAATCAATTCGTAGATCTTTAACTATCATAATGATACCTAAACCTAAGTGCAATAGGTTTTAAGATAGGTTTGATTGTAATTAAATTAAGTAATGGAAACCAAATCATTCTATAATCCAAATCGATTGGTCTTTAGATGATAAATTAATGATTTCATGGAAATTTTCTGACCTATTCATACACAAACAACAAGAAAATGAATATCAGTAATTGAGTATATGTGAGGAAAAGAGAAGAAATGGAGTGACTCAATTTGAACTTGACAAATAGTCAGAAGTGGTTTGAAAACCTGAATGAATTTTGGATGTATCAAATTTATGGAATGATGGATATTGAAGTTCTTCTTCAAATGCTAAAATTACACTTGAAAGAAAGAAGAACCTCGATCATAATTCAAAATTAATATTTCTGATATCAGTTTCAAAATGAAAAAGTTCAGGAAGGGTCTTTTTTGGGTCAGTACCTTGAGATTATTTGGTTTGAATTAATTCAAATTTCATGGATCGATTCAAATATACTCAAGTTTTTGTTATCTTTGCATTCAACCGATTTAGAAACTCTATATCATTCAATACATTCAACCAAATTGTTTGTAAGAACTTCAATCGTGACCTTGTATTTCTTAGGTTTTTTTGCTCGGGTTCAACCATCTAGGAGTAAATTATTCCAAATCTCTGAATGTTGGAGCCGGTTTAACCATTGGATTTGGGTTGTTGGTGTTTTTTTTTTGATGTTTTGATGCAGGGTTTTGAAGTTGATCTATAACATCATCTTTCAGTTTTAGGTATCATAAGACTCAGTAGTAGCCAAAGGTTTAACCCTATTCCTTGCTCCAATCCTTTTCTTTCTCGATTTCATCTCTAGGTCAGATAGCAGATGAGGTTGGAACTTCAATTTTTAAATCTTTAATCGATTGATCACAGACTGTTTTGATTAATTCGATTTGATGATCTTGTTGATTTCAAATCAATTTGGATTCCGTATTTAAAACCTCTTCAAATATACTATGTGACTGTTCTACTGCTTCTGATTCTATCATTAATGATAATCTCCAACATGATGTATGTTCACTTCGATCTATACCTATTGCAATTATTGAATAAATTGTAAACACTGGCATAGTCAATAAAATTCTGGAGGCCCTAGGGACATTTTGATAATCTCTTTCTAGACTAAAATGGGAAGATTGATGATGTGGCTCTTGTTGATGATAATAGATATGATCTAAACATTGATACTGATCAGCATGTAAAGACTCCAAACTCCAAGATCTAGAAACGAAAAGAACTTGAAGCCTAGTTAGATTTTATTATTATTTGATTCTTGAGAGAATCTGACAAAGCGACTTACACCTTTCTTCGGATTAGCTGCACAAATTCTACAAATGAGTAGTACAATCGATCCGAAAGGTTAAACTGCAGATTCAAATTGAGATAGGTAGACAGGTTTGGCTGAAGTTAAATGAGTTTGATAAAGCTTTGTCTTGAGTAAAGTTTGAGGTCTATTCAATGAATTCAATGTTTGATGTCAATGTATTTCTTGAACGAAGCTTCAATTTGATTTTATTAGATCAGATGATTTGTTATTTTTGTTCAGTTTGATAAACAACTTGTGATAATTGGATGATGTCATTGATCACGTGGCAGCTGATACCGATGTCGATTGGAATTTGAGTCCATGTGTTGGATCAATCACATTGACCAAATCTGATCAATAGTTTGTCGACTATAGTTATAATTGAATAAATGAGCAAGCCGTGACATTCTACAGTAAGATTTGATGATAACTCAACTTGCTCATGAAGTGCATCAGATTTGATTTCAAGTTTTGATAATCAATCAACATGCATGAAATTGAAAGAAGTTCATTGAAGCTTGAGTCTGATGTTGACATTGATTTGTTGTGTTGAAAGTTTTGATGAATTTGTTTGAATGGAAACTACTTGGATTGAGGGTATAGAAGAATTGATTGAGAGGAGTGAGGAACGAATTTGGGGTGAGGCGCGTGCAAATCAGGTTAAATCTGTTGAACGTGTAAACCTGGAAATTGGTAGTAGGGATTGGGAGTTTAATCAGGTTTTGCCGGCGAACACGGTTTACCTTTAACTTGAATGATGATATCTTGAAGATTAGCACTGAGCCCCCCTCCTTACCTTACAATTTGTCAGAAGTGGCCATTTTTGCAGGATGTACCTCGATACATATTTCCATTTGTCAAAAATGCTACAGACGTACCGAAAGATGGCCTTTGCGCTTTCTCAACCATCACAGTCTCACTGGGACTCACACCTAACCAGGCACCCACTATCCGATCAGTCCTTTTACAACACCTACAGTCCAAGTATGACTGGTATGCTCAAAATATCCTCAAGTTTGCTGTTGACATCGATATCACACTTATCGAATCGATTTTGAAATCAACTGCTCTAACTGCTGAGCCGAGCGAATGGTTTCCGATGCCATGTGGAGGGTATATCATTGCCAACGCATACCGAAGGCCGGTGATTTATTACAGCAAAACTGAAGCAAACTGCTCCTTAATACTCCCATGCTTTGCACCGTACTGCCATGAACTCAAAGACAATGAATGTTATCAACCGATTGTCATGGCATTCATCAATAAGAATCATTTCATACCACTCGAGCTCGATTTCAATCAAAACCTGCCTATCCCTTTCATACATCCCGATTGGCTTGAAGTGCGTGAATTCCAGGCTCACACCTGGTGGTTGGTATATGAGAAAAACATTATTATTTATTTAAATCTCAAATGGCAAAGAGATTGGATCACCAATCGAGATGGATCTTATTCCAGGCGTGATGCTAGAGAAGTTGAGCCGGAGGAAATCGAAGATGAGCCGGAGGAAATGGATGCGAAGGTAGAGGCTGAGGAACTGGCTCGTGATTCTGACACAAAATTAACAGAAACAGAGGAACCTCAGTGGTAAATGTATGTTGTCTATGTTATCCATCATGCTTACGACTCTGCAAATTGAATATGTTGTTGCAATAAAACAAACAAAATTTCTTTCATAAATAAGTTGAAGTGCTATTACAAATGCACTTCACCTACAAGAAGCAATAATAAGGATTGGTCCTCAAATATGTGTTAAGCGTGTCAAGCATGATTTTCACTGTAAGAGGTGTGAATACATACTTCACACCTATTCACAATGATTGGAGGACGTGATAGTTTCTCTCCTATCCATGTGTTAAATACAAATTCACTGATTGATTCACACCTACAATAAGTGACAAGATGAATAGGTGGGAAATCCTCATTCACACATCCTCATATAAGTGTTAATTGTGTGTGTGAAGCATGATATTCACTTTAAGTTTCAGAGAGGTGTGAAAACATACTTCACACCTCTTCACTCTGACTTGAGGATGTGTGAAGAATAATTTCACTCCTACCCATGTGTTAAATTCACTTATTTATTGATTCACACCTACAATAGGGAAATTATCTTTCACACATCCTCAAGTCAGAGTGATGCCTGTGGAGCATCAGTTTGACAGGGAGAGGTGTAAAAACATTCTTCACATCATTTCACATTAGACACAAATTCACTCATTGTTTCAAACCTACAATAAGTGACAAGAAGAATACGTGGGAAATTATCCTTCACATATCCTCAAATCAGTGTGAATAGATTGAAGCATGATATTCACTTTCAGAGGTGTGAAAACATCCTTCACACCTCTTCACACTGGTTTGGGGTTGTGTGAAGGATAATTTCACTCCTCTCCATGTGTTAAACACAAATTCACCTATTCATTCCAATAGGGAAATTGTCCTTCACACATCCTCAAATCAGTGTGGAGAGACTGAAGCATGATATTCCTTTTAGAGGTGTGAAAACATACTACTTCACACCTCTTCACACTTATTTGAGGATGTGTGAAGGATAAATTCACTTTTCTCCATGTGTTAAACACAAATGACTTATTCATTCCACCTACAATAGTGAATTTATCCTTCACACATCTCCAAATAAGTTGGAAGCATGTGAAGCATGTTTTTCACTTATAACCACTTCACAACCGCCTGTTGATGTGAAAAATTCTATTTTTCTGTGAAAAGAATAATCTTCACACATCCTTATCAATTTACTTCACACCTCATCAAGGGGATATGATGGACCTTTTCACTCCTTTCGATGTGAACACTCCAATCCCCTAGATGTGGGAGGGGCACTGAAATCCAGGAATCAAACATCCTTCCTAACATTGCACACATCCCTCACTGCAAATGTGGTTGCTTTCGGTCTCTTCAGGCATCTACTCCTTTGGATAACTTGGTCATAACTGCCACATTTCATCTCTTTGCATATTTCTTCCATAACTTTTTACGCCCTGGACTTATGGCTGATCTGAGTGTTCCAAATGATTTTGGGAGCACTGTTCAGTATGCAACAATATGCAACAACCTAGTCATGAAGTGACTCCATCCTCCAGGACTTGGTTGTTGCATATTGTTGCATATAGTCAGTCTTTGAGGATATTTTGGACATAAATTTTAACACTGGAATGTTAAAATTTATGTCCAAAAGTGCCAAATCATTTTGGGAGGACTTATAGTTGCAGTTTAGCTCTCTTTGAAGATACTAAAACCACAACACACACTTGAAAACACTTGTACAATTTTCTCTTACCCTGGCTCATCCGGAGATTGTTGATCAGCAGGTTATTAAACTGAGTGTTTGAAAGAGGGTGAGTTGAAGTAAGGGTTAATTTTCAGGCATACTTGTACTGTGTTTGACAGTATCCATCCCTAATCAGGTCACAAAAACCGACCAATTGAGTTTCTGTGCCAAGACATAAGGTGATATTGACGCACCGACCCAAAAGGTATTCTGCAACTTATATTTTGACAAACAGTTGAAATCAAGGGGGCCAACAAACCATAATTAAACTTGGTTGGACAGCCCTGTATGAATCCCAGGGGGTGACAGATGTGGACAGATCACCAATATGAATTGTCTATCGTTTCAAATGAATAACTCTGACGATGGTTATCACCAAGAAGCTAGGGGTGACAGCACTGTGTTTATCCCAGGGATGACAGCACTGTGAATATTCCTGGGATGACAGAAGCATCACCAGTACATTAGTGCCACAATAGCACTAATGAAACTTCACCGCTGAAAAGGAAGCCCCAAAAAATTGTTTTTGAAATTAATCACCGCTGCTTTCACAAGCTGATATCTAAACAACCCCAAAATGGTAAGTGACAGCTTTCCATTTACCAATTTGCCAATACTCCTTTGTACATGGTGTTGTGCACCAGGTTGGAAATAATCAGTACTTGTCGAATCTTACAGTGTCTTATATTCTTCAAATATGACCAACCAGAAGAAAGTCAAACTCAAGAAGCCTGAAAACCTCAAGCGAAAACCTCAGAATGAGCTTGATGCTCGGTGCCTTGCCATGAAACGCCGTAGGCGTGTCCACGCGGAAATAACAGTTGGTCAAGCTGTTTCAAACGCTGCCGAACAATACGATCGCGCCGACCGACTTGTGCCAGGTGGTTCAGGCGATATCATCATTCCAATGGCCAAACACCCAGCTTTCGACGAGAGTGATAGAGACGAGGAACCAGACCCACTTGGACAATTACCGCCCAGTCCTCCACCTCATGATGCCAATATCACTGGTGAAGTGTTTGCTTTTGGCCTCAACGAAGGATTTCATGCAGGACGGCGCCAACGGGAGGAAGAGGATTGGCGCAATCGATATCCGGCCATGTTTCCAGTCTTCTTGGCCTGTCAGCAGAGGACCAATAACTGGTCCAATGTCGACACTCGATTTAAGGACTGGAAGGGACCGTGTAACTGTACAGGTACCATTCGCACTTTTGATGTGCTTGATCTTACATGTAAGTTCAATTGAGGTAAAGGAGCTAGCTATATGATTACTACTAATGGTTTCCTAATCCAGTTCGTAAACAGATAAAGTTGAAGATGTGTCCATGTTCCCCTAATGATCAAGTGCGCCTGATTCAAGCCGGTTATATTGGTGGTAAGCCGGTCAGGCCTCAGTCAGTTGTTACCATTCGACTTTTGCGATTTTTCCACATAGTGTGGAAATACTGCAGCCTGCGATTCCATCCATTTTCGGAGGCCCTTAACAAATTTCTGGATGTAGGGAATCCTTTATTCCTAAAACAAGGTGGAGGAACAAATGTACATCCATTATTTTTTTGGGTATTCATGTTCTGATGTTGAATTTAATCTTTTAGTGCCGTGAATGGCATCAGCCACTCTCATCAGCCATTGATGCGTATCGACAAATGATTGTCATGACTGAAGAAGCCGTCAACAAGAGCCTCCATCTTACAGTTCAGGACAAGCTAGCAGGAATTTGTCCCCAGTTTTTTGGGCCTGGCGTGGGGCCTCTTCCAACAGGGGAACCAGATCACATTGTTTGTATTGATGGTAACTTCCAGCACCGTAGACACTTGGCGGCTAGTATTGAAAAAGGTGATATTGTCACACCATCTCTGTTCTTACCTCCCAAGGAAATGGAAACCCTCCAAAACAAATGGTCGCAAACAGGTCGTACCTGTCGCGGTAGGCAAGCAAATAATGCTAAAGCCAAGGTGCCATGGCATGAAGCCGAGGTAGTTAGTGAGATTTTTATGATTCATATCCATACCTTCATGATATTGCTCTTTCAACCATAATTTCTTTTGATAGGATCCATGTGCGGCACGGCATACAGCCGCTGATGATGTGCAAGGCAAGTCTCACTGGAAAGGTTGTGACAAAACAGGGTTAATGGGAATGGGGTGTCGACATGATCAATGTCTTTGTTTCATTAGCATTATTCAAAGTGGTGAAAAGTGGGTTACCTTATCCTCCGCTGCAGTGTGATCTGTTTGTACTGATAGTGTGGAAAATGATTGCTAGAAACATTTTTCCACTTACCTTATTGAACTGGCTCCTTAAAGCCACCGAGGCCAGGGAAGACAGAGACGGAGAACTACATCAGACCCTTGGACTTCTATATGACATTGGCTGCACTTTACAAAAGAGCATAGTGAAGGTACGGCCTATATCTTATGCATATTGTACCCTTCTTTGGTTTATTTGAAATCCTTTGCACCAGCATAATTACTTTCCACAAGAACAGGAAAAAGACCGGCTCAAGTTTGGAACCAGTTTGTTCCACTCATTCGTGCACGAGTGGGCATGTCAACTTGATTATAATCCACGGCTCAACGATGGCTGGGGTCTCTCCGATGGCGAGGGAATGGAACGAATTTGGTCAGATTTTGAACCTTTGGTTAGGCCACTGCGTTACTCAACAAAACAGCATCGCCTGACAGCTTTGAACTTCCGAGCTATGCACCGGAATGAACGAGGAAGACATAACTCTGGTAAGAAGTCCAACCTCTCTATCCAGGCAACTAGGCAACTCCTGATAATAAAACTTCCTTTGAAACAATAGCTGTGCGCAGCCTGAAACATCTGCAGCAGACACAGAAAAAACTTTCGGCAGCGAGATGTATATTGAGGCAGCTTGACCGCCAGCATGGTCATACTGAAGAGTACTTCAAGAATCAATGCGAGCGTAAGAAGGCAATACAAAGTCAAACCATCAGCCAAAGCAGCGCCAATTACTTGGAACATGTGGCTGAACTCGTTGATTTGGAGGAGCAGCTAGTGGCTGCTCAGTAAGTTCCCATCTGCACTGAATGGCAGGGAGGGCAGAGATACTGATTAAGATTGAAATTTTCCCATCAGGGACAAGCTGGAAACCATGGACAAGAATAAACGGTCTAGGCGACGCCGTCGAAAGCATAGACATGCTAGTGGTGTTCCTAATACCTTGGTGTTGCTTGAAAAAGCCATTGAGCGTGTTACTGAGAAGCTTGGAGATGCCGAGTTATGTGAACTCACTGGTAAATCAGGTGCTTCCAATGTTGAGCGCTGTAAGGTACCCATGACTAACGCCGCCGTACTGACTAAAATATGGGTTCGTAGATTTTTCCGGACACTCGTTTCCGAACAATGATGTTCGGAAAAGGTGTTGTCCGTGAAATCCCACTTTCCCCGGAAGAAAATGAAATTTCACGGACAACGTGAAATTTCGGATTGTATGTAAAAAAAAAAAGGGTCATTAAAGCCCTGAAAGTTGTATTACCACTATGATCACCATTCAAATTTCCAAACCAACCACTCCGAACAACAAAGAGCGCAAAATAGATTGAATGTAAAAAAACCATAAACCCACCAATTGTTGGCTTTTCCGATGCATGCTTCACAGCCTTTCCAAAAGGCCGCAAATTAGTCTTCGCAAATATCGAAAAGCTCTCAAGAAAAATGCACTTTTCCAGACATAACTTATCGAATTATATCTTTTGACAGACTTTCGAAAGAAAGTGAGATCAATATGTATGAAGTCTTTTGAAAGAAACCAAAAAAGAAACCGAAATCAATATGAAGGCTTCATTCATTATCGAAGCGATTTGACAATGAAGCAGCTCAACATCCTCAACCGTCTATGGAACCTGTGAACGGATGTTTCCCTTTTGGAGATCGCAAGACGCATCCCACAAGGAGGGCACAACCATCAAATCGATGATCTCTGATCTAGCTAGATCTTCTTACAACAAACAGCAACAACAGTTCAACTAGTTCAACTGTCCCTTTCCAAGTTTCATTTATCATAACATTTGATTCAAACTCGTTCCATCATTTGGAATCAACTTTGTGATTTTATTATAAAAACTTTCTCCACAATCATCATTCTTTTTAATACGAACACGAGTTCCTTTTTTTCCAAGACAATATCATTCTTTCAAACGTTTTGAATTTCAATTTTCGAAAAAAATTACACATTTACCAATGAGTGAATCCGGCGAAGATTGGACGGACGACGAACTCTTCCACTCGGATGACGAGTCAGACTCAGACACTTCTCAGATCATGTACCAGCAAGATATTGGCTTACATTTACTCGAGGCGGAAACAAGCCCACCTCAGAAGGCTGAAATTTTGACCGCTCAAACAAACAAATCTCGCAGCAAATCTCGCACCGAGAAAGTCGGCAAGAAGGGTAAAAAGACATTTGGACTGCCTCTTGATCGTCCATCATTTCAAACTTTCATCGACCACGGAACTACCCTTGATCGCCAAGGTTATCCCCTTTTTCCCAATGGATCAACCGTTTTCGTAAAACAGCCGAAACAAGAGTGTGCCAATTGGCTCACTGTTGGTTTTGTTAGCACGACTTCAGGAGGTGGTACCAGCAAGCGACCTGACTGGCGGACAGTCCGTTTCACTTGCCTAGGCGTCGTTGTTTGCAATAACCCTGATTGCGACAATCTTGGTGCACCGCCGACTGGCAAAGGCAAGATTGACGCATGGTTATCTAAGTAAGTCCCGCTCTTTTCATTCATTTCGTGTTTTTTTTTGCTTTTTTTTTGGAAATGTGATGTAACATACTTTCTGGTCCACACAGACCACGGAAGTGTGACGCGGCACTTTGCAACGATTACCTCCGACTCATTAAGTGCAAAGACACCATCTGTCGGGTGGATGAGCACATTCCATCTGGATGGGGTGTTTTACGACACTCAGGTGTTCATGACCATCCTTGGCCAAGACGTAGGAAGCCAGACAAGCTCGCTTTGGAAGACTTTGCTCAAAAGGTAATTGAGAATCCCAATATGGGACCTTTGCAACATAAAGTAAGTTCGTTGTTTTAAAAACACTTCCACGAAAAATTGGCAATTAATACATGATGATATCACAGGTTGGTCGGGCCCCCGCGGGAAAAGGCGAAATCACCACGGCTCGCAATTACCACCCTTCGTTGGCCAATCTGCATCGCTTAGGGTATTATCGACGTTGGATTCTGGTGAACAACGGAATCATTCCTGAGAAGAAAATCCCGGGTTCAGGCGACAATTTCATTTTGGACATGGAAACTTGGGCTGAGTACGTACTTGTTTTATCCAAATATATATTCACATATCTTTCCATCAGAACCTCATACCAATATTCCTTTGTTCTTCATGTTAGACGAGGCTTGGAAATTATTTCTACATCCATGCGGAAAGAAAATATGCACATGACATTTCAAACCGCTTGGATGGCTGAACAGCTTTTGACCAAAGTAAAAGGAAGTGTATATACCGGTGGACTTTTATCGGATGTAACTTACAAATTCTTTGCAAATGGATATTTGCTCTCAACCTCAATGTACAGTGACGTACTTCAGAGGTGGATACCAATTCAATTGACATGGTTAAGAGGACTCAGTCAAAAGCATTATCTAGCTCACTTCAAAACATTGATGAAGCAGATCAAAGATTCCGACCTTTCAGTTGAAGAACGCGATACACTTGTTCGAAATGTGGTGGATTTCTCCTTAGCTCAGAAGAATGGTTTCATTAGCGCGTATATGTCAGTTTTCAACGAGACGGATCACAATGTCGCATTGTCAAAGCTGCGCGGTTGCAAAGAACATTTCAGGCAACAAATTACACGTTTGAAGAGGAACAATGCGATCATTCCACGCGGTAAAGAGGTATCTGGAAGTTCATACATACCTCAAAATGAAAGACACATTCAACTGATTTGTCTATCTGTACTTTTTAAATCCGCGTCCAACACGCCAGGGTGATTTTGAAGACCTTGCCATGAGTTTGTGCGACCGAGATGTTCCAGGAGGAAAAACTTACGATGAAAAGGTGGACACATTACGAAGGGATTTCCCCCAAACTAAACGGTGGATAGATTGGTGGCAAGCGAGCAACATTCAGGCGATGTTATTCAAATCGCGACGGAAGCAAATTGATGATGATGGCCTTGATGATGATATGCCCGAAACTACCAATGCCCAGGAGTCAATTCACCGGGTTTATTACATGATTTCGTAAGGTTTTTTTCAGTTTTTTACTTGATCCACATGATACTGATGGTATTTGGTTATTGGTGTCAGTGAAGGTAACTGTACCGTTCAAGTGGGACTTGTGCAACTTTACGCTTTGGTCATGAGCCTCCAAAAGGATCACGTTGACCTTTGTCGAGGTGTCACCATTGCGTACGGATCTACTAAGAATTATGAGAAAGTAGCGCAAATTCTTGGTTGGGCCAAAAAGACCAGGAAAAATCGTGAACCAAAGAATGATGGACAACCTCCCGACACAACAGAGGCTCTTCTGGGTGTTGTTTCCAAAAAAAAAAAGGTGGGCCGCCCAAAAGGATTGCTCAACGTAGACCGCAACCCAGTGACAACCTTCCAAGGTTTCAGAAGTTCCACGGTAACTGGTCGCCGCAACAGATGCTGGATGAACTCGATGTCAGAGTGTCTATACGCGCTTTCGACTCCTTTTTGGTTCACCGGTTCAAAAGGGAAGTCACTTCACGTCTACAACGTCTTGATGAATCTCTTTTCTACACGCGCAACATGGGAAGTACACCAATCCGGCAACATCCGTACCATACTTAAACAAAAGGCAAATGTAATTGCAGATGAAGATGAAGACCACAAAGAAGAACAACCAGTGAAATCACCGTCGAAAAAGGACGATGATGAAGGTCAATTGACCGGGAAGGGTCAAGAAGTGAAACCGCCAGAACGGAGAGTTAGAGCCAAACCGTACAAACGAAAGTTAAATGACAACAAAGATGAAGAACCTCCGCCAACAAACATGCAATCCAAGAAACTTCGGGTCAACTTACATCCTGCGGCCAATGTCGCAGAAACCGCCGCTGATACACACGAGGTTGCTGAAACAAAACCAACATCAAGCCCTTCCAAAGGTCAAGGTCAGAGATTCATCGATGTTGCCTTTGGTTCTTGTGTATCTTGCTCACATTTTGCTTTTGTTGCTAACCAGGTCCAAAAAAATTGAAGGGTTGGAAAGGGTATGCCTTGATTGATGTGGAAGATGATGATAAGGAAGAGGTTAAGGGATCCAGTCAAGAGAATGGTCACGGAAACGGTAAATTGCGGAAGTCAAAGCGTAAGAAGTAGTGGGATCTGTATTTTTTTCTTTTTCGTTTATTTCTATGCTTTTGCCTTTTTCTACACTTTTCATTCTTGTTTTTCATTTAATTTTACTCTTCTAAACTTTCCTTAAATGTTTTTGTTTTTGTCATTTATCAATTTTTTCTTGACTTTCTTGATGAAGTCCCTATGTTTGCGGTGTAATTTCCATTACTTTTCTTTCCTTTCTGTACTTTCCTTAAATGCATTTTTCAATGTCTTTCTTTCACTTGATAGCAGAGAAAGACAATGCTTCTTTTGTCATGTCGGTGTATTTTTTTTGGTTGGAAAAATGTTTGTGAAAGATCGTCCGGAAAAGTGAATAATTGCATTTGGAAAAAGCACTTTTCCAACCACCAATTTTGCCGAACTGTTACGTTCGCAAGTGAATGTCCGTAAAAATGTAATATTTTGCGCAATTTTATATTTTTACATACTAAAATTTTTGCGAGACATAATGTTTGGGACAGGTCATCTGGAAAAGTCAATAAATCAGGTGTTCAGGGCTCAATTTCCCGGACGTTTTTTTACTTTCATTTTCTTCCGGACATTTCGAAAATGACTAATGTTTGGAAAATTTCATTTTGGCCCGACGAAAGTGAAATTTCACGGACATCACCTTTTCCATACATTATTCTTCGGAAACGAGTGTCCGGAAAAATCACACACCCGCTAAAATATTCTATCCTCAGATGCTCAAGCAAAACCTCTAGTTAAAATCCGTGTTGCAAAAGGAAAGCTACTTGGTGCAAAGGTGGGAGTTATTGAGCATAGAAGGAGAGCCAGTCACGCTCGAGGTAAATCCGGTCATTGTTTCACTTGTCTCAACATATTCTTGCATTGACATGTTCACTGGTGATAGGTACTAATGTTCAAAAAAAGATGAATACTTTGCGACTACTGAAGAATACTAAGCTACGACAAAAGCATGCTACATATATCAGACTTGCCAAGCAATACAATGAGCAGTTCGCACCTGACCCATCACTGGCCACCCCTACTCTTCAAGAGGTTGAAGCAATGGATTTACGCCACCCGTTTCTCAACTTTGGTAGCATCATTCACTCGACTGAACCTTGGGCCGTTGACGAAGCAACCCAGGAAGGGATGGAAGCTTACATCACAGTATGTCGGTGTACGGAGGAGCTTCGCCGTATTGCAAAAGAGGCCAGACAAATGCTGAACTGGGCAGTTCAGTATCAAGGCAAGATTGACAACCTACATCAGAATAACACCAATGGTGAGTTGATATGTTTTGTCAAAGATTGTTTGTGTTTGTTTGGTAACATACCTCAATTTGTGTTCATTGTAGACATCATCCCAACATGGGCAAGTAAAGATATGATGCTGGCAATTGCTTGTACTTTATCGCGGGAAGCTTGGCGGATGTGGTTAAGCTGGAATGGCGCCATCATCAGCTTGCTGCACCAATCGGAACCTTACAATGTGTGTGAAACAGGCAGTGATGATGAATTACAAGAAAAGTGGAGATCAATGGTAAAAAAGTGTCTTGCGGAGTGGGAAACAATGGTACATGTCCCAACAATTGTGGGTGAAGAGGAAGAAAATGGGGAAGATGATGTTTATGATGATGTTTATCATGAAATACTTGAGCATGATGACGATGAGTTTGATTAGTCTAGAGGTCACAGATATTTAGAAAACTTCCACATTCCTTTTTCAATCCACTTTAGTGGTGGATGTGTTCCGAATCGAAATAAAATATTTCCCACTTTTCACACTGACCTTACACCTGTGAAAGTCTCAATTAAGGATTTGAAAATGGAATTCACACCTGGCACACCGCTTCACCAAAGTGGATGGAGTGTGATTACAAAGTTTCACACTGTCATTGCACCCGTGAAGCTTTGTTCAAGGGTTCAGAACTGGAATCACAGCTTTCACCCATCTGTGAAAGTGCGAATAGTGTGATTCACACTATTCACACTTTCACAGATGGGTGTGAATCACACTATTCACACTTTCACAGATGGGTGTGAGATGAGAGTTTCCTGAATATCCTGAATAATGCAAAGTGTGAATAACATTTTCACACCTATTCACAAGTGTGAATAGGGTGTGAATCACCTCTTTCACAATCTCACCACGCCTATGAAGGAGTGACCAAGGTTAAGAGGTGTGGATACCATTTTCACACTTCTTCACAAGTGTGAATACGGTGTGAATCACATCTTTCACACTTTCATCACGCCTATGAAGGAGTGACCAAGGTTAAGAGGTGTGAATAACATTTTCACACTTCTTCACAAGTGTGAATATGGTGTGAATCACATCTTTCACACTTTCATCACGCCTATGAAGGAGTGACCAAGGTTAAGAGGTGTGAATAACATTTTCACACCTATTCACAAGTGTGAATAGGGTGTGAATCACCTCTTTCACAATCTCACCACGCCTATGAAGGAGTGACCAAGGTTAAGAGGTGTGAATACCATTTTCACACTTCTTCACAAGTGTGAATACGGTGTGAATCACATCTTTCACACTTTCATCACGCCTATGAAGGAGTGACCAAGGTTAAGAGGTGTGAATAACATTTTCACACTTCTTCACAAGTGTGAATACGGTGTGAATCACATATTTCACACTTTCATCACGCCTATGAAGGAGTGACCAAGGTTTCAGGGTGTGAATAACATTTTCACACTTCTTCACAAGTGTGAATACGGTGTGAATCACATCTTTCACAATCTCACCACGCCTATGAAGGTGTGACCAAGGTTTCAAGGTGTGAATAACATTTTCACACCTCTTCACCCGTGTGAATACGGTGTGAATCACATCTTTCACAATCTCACACACCCATGAAGGAGTGACCAAGGTTTCAAGGTGTGCATGACATTTTCACACCTCTTCACCCGTGTGAATACGGTGTGAATCACATCTTTCACAATCTCACACACCCATGAAGGAGTGACCAAGGTTTCAGGGTGTGAATAACATTTTCACACTTCTTCACAAGTGTGAATACGGTGTGAATCACATCTTTCACACTTTCATCACATGTGTGAAAGTTTCCTGAATATACTGAATATTGCAGTGTCAAATATTCACACTGCTTCACAAGCGTTAATGGATTGTGAATCAAGTCTTTCACAATTTCATCACGCCCATGAAGGTGTGAAGGTTTCAAACAATTTCACACCTCTTCACAAGTGTGAATAGGGGGGAATTACATTTTTTCATCAATACAACTCACATGACAAAGATAAAATTAATACAACATTCAGTGTTCCTTCTCTGCCTCCTGATCAACTATGCTGTTGTCATCCTCATCTGGAATGGGGTCCTTGTTACTCTCCTTGGGATCTGCTTGTTTAACAACTACGTAATAGCCATCATTTATGTCATCTACCCACATCTGATGTGTCCTGGCAGCCATCTTTTCAAAAGCAGTTGCCAGGAGTGCCTCTGTCATACGAGAGTTGGCATGTTGTATGACCTCCATACGTGTATTGCCCTTGAAGGTTCGACCTTTTAATGTTAAGTGGGAGGACGCAGTCTTTGGGTGGCAGTCTAAGTGGTTGAAGGGAGGCTTGAGATATTGTCCTAGAAAGTGAGACTGTGAGTGAAATGCAGCACTTGGTCAGTAATTGAAAGGAACAACTTACGGACAAGATCATTCAACTTGGCTGTGAGTTGAGATTTAAGCAAATCACTAGCCTGCGGTTTCTTAGTTCGGGTGGGTTTTGTTTTGAGATCAGATTGTGTGATATGCCGGACAAAATGCTCAAGAAGCTTCCATTTAGTATTGGTCAAGCTGGTCCAGTCGTCCGAGGATGACGACTGCATTTCCCATTGACCTTTCTCGTTGCGTGTGTCGGGGTTCCACGAGGTTGCCATGAGGGTGTAGTGTACAGCATAACGGATATGAACTGTTTGAAGCTAGGTTCATTTGAAATTGTTTGAATACACTTTTTTTAGTCGAGCAATACCTAACAAATGAGTGAGGGGTGTAAGAAAGTTTACCTCATGTTCAATTCGTTCCACCTCTTCAATACCCTTGTTCTGTCTAGCAGTTGGGAGATGCGGACCAAATTTTGCTTGCCCTAGGTCACGTGCAACTTTATCCAGATCAACCAGGCATTTGAAAATTGGAAGATATGTATCCTTTTCTTCGGCGTCGAGAGGTACTGTCCCAGGCTCTACAGGTGGCTGATCCCATCCAGAGGCTAGTTATCCAAGGAAGAAAAAAATACGGCCATTGAATATATCCTTCTCTTCCGGTTCTAAGTTGGTCCAAGTTGTCCCTAGGTATTGATTGCGCTCTTTGAAACCTTCTTGGGTATTCCTTGGTGGCACTTTCATACAAGGTATTAATGAGAAAGTTTCAAATTGAGGACCCGATGAGACTCGACTTACTGTTGGTGTTAGAACTTTCAATGCTATACTTCAAAAAGTTTTGATAGAAGTTTCGTTTGGTTCTTATACTGACTTCATGCCTGCCATTAGTAGTAATTAGGTGAGGTAAGCATAAGCATATGTGAGGAGCCAAGAAAAGCAAAGAGTTGGTACATCTTCTCTGACTTACAGAAATTCATTTATTGTCTTTTCACGGCATTTAGCTGCTAATGCAAGCAATTTCTTGGCACGCCGGTACATGAATTGAAGATTTTTCAATTCTTTCTGAATATCAGAAGGGATGCGATTACGAGTTTTGCGTCCTGAGGCTGAGAGGAGTTCATTGATTGTGAAAATGTCCAAGTCGAGTTCGTTGTAGTTTTCAAGTGTGATTTTGTGATCAATTGGCGGATTTGGTAAGGGGAGACTAGTCTGAGTCTGTGTTTGTGGCCTTTTGGCACGTTGATCTTCAGCTGATTCTTCCTGATTGTCTTCATCTTGATCCTCCCATGGACTTTCCTCCTCTGATGAATCTTCAGATTCGTCTGACGAGGCTGACGAGGTGGAATTGGGGTTAGCCCTATCAGCTGGCTTTAGGTTGCAATTAGTTGATCTTTTGGTGTTTTTATTAGTGGATTGATTAGCACGGGAAGATGTAGCAGGTCCAGGTGTCTTGGTGTGGCGAGTGACTCGTGAGGGCATTTGCCGCTTTTGGGTTGGGGATTGTGCCATGGTATAATGAAAGAAGCGATGATACTTTCAAGTGGAATGTGGTGTGTCAAAGAGATGATAGATCTTTGATAGATAGATACTTGCTCGAGTGGTGTGATGTGATATTGTATGTAGTGAGTAGGATTACATGTGATGTATGAGAGTATTACACGTCGAGAGGCAAGGTTACAGTGGTAGGTGAGTGAAATGTGTGAAAGTGCGGGAGTAATGGCCAAGTGGAGTGTGAAGGGGTGTGAGGGGTGTTTGGTACATTTAGAGAAGGTGTGGGACTTAGAGCCTCGCGAGGTCACAAAAGATGCATCCTAGCATCTTAGGATGCATCTGCCCGCTTTCCTTCGGATCCGCTGCGAGGATACATGTACTAGTATCCTCGGGTCGGGTCCGAGTTTCACGTGCACAAGAGGTGCAACCTAGCACTTACCCAATGAGCAAAGATAGAAGAAGCATGAAAAAGAACTGAGCCCTATTGTTTACCATGCCCACAGAGATAAAAGCATCTGAAAAAAGACCAAAATCATTGGCACCTACAACAAGTAGTCCAGTTTCAAGTTTTATGATGATAGTAATGGAAAAGATGCATTTTCAGATATTTGGAATTACATCATCAGATTTTCTTTTTCTGTACATTAAGAATGTTTTTTTGTTACGATCCTTAAATCTCTCTCACAAGACTTGTAAATACACTGTAAAATCAAATATTTGAGTTTTTGTATTATTGACATGCCCACAAGCTGAAGGGCCGGTGTTTGTGCGTTGCTTCTTTGTTATGCACCAGATATGTTGATTTTGATGCAAATTTTGACCTGACACTCTTTTGAACAATAAGCCAGAAAACACCGGGCAGCGCGAAGCCCACCCGATCTTCCCGCGGGCTACCTCCGGGCCGGCTGCTGCCCTTAATTTGGGGTGGTCATAGGTCGGATATTCCCCTGGAGCTTTCCGGGGTCCTGTTATTAATGCTTGCTAAGAGCATCCCCAATGGTACCTTGTACTACCTTTGCTAAAAAGGATGACCGGGTCAACCGCACAAGAGAAGAGGTGTGAGGCCAAATTTGGCCGCAGTCTGCTGCGCAGCTGACCCAAATCAAACCCGGTGCAGCCCGGAAAAAAAATTGCAGGATACCACACTCTACCACAACAGTACATTATCGTGATTATCAAACTTTTCTGAAACTAAATTGATCTTAATGGGTTCACACGTGAACCCAATCTTTCTGGATTGGTCTTTGGATCGGCGTCAGGTAAGCTTGAATATCTTCATACTTTTGTTTCAGCATCTTCCATTAAAGGTCTGTCACTTTTGATTTTGATAACACTCTTACTTCACAGACATTGCCTACATCAGCTGAAACAGGACCACCCAAAGCCAATGAAGACAAAAGTGAAGACTTCGTTTTTTACCTTGATTGTGAATTCTATGTCCCCAACAAGGAGCAAAAGTCGGGCTTTGCACTTTATAAGGGCACATGTTGTCCAGTTAACTGGACGTCAACTCAGTTCAACTTGGATGAACTGAAGGCTGCATGCGCTCAAGCGGCAATCAACAATGATACAGGAAAATCTATGACAATGTTGATCAAGAAATCAATTGTCAAGGACGCTGGAAAGTGGACTGTCTACATTAACAAAACTCAAACCTTTCCCAAAGGAACAAACACAACTCACAAATTGTTAACGGCCAACAACGTTCAGACGTGGGTTGAAGATGCGCATGGCCACTATCCCAAAAAAGAAGCCGGAATTGTCTATGTAGCTCTTCATCCCAACAAAGTCAAGGAACAGCTCAAACGAGTCAGTTATCTCTTTCATCTCATCTCAATACACAAGCTGATTTCACCTCCCTTTCCAGGCAACCCGAGCTGAAGTCATCACAGCGTTGGCGGAGAAAAAACTAGCCGAAAAACGAAAACAAAAGCCACCTAAGAAGAAGGAAGACCATGGTTCCGGCTCCGATGAGTACGAGTCCAAAATTGTAAGTGAAAATACCTTGTGAAACAACATGGTATGTACCTGATAATCTTTGAACTATCAGGCCAAAGAGGGCTATTATGATTCGGATTCGACCACAACCTCCGAGAAGGCTATGTCTCCGGAAAATGCTTGGGCAGCCAAACTGGTGAAAGAACACAAGCTAGATGTTAACTACAATGACAACTATGCCCCTATCATCGATCCAACAGATTCAATTTGATATTTCGCGCTGACCGCAGACAAAGCCCAGGAGTGGGCCAAACACCAAGTGAGTGCTTTCTTTGTGTGAACACTGTCTTTGTTTCACAGAAACTAATGGGTGTATTTGTCAGAATAATGACGAGGTAGATTTTCATCATCCCCCCGCTCATATGAAATATGACTTGATAAAAAAAAAGAAAGGTTCTAATGACAACACTGCTGGGATTGGACAACCCTTCGATGCGGCATCAATTGCAAGTCTGTTTGTTGGCGTCGTCAACACCATTCGGTCTCCCCAAAAGTCAACCTCAGCAGCTCATGATCCTAATCGCCCTGATCCAGAAACTTCTAACCAAACTGAACAAGCAAACACCTTTGCTCTGCCCTCATTGTCCCCTGGGCCTCCCATTGTTTACGACCCTTCCGGACCAGATGGCATCGACGGGTTCCTAGACTACTGTTCCTTGCCTCCCGACTTACATACTTCTACCAGGCAGCTTTTGAGAGACGCGGGAGTGAGCGATTTCAGACACATCAACAACGATGACCTGCCTGCTGAAGACCTCGCTGCGAAAGGGCTTAACAAGATTGCCATCAATACCCTCTACAGCAACGCTCAAAAATACAAAAAGTGTTGCATCCAAGATAGAAAAGCAAATCAATCAGGCAGATGATCTCCTCATTTTCAATATCACATCAGTATCAAACTTGGGTTGCATTCACTTGCTCTTACGCGGTTACAGTTTTCCCTTAATCTTTTCTATTGTCCGATATCAAAACATAGTTGTAACTACAAATACATGTCCTCAGCAGTTGAGAAATCAAATCTTTATTTATGTGGACAACACTCGTTCACTAGCACAACAGTTTTGAGATCAGAAACTCAAAGAGAAACTCCAAACGATGACCCGAGGTATCTGAACTGATCACATCCATCTTTCAAATGAAGGTTGTGATCAGGTCATGACTGCATAGTTTTGTCTCAAAAACTCTTCTGATAGTTTCATCTGACAGCGAAGAAATTTTATCTCAAAAAAAAACTCAAGTGTCAAAATTGATTGATATTTTCATTAATTGATTTGTTCAGCTCTTAGGAGACAAAACAGGCATTTCCTTTCATTCCATCGTGTGACAAGGAGCATAAAGAAAAGCAACATAGGTTTGGAATTTTGGAGTACATATTCAAAACAATAATAAATCGGGCCTTTCATTCCATCGAGTGACAAGGAGCATAATGAAGAGGATCATAAGTTGGAAATTTGGGAGTACATATTCAAAAGGGTTATCAGGCATGTATATCTTGAGACATGCGATAACCAGAGTGATGGTATAGCTTCTTGGTTAAAGTAGCATCAAAGGTTGCCATAGCTGCCTTACGGATTGGTTCCTTAGGGTTTCTCGTGGGAGACAATATTTGCGACCTACGAAGTCGATATTTCAGAATGTTGAATCCTAATTCAATAGAATTCAACTCTGGACAGTAAGCTGGTAGATATCAAAGGAGAACACCTATGAAAGAGTTTGTTAGTGAAAGTTATACAGAGATAGAAAAGAAAACAAAACACTAACCTCTTCTTTCACATAGCTCATGAATGCGGCCACCGTGATGGATCGATGCGTTATCCAGGACCAGGATACTGTTGGGAGCTGGGTATCGATTCATCCAGGGAAGCTGACACATCAAGAGATTAGTCCAGCGTTTTATGTAGCACAGGGAGGTGAGTTATGAGCGGCTTACCAAATTGAATTCAGGAAATTGTTCAAAACGTTTCCTTTTGACAGATCCCTCTACGACGGATAGAGCCAGTATTCCACGGTAACTAATTGCTGGGAGGAGGGAGAAGCGAGTCCAAAAGATTTTGGGAACACTGCGACTCGTTCGCGTGCCAATTTTTGCTCGCTGTCGCACTCGTAGGAGATCACATCCACAGATTGCACTTTTGTCTTTCCAGATTGAATCATAGAATGATATCAAAGTAGAACAAAAAAGAGAATCAATGAATGTAGACATTGAGATAGATAGATTGGTAATCTACCTACCAGTAAATACCATAAAATGCGCCGGAATGTTCATATTATCTCGCATCCATTGGAGTTTAGCCCAGATGTTCTTCCGCATGTTGCTCACGGCAGCTTTCTTCAAACTGATAAGTAGGCGAGATTGCAGCTTGAGTTGAATTGTACTTTTTGAGGGCATCTTTCCATGAGCATTATAAAGTTTTTCCCGCACCTCGTCCAAGAAAAGTGAGGGATGTTCGTCAATGATGCCTTCCATGAATTTTTGATCGGTGTTGTTCAACACTTGGCGTCAACCCCTTTGCTGATAGAGATCAGGATCACGTACGACGGCTCGAGTTTGCCGGTAAAGATCCATCCATCGCCGAAATGACCGTTCAGAGATAGGCTTTTTGAGCCGTCGTCAAATGATTGACTTCGGAAGTCCACGTAGTCGCCAAATGACCGCCAGGACCTTGATGTCCGCCGAATAGTAACGATACGGCATGAGAAGAGAAACGGCGGAGAATCGAAACAAGAATCGATGTGACAGTGGACGAGGAGGGGGTTGAGTCGAGTTTGTCCAGGTTGGAGAAACTGGGAACGCGTACTTAATTTTCCGGTTTCCAGGACCGGAGTTTGATTTGGGTCAGCTGCGCAGCAGACTGCGGCCAAATTTGGCCTCACTTCTCTTCTCTTGTGCGGTCGAGCCGGTCATCCTTTTTAGCAAAGGTACAGTAGATTTCATAAAGGTTGAAATCTGTGATTTCGAAAAATCACAAGCTGGCCCGTGCGCGGCGCAGCACCGGCCAAAAGTAACCTGGCCGGCCTGTCAATTCGTCAGTCTCAGACGACTATTCAAGAGTGGGCCTTACACTAACCTGCCAATCCGCATCACTCAAGAAGTTCCTCACCTTCCCACACGACTCTCAAACCTAGATGTGAACGATAACGCTGGTCATTCCAAGTCGCCCCTTCCAATTCAACTCTGATCACGATCACAACAATGATTGCTTTTTAGTGTCTGGACCAGCCTATTTGAATGTTCCATCAAAATCCGGCGATCTGTTCACTTCATCCCCAACTTCGGCGTCAAAACTTTCATCCTTATTTTATTTTATCACAAATTGCCTTTCAAATATGCCTAGAGCTCCTTGTGTTTCAAAATCTAACGACCCTCACGGGTCTCAAAATTCCTCTCCTCGCAACCAAGCATTTGTTATCTTGCTTTCAAACGGAGTCACATGAACCTAGTGACTGATCCCGTCGTTTCTGACGCAGGATCAACCATCGTCCCGAGGATTTGAATTCCACAGGAAATAATGTGGAGGTCAACGGCCTGCTCAATGATGCCAATGACGAAGGATTGACGTCCAGTATTGGATCCCGTGATTTGTCTGTTTTGTTTGATTTCAGTCACAAGGAAGAAGAGTGTGGTAAGTAACATTCCAGATTTGGACTTATTTTCTTTCCTTGGGCTGAACCTCAACTTTTTAATAGATGAGGTGCCAACTCCTGATCAACCAAAAGGTAAGGGCCACTTCACTTCATGCTTGTGGTCTCTGTTTGGTTCATGAGTTTGGATTTCATATTTCCTGTCTCAATCACCAGTTGTTCAACAAGATCGTAAGCAATCCTTCAAGCTATATTTTATTTCACTGCAGCACTGACCTACTTTGCCCCTAGTTGCCTCGCCTGAAGTCTCCAAGCAGAAGCTATGGGATCTCACCATAATGTTTGGGTTGTATACCCCCAAAGCCACCACTGGACCGGTGAAGGCCAATCACAAGCGCAAATGGATCCAACACAAATTCCCCGTCACCAAGCAGCAGATCAACAGCAGCAACGATTCGATTGCTATGTTGAAAAATCGCTTATTCAACATTGCCGACAAGTTACGAAACGATACGGCAGGTGGTATGAGTGCGTTATTCAAAACCGCAGATGCCAACAAGCAGCTCTCGGTCGGGGTCTATGTTTTCAACCACCCAACCTATGGTAAGGGCAAAGGTTGTGTGGTCACCAAGGACCCGCATCTCAAATCGTTCTTCAAAGCCGTGGGAGATAACCCAGCTCAAGAAGCTGGTATCAGTTTAACGATGGAACACCCTGGGAAAGCAGCGCAACAGGCGCTTGATGTAAGTTTGAGTGATTCTATTTGGTTGCTTGTCTCTTTTCCTCGCCATCTCACTGCTTTGTTATTCCTCCCTAGGAACGATCGCTGGCCCATGCTATGTTGACTGCCACCAACATAGTCAACAAAGGGCAGCCCACTGGGTGTGACGAGCTCGCGCATTCGGACCCTGTCCCCAAGCGCAAACTTGTGCTTAACGAGTTGATTTGACATCACGAGAAAAAAGGGAATAGCACGGCTGAAGGTTACCGTGTTGTGTGCACGCGCGACTCCACCTTGATCATGAACTTGACCTTCGAACATATGATCGAGTGGGCCAAGTTATTGGTAAGGCGTTTTTCCTATGCTCATAACTTTGAATCCACATTGACCAAGTCGCTGCGATATGGCTTTCTTTTGCCTACAGGCGATTGGCACCATTGGGGTGACTTTGGACAACCCCCCGACAAAAATCCCCGGTTTCAAGTGGGAAAGCACCAAACGCTCACTCGTCACTACTACCCCTTTTTTTGCTGTGAAACAAGCCAAGACCAGCTCAACCACCACCACCACCGAGGCTCCTGGTCCTTGGGGTTACGGTCAAATGCAGGGCATGCATTTGGCAGTTGACCTCGAGGAGGCCCGACATTTGGCCTCCTTCGCCACCATCAATGAGTACATTGCTTTTGCTGGAGTTCCGGCAGATGAAGTCGATTACGTTACCGAGATCTTCGAGGAGAATGGCATTCAAAACTTTTTTCAATTCCTCTTCCAGGACGCCTTCAACGCACGCAATATGGAACGCTGGGGCATCCAATTTGGTACTGGTCTCATGTTAATGGAGAATGCCCGCAGGTTCTACATTCATCTGGTGATGCTTGAAGAAGCCAGGCTTTGAGTGATGCCTATTGTGATTCCTGACACAGATGAAGACAATGAGGAAGTCAAAGTGATGCCTTCCAAAAGAAAATGATCACTTTCATTTTGTTTCCACTCCAAAAAAAACCAATCCTTGTCTAATCAACAATATCAAATATTGTTTGTGTTATTTTTTTTTGGTTACTTTGAATTGTTGTCTTCTTATCCCACTCAAAAAAAGATCAATATGTGGCTATTCAGTCAAATTTGTTTGTTGTAGTCTTTGCTTTTTTTGTTTTATAAAAATCGTATTCTCAGTCCCCCCAAAAAAACGTCCAATACTTGTCTTTTCAACAATATCAATTATTGTTTGTGTTACCTTTCATTTTTGATTTTTTGTTGAGTTTGAATTGTTGTCCGATTATCCCACTCAAAAAAAGATCAATACGTGGCTTTTCAGTCAAATTAGTTGGTTGTAGTCTTCATAATTTTTTTGTTTTATCAAAACCGTATTGCCATCTCCCCGAAATGTGATATCTTTGCTATTGGCTCAAATGTTTTCCTTTAGTCAGTGTATCACTGCGAGTTCCTTTTGATGAGTGTCGCAGCACTGCCGGCATATTTGGCTCGGAGACAAACGTCCGAGGAGTCCTCGGACGGCGCCCCCGAGGAAAAGGGCACCCGAGGGCTAATTCCAAGGCAAATGTTGGCCCTGGCCATTGCCTCGGATTGGATCCTTGGCTGGGGGTTAAGTCGGAGTCAGAATCCGAGGAATCCTCGGATTTTTGGCTCCAAGCCAAATATGCTGGCTGTGCAGCAATTTAAAAACGAATTTCGTGACCACTTACTACTTCATGAGCCTCCAAGTGTGCCCACAAAAGTTTGATAAATACAAAAAGTTCATACTATTTAATTTTGGAAAACTTAACAATTCCACGCGTGTTAACCCACTCTGTTGGCTGGTGGTTTTTGTCAACTTCATTGTAAGTTCATATTGAGAACAAAATCTCGATGGTGATATTTTTTTAATTGGATGGTGACATATTTTTGAACAATATGTCCCCACCATTATCTCACTAAGCACCCAAAAAACATTCTCACATGTCAAGTATCTTGTCAATAACTTCAGAAGAAATTTTGACTTGTGGAAGGCCATGGATCTGAATTGCACAATTTCAGAATGAGTCATTGTTAAACAGATTTTCTTGTTGAAACACATGTATGAGAATAACAAATTTCAGAATGAGTCATGGTTAAACAAATTTTCTTGTTGAAACACATGATGAGAATAATGCTAGAAAATTGTTTGGTGAAACACATGAATGATAAGAGTACGATTCAGAATCCTTCATTGTACTCGGTCAACAAGAAACAAAACATTTTTCATATAAATCAAGCTAATCAAGAGCAAGATACCCCGCCACAGAAAAGGAGTCGAATCCATCCTACTCTTCATCATCAAATCGAGCATTGTATTGGTTCCAATAGTGTCGAGTGGTGTACCCACTATGTGCAATCAGGGGTTGAATTAAAGACTGAGTCATTACCCGAGCCGCGAGCAAGAGTAGGTAATTGGCCTTGTCATCTTCAAACATCCATCTGTCTTCTTGTTTCAATTGGGCCTTGGTGCAATGGAACCTGTTTTCGATAGGGTTCATATCGGGCGAATAAGCTGGTAAGTAGAAGACGAGAATGCCTGCTCGTCTACAAAGCTCGAGGATTCTTCCTCCGTGATGGACACAAGCATTGTCCATGATCAACACGGATTTGGCAGCAGGATACAGGTTCATCACCGGGAGCTACCAAGAGCAGGCAGAGACATCAATAATCAAGTTGGAGCGGACAAACAATTGGTAAGTGACACTTACCAAATCATGTTTAAGAAAAAGCTTGACATCAATCCGGCGGACCGGGCCTTCAATGACTACCCCTGCTATCATTCCCTGCTTGCTTACGGCCGGGAGTAGGGTCCAATGAGCTCGCTTGGTAGGTCGCTTTTGCCGGACAGTTTGACTGCCACGCTTAGCATAACTTCGTTTTTGAGATGCATTGCGGCCAACCACCCCGCTCTCGTCTGGAAGGAAAATGAAGGCAAATCACGTGTTAGTAATCATGCCAAACAAGAAAGAGGTAACAAGACAATACCTATAAAAACTAAACACTCAGGTGGTATTCCAGCCACCCTCATCTTGAAGTCCATCCTAGCCTCAAGTGACTGATTCGGATGGACGCCTCGAGTGACCAAGAGCGATAATCCTAAACGCTTGTGGAGTTCTCGATTTAAAGTTGCTCGAGAGATGTCTAATCCGGTCAGACCACGGAGCTCCTTTTGCAACTCGTCTAAGTAGATGGAGGGACGATCTACCACCAAATCGTAAAGTGTAGCAAGTTCCGCGTTGGACAAAGCAAAAGGACGTCCGCGATGCTTGTAAGTTGCTGGATCGGCGACAACGTGGTTGGTCAGATAGAAGAGTTGTTTCCATTGGTAGATCAAGACTTTCGAGATGTCTGTTTGTAATCGCAAGTTGATTTCGGTCAGAGGAACGCCCTCGATTGCCAACTGGGTAGCAAGGCTCTTGATGCCCTCTGAGTAGGCGAGGAAGCCCATTGGAGGATAGGAAGGAGGGAATTGTTGAAATTGTCGTAATCAGGAAGCGGAAGCGGGATATGGATAGATGATGGAGAGAGGGATGGAAGAGAGGGGATAGGGTTCACCCCAACCAAAGAATCTGATAAAAAAACGATGAAAAAAAGCAAGAGCAAAAAAAAAAATGTAAAAAAAATGTAAGAGAAAAAAGATAGATGATCTCAGAATGATCTTCTGCAGATCATCTGTCTCGCAAGTGCTTAGTTGACAGGCCGGCCAGGTTACTTTTGGCCGGTGCTGCGCCGCGCACGGGCCAGCTTGTGATTGTTCGAAATCACAGATTTCAAACTTTATGAAATCTACTGTAGTAAACGTAACAAACGTAATATGTATTTTACGTTTACAAGGTGTGGTCAAAAAACGACCATCCACCGGTCACCAGTTTTCTCACAACTGGCCACGCGTGTGAAATTTGTTTGGAGGGATAACGGGTCTCACATGTCAAGACCTCTATGCCTTGAGAGTCATTGGCAAATATCCAGGACACAGTATTTGTGTCATGTTGGACACAATAATACCACATGCGTCCATATCACCAAGCAATCATAGCTTGTGGATCTTTGTGGATCCAAAAATAACAAGGATCATTTGGCTCAGCGTGTGCATTTATAGCGTTTTTGGCAGGGGTACGACATTCAAATGCCTTGCTGCATGTGCGCATTGGAGGTGACCCAATTATTCAGGGTGAATACAGCGAACTGTACATTATGAGATGACACTGTACGCCTTTTTGCAATTCAGAGCATCACCACCGGGCCTTGTAAAAAAAGGCCCGATTCGTTCCCTGTATGACACCTAGTTGACAGGCGAGGTGGTGTATTTCTAATTTCCCAGTACTTCGTAATTTTTTGGCAAAACCGTAAACTTAACAAAGTCCCACGCTCGCGCATCCTTGCGAGGCGTCGAGCGAGACTTACGCCAAATGTGTACGCTCCAAAACCTCAGAGATTTGGGTTTGGCAGGGAGCTTGCTTCAAGGCCTTATACCTTTTTCCACACTGAGGATTTGGGTATAGTCCAAAGGAAAAAGTTGAGCGCCTGCCTCTTCCGCATAATGTACATATTTTTTTCCCAAGGAAAGTGCTTCCCTCTTGCCTAGAATGCGCATCCAATATTGGCTCTTAACAGAGGATTACACATGTAACCTCTCTCTCAAGTCCAAATTTGCTGCTAAGACCCAATCTTTGAAGCACATTTTTTCGCAGAGGGGAGCACATTCCTTGGGAAAAAAATATGTACCTTATGCGCCAGAGTCAGGCGCACAAGTTCTTCTTTTGGACCATATGTGAATCCTCGGTGTGGAAAAAGTTATAAGCACTCGAAGTGAGCGCCCTGCAAAAGCCAAATCTCTGAGCTTATGGAGCGTACACATTTGGCGTAAGTCCCTCGCTCGACGCCTCGCGAGGATGCGCGAGCGTGGGACTTTGTTAAGTTTAGCAAAACCAAGGCTTTGCAAAAGCTAGAAAGTCCATTTGATACATCGCCCAAGCGGGCTTGATATGTGATATGTTGACATCATATCAATTGCTGTTGTGATCACAATTGATTGACTTTGATTCAACTTTGAGTTGAATCAGGACACCGTACGTCTGATATTGGAGGGTTAAGGTCAGACGTTTCGCCGTTTGGGTCGTTTAGAGCATCTCCAACGCGCCTGAATCTGAATGACTCATACAGGTAATTTATTTCTTCGGCTGGACAGCTGTATTTCTTTTTCAGCGACATGTCAGGACAGGTCCCTCCAGCGCACAATCTGAACTTCATTCTCAATTCCTCTTGAGGTTCAACCCACGTCACTCAAAGTCCCTTTTTGTCCAGACGTGAGCAGTCACCTGCCTATCTTATTATCACAATACGTAACGAGTTCGACATATGGACAATTATTTTAGTCAACGTTTGGGCAAAAACCGTTGAGATACTGGTTTTTCAGCGATTCAGCCAGGTCCGCAAATTTGCGGACCTGAGCATGGGAGTGTGTCATTTCCCAAAAACCAAGTCCGCACCGTGGGCCAGGTGTGAGACCTTGCCCTCGGCGGTGGAGGACGATTTTCTGAAAAACAGCAATACAGGTTACGTTTTTGACATAAACGTAACGTTTAGTCATTCAGATTCGCGAGCGTTGGAGATGCTCTGAGCATGGGAGTGTGTCATTTCCCAAAAACCAAGTCCGCACCGTGGGCCAGGTGTGAGACCTTGCCCTCGGCGGTGGAGGACGATTTTCTGAAAAACAGCAATACAGGTTACGTTTTTGACATAAACGTAACGTTTAGTCATTCAGATTCGCGAGCGTTGGAGATGCTCTGAGCATGGGAGTGTGTCATTTCCCAAAAACCAAGTCCGCACCGTGGGCCAGGTGTGAGACCTTGCCCTCGGCGGTGGAGGACGATTTTCTGAAAAACAGCAATACAGGTTACGTTTTTGACATAAACGTAACGTTTAGTCATTCAGATTCGCGAGCGTTGGAGATGCTCTGAGCATGGGAGTGTGTCATTTCCCAAAAACCAAGTCCGCACCGTGGGCCAGGTGTGAGACCTTGCCCTCGGCGGTGGAGGACGATTTTCTGAAAAACAGCAATACAGGTTACGTTTTTGACATAAACGTAACGTTTACTACCTTTGCTAAAAAGCTTGCCCGGTTCGACCGCGAACAAGAGACAAGAGAGCTCGAATTTGGCCGCAGCCTGCTGCGAGGCCGCTGCGCAGCTCGACAAGAACCCAAGTTTGGCCGATCACCAATTCTGAAAGAGATTGACTTCACCTGTGGATCTCTGACATTGAGATATGTTGAAATCAATCATAAAGCGCAAATATCTCCCTCATCATGATGGAATCATGCTCACAGGTCTATGCGATTTCTATCGCGCTGCGAATGTTATCGAGATTTGTTTTAATTCCATTTTAAGAAAGCGATTCTCGTCGAACGGCTTAACAATGCGTGACTAGCCAACGTGGGTGCTTCTGCCATCTTGGGTTCAAGGCCGAGCAGCCTAAGTTTTTTTGCTAAAATTCCGAAATGAAATCAAGGCTTACATCTTGGACATTTGTCAATCCAATCATCATCCTATGGTGAGCTCTTGACTGAGCAAGAAGAACAAAAGTTTTTTAAAAAAACATGTTGTCCTTTTTGGACTTGTACTTGTTTGTCTCATAGAGCCGAAACAAAAAAGCACAAAAGTTTATCAAGGCTTGAACACACTACTAATGAGGGGTCAAGAGTGTGAAGACAACCATCTAGGCAGACCATTATACCAGGGAGACCATGAAACATCACAGCACTTTTGGTCCTCGATATCATCGAATGAGAGCTGAATTTGACTGTATGGTTGATCTGGACATACCAAGCTCCAGATATGCTGTGAATATAGTCACAATGTGTCTCAAAATGGTTCAAAGTCGGAGATCCATGGGTGAAGT
>NW_006768767.1:2002424-2122076 GCF_000204055.1 Melampsora larici-populina 98AG31 | reverse complement strand
CTGTTGATGATATCAAGTAAGCATTACTTGAATTACTCTTCAACGTGGATTCTAAACAAGTTTGACCTCTGGCTCTTTCTTGGCCCAGTGACCACAGTGCCACCAACGGTTTTTTTGCTTACGACCACGTCAGTGGTAGTGAAGTCCTGGTTATGGTCGTGGTTCTATTCCACTTGGGCGATTCCCCGATGCACGCTGAAATCAGCAATACAACCAATCCAGCTAATACTTTAACGCCGTGTCGCATATGTGACTTGCAAGTTGGCCAGATGATTGAGAAGAAAACAGAACAGTACGTTTCTGATTTCATCGGCGTCGATTTAGATGGCGAACAGGTTGGTCATTTCGCTGGTTCTCTATGTCACCCTGCTTCTTACACACACATGTGACTGACGAATCAGTCGCGGCAACTGCAGTTCTCTTTGCCCCAAAGGGATTGGGAGGTCACTCGCGCTCGCGCTCACGACATCTGGGCAATGGCACAGATGCCGCACAGCAAAACCGCGGTTGAGAGTGAAGCTCGAAAGTACGGATTTCATGATTCGGTGCTCGATTACTTCATCAAAAAGGTTCACCTGGCTTACGACTCGCCTGAGACCTGTGATGTGCACCAGCTTTGTGAAGGTTTGAATGACCAACTGGGCGAGCGGTTGTTTAACCCCATGTTGAGGTTAAAAGGTTTGTTCACGGTGTTCAATATCTTCCATGCGTACGAACATCCTGTCTGACCGAGTCATCACAGGTTTCAATGGGCATCAGGATACTCCCATTGAGACTTTGCATGTTCTTCTACTGGGTATTGCAAAATACCTCTTCAGAGATACTATGAAGTCGCTCGGAATTCTGAAACCCGGCTCATCACGTTACCGCGAACTCTCGGCGCGGTGGAGGGATTTCAACACGAAGGGTTTGAAGATCCCGCCTATACAGCCAACTACTCTCATTAATTTTTACCAGAGCCTCGTCGGAAAGGAGTTCCGGACGGTCCTTCAAACAGTCCCCTTTGTATTATTTGACCATATCCCCAGCAACAAACGGCACCTTTGGACATCGTTGTGCCTTCTAGGATCTCATGTTTTCCAGACCGAAATTGTGCATATGGATAATTACCTGCAAGACATGGAAGAGGCGATTCTAGTTTTTTACTATCAGCTTATTATGACTTCGGCTCAGTGGGTTAACAAGCCCAAGTTCCATATGTTGACGCACTTGAAAGACTCCATTGCACGATTTGGACCGCCGTCATTATTCATGACCGAGAAATTCGAGAGTTACAATGCGGTTCTACGTGCCGCTTCAGTCCATTCAAACCGCATGAGCCCCGGTCGAGATATCGCAAACACCTTCAATAATTATCAACTCATGCGAGCTCTCCTTTCAGGGAACAGCTTTGTCGACAAAGAGCTCCAAGCTCGGGTTTCAGCAGGTCCCAAAGTGCAAGGACTTCTGAAGACCATGCCGGAAGTATCTCAGGCGTTTGGACTCAATCCCAAACTCGATCGGGTGTCTGTGTTCGCGGTGGGACGTAAGTATGGAGTCTTGCACTTACATCGGCTGCCACTGACCTTGAATCTCTTGCAGCGCGTCATGAAAGGGCAGAACACGAGCAAGTGCCTGTGTATCTGCTTAGCAAAGCGCCCGGGGTGGTGTGGCTACAACACTCATCTGTCACATTGCGCAACGGACAAGTGGTCGAGAAGACAGACTTTGTTAAGGTTAGATAGTCTTCCTTCTCGCCACCTGTTTCAACAACACACTAACAGGGACACTGTCCAAAGAATGCGCGAGGTCACTCCGTGGGGCAAGTCGTGGCCATGTGGAAACCGGAAGGAGTAAGCGCCAGCTCAACCGTCATTCTCCTGCAAGACATTCAAAAGGGACCGATATCGCCTTTTTATGGGATGCGCGAACTTGTCAGGACACAACATCAAGTATGGGTGAAATTATCAGTCAGTCTTTGGGTCTCCATCCTGCCAGTGTTTTGGGAGTTCTCACTGACCGTGTGTCCGCAGGACATTGCCTGTCTGTTAAACGTACAACATAACTGCCATCGCTCGTTGTGCTCAGTAATTGATGGACGCAAACAAAGGCTCGAAAGGAAAGATACCACTACCTCAGTCAGTAGTGTCAGCCATCAACAAACGGACCACTATATCCTCAACAGTGCGAGCCATTACTCGGCTGAGGTACATCGCGAGGTGGCGAACTTGGGCACTCGAAGGCAGACTGCTGCTGAGTGGTTGGAAGCCCTGAAACAAGGTTTACACATTTGGCGATCTGTCCCGGTGAAACCACGGAAAAAGAGGGTACCTAAAGGGAAGGGAAAACAGACACCGGCTGAATTAGACTCAGAATCAGCATCCGATTGATCGGTTTGCTCTTGAAAAGTTCCAACTTGCAATGCAATCTTGTTCTTCCGCGTGCCAATGCCACTGAGCACTTTGCAAAACATTGTGTTTGAATGTTTTTGCAAAATTCCTTTGGTCTGCTCCAAGATTATTTCCTTTCAAGGAAATAATCTTGGAGCAGGCTCGCGAGGGCCCCCTGGGCCGTCGACCAATCAGCTTCAAGCCGGGGTCTTCACCCCTGGTTTGACGCGTGAGCCAGGTGCCGCGCCGTTGTCCTTCTTAGACAGCTTCACCTTTAATTCTCCTTTAAAACACCTCATTGATTTTTGAGCGAGTTCAACAATTGCACTCGCCTCGACTGCTCTCTCTTCCTCTGTATTTCGAAAGTCATCTAAGACTCACTTTCAAATTATCCACTTTCTACGGCTCCATAATCGAACATCGTTTAGTTTGCAGCATGTCTTCTCAAACATCCCGTGCCCAACCGTACTCCCTATCGACCCCAAGGGTTCCCAGTAAGCCTTCCGTAACCATTCCTTTCCGTTCTTGATTGTTTTGGAAATGACCCGTGCCTCAAGGAACTCCCTCTTTAGGCGCTACGGCACTCGCGCGTGCCCAACGTGGCCTCAATGGGGGGACCAATGAGGGTGTAAGTCTCAACCGATCTCGCCCTCAAACCAATGTCGTGTGCCGCCCCATCGGCTGCTTCTACTGATATCCGTACTCCCGTTAACAGCTTGGAAACGACGCCGGTTCCCGTGATGGGGCAGCTACCGATCGAATCTTGGCAGCGATCTCGAAAGTCGAGCGCGAGATGATAGTGCTGTCTGACCACATCCACCAGGAGCTCTCGACTATGGCTCTCCGCGTCGAGGAAGAGATCGCAACCCTCACCAATAATGTTGATGAGGATATCGCGTCTGTGTCAGACAAGCTTGACCAAAAGTTTATCACTGTGTCAAATAAGCTTGACCAAGCCACTGATGTGGTGGATGCACTACGGGCAAATGGCCCAGTGGTTGTTCAGCCACCTGCGGCATCAAACACCTTGCCTGGCCCACCAAGCACGCCGGAACCTTGGAATTACTCCAACGAGGTCAAAGTAAGCTTACCCCTTCTCAATTGATTACCGTTTTGTGTGTCATTGATGGTGATGCCTATCTTTCAAAACAGGATCGGGTGTATCATTTCGCCTATGACTGTGTGTCACTGGCCGAGATCGCCAGTTATACGGCACTCGAGTCACCAAATGGTGACGTGATAGTTCACTCCCTCTTTAACACCATCAAGGTAAGCAAACTACTATCACTCTTTGGCCCTACTCTCGCGCTCTGACATCACACCTACAGAGAAAGATTAGAGAGATTCCTGGCGATTGGGCGACTCCTCAACTGCCCCCGGTGGTCAATGGCATTCAAGATGTTGCGGCCACCCAACGGTACACGACACTGGTGAAGGACGCGGGTAAACACGCCCGTGAACGTCTCCACAAAGAAGTGAGTCCTCTCACTCTTCCTGTCTCATTGTCCTGTCGAAGTTACTGACAGATGTTATGCAACAGGTGTTGCATAACATTCGCAAAAACGAGGGCAGCACGGTCCCCAGCTTGAAGAGGCTTGCTCATCGAGTAAGTGACTGGGGTGTTTCCATTTGGGTGCTTTGTTTTTATCATTTTTCTTTCAACACACTACTGACGCAAGCACCCCTTGTTCAGATTGCGAAACATTGCAATAGGACCGAAGAACATCGCGATGTGGATACCTTGTGGGCTCAAACGGCGTGGACTCAACGAGTCCGTATCGCGTACCTCGTAAGCACCTTTTGTTTTCCGCGGCGATCATCTCGTTGTCATCACTGACAACAATTTGATGGTTCTGACACTAGCGACGTGAGGCGATTTGCATCTTTCAATCAGTTCGAGCCGGCGGGGGCACAGCCAATATCTGGCACCGAGTGGACAGCCAGCTGCACCTATTGGCACAGGAGGAGCCTTTGTATGCTTCCGCGTAAGTTTTTTATATGCGGACTGATGCGCAAGATGCACGCTGATCAAAACTTGGAGGTGTATATTGTTTATCCAGGTTCTACAAGATCATTTACGACGAAGATCGCGCCACTTTCGATGGGAAAGGGTACTTTGTAGACATTGACGTAGGGGTCACTTTTGACTTACCGTCTGATGAGGAGATCAGGGAAAAAATGCAGGTTTTGGAAGGAGCGGGCCCTATGGCTCTGGACGATTGACCGAGTACTTCATAGCCATAGCGAGAGGATGCACTTGTTTTCCGCGTTTTCATTTCATTATTTCACTCTTGTTGATAGGAAACGAGCTCGCTTCAACAAAATTTCTACTTCCATTATATGATATATTACAACTTGTCTGTACATCCCGTACGTGTTTGGGAACAAAATCTGCGGAATGCACAGGCTTTCATGCCTCCAGCCAGCGTAACTCTCATCATTGCGAACCACCCAGTACCCCAGTCCGTCTGCCCCCAATGCGAGAATTGAATCCTGTCGGCTGCATTGGGAAACACCCTTGGCGGCCTGACGCCGGCCGAACGAGCACCCCGACGGCCTTCTACCGGGGAGCACACAATCAATGGGCGGTGGCACGCTGGGTATCGCTCAAGTGGCTGGCGCGCCTGGAGGTCACCCATGGGCGGTCAACTCACTGACCACCCGATGACCGCCCTGCTTCGCGGAGGGGGTGACCGCCTGGGGGCGGGCGTCCGTGACCGCCTCTGGACAGTCACGAGCCCCCGGTGGTGTAGTCATTCAGATTCGCGAGCGTTGGAGATGCTCTTACGCGGCAGTCCATCATTACAAGCTCAAGGTCTGATTTTACACGTCGTGTAAACCATACAGGCCGTTTGCAAGGCCCGGTGCCTCGGTTTTATTCTCACGGGATTGGAAAAAGGCCTGTATTTATTTTTTTACAAGGCCCGGTGCTGATGCTCTAATAATTATGATGTCGTCCCATTTCCTTTCTCACATCTAAGCTACAGTTATACAGTCCCAATGTGGAATATCATCGTGAACCGATATGCACATCTGACAGGTCTGACCTCGTCTCCGGCGAATATGGGATATCAGGGGAAATCATCAAATTTTGTGGGAAACTCCAGCTGCCCTTTTCTAATTATTGTATGAGAACGTTTGAACGACTCAGGCTCTTTCTTTTGCTCTTGAGTCTTAATCAAACCTCATATTTAAATCGTCCGCTCCTTTCACCATTCGTTCCTGAATCCTGACCTTACCTTCTCTACCTACTCTCTTTTTGCTTTAACTTCACATCTTTCTACCAGGGTGCTGTAAATTGAAGTCCCTGATTGTCTTTCCAAAAATAATAATAAACGAGCCTCTGTAGTACAAGATGTTATGTCGATCGTTAGCTCTCCTCTTAGTCGGGCAGTTTGCCTTCACTCTTGCGGAAGACTCTGCTGTCGCTATGAGCCTACCGGGTGTGATCAAAACTTGTAAAATTCCCAAGACCTTTGCTCTCACATTCGATGACGGCCCTTACACTTGGAACCACGCCCTCGCAAAACTTCTCAAAGACAATCATGCCACTGGAACCTTCTTCATCAACGGCAACAACTGGGATTGTATCTACAATGAGAACTTGTCTGCTCAACTTAAGAAGAGTCAGTCATCGATCTTATTCATACTTATCTTCTGAAAACTCCTTGCTGACCAACCTACGTCTACAGCTTTTGATATGGGTCACCTTATCGCATCCCACAGTACGTGATTTTGCAAGACTAGATTACAATTTCCCGGTTTTGGGTTTGAACTCCATCATTAAGTTTTAACAGCTCTGACTGGTCAATGAACTCTTGTTTCAGCTTGGTCTCACCCGGATATCACCGAGATTACAGATCAACAACTCCACAAGCAACTCGATTTGATCGAAAAAGCCATGATCGGTGAGCATTTAGACCTGTCTAAAGCTCTCTTGCGTTGCAGTCTGTTCGTTTGTGCGAAGATGATGCTCATACATTGTAAAATTTCTTACTGATTAGCTATAACCGGATACAAACCCAAGTACTTCAGACCTCCCTACGGTGAGTTTCTTATCTCACCTATCTCGTTTTTCTTTTCGGTTTCTAAATATTGGCTTGCGTAATTCAGGCAACATAATCAAGCGAAACTACGATGTCCTCCACAAGCGTGGTTACAAAGTCATTTCATGGGATGTTGATTCTGGTGACGCATTGCATGTTCCAGTCGATAAGATTATGGCTCGGTATGATCGATGGGCCAAGACTTGTCCAAAACCACACATCAGTTTAAATCACGAGGTCAGTCAGCTTCATCACTTGATCACATGTATCACACTTACTGAACATCTTGTTACTATCAGACCCATGAAACAACAGTCACAAAAACCATTCCACATGCTGTCAAGGTTCTACATCATGCTGGATACAAACTTGTAAGTGTCGCTGAATGTTTGGGACTCGGAACCAAGCGAAGTGACTGGTACACATACGTTGGAAAGCCAAAGAAGCGTGATGTGAGTTTCTGTCCTACAATCATCTGATCTGGTGTTCAGGAGCTGCGAGTTGCTCATGTTGTTGCATTTGTTCATCAGGCCTCCTGGACCTGTAACGGAACCCCGGACCCTGGTGAAGCTTAAGGATTCATTTTACTCCATTATCTTTCGACAGTCTTTAGTAATTTTACATCTACTCGCTCTGCGCAAATACTTATACCAAGTCTTAGAAACGTTTTTTGTCTTCTGATCAGTATTCCGACCTTGATTCGTACCACAAGGACTTTGTTCTTAGTCATCTGATACTGCTGCTTATAATGACATTGATTTTTGAAGCTGCTAACTGATTACAAGCTCATCTCCAGTCAAGTTCTGGATTTATAGTCTGATATGTGTCATCTGGCATCCAAGCATTCTGAAAGTTTGAATTTGATGGTCAAACATGCTAGAATTGGCTCCTGTAATGAATTGAGTCACTTTGCATTGCTTATTTTAGCAACAAGAGAAAACACTTTCCTGATTATCTGAATCTAGTGGTGGTGTGAATTCTTCTCAAAAGTTCTCTGGTTGAGTGAGCATGCCTGCCACCCGTGGGAGGTATAGTTTTTAGAGTGAGGGTTTTTGTTTCATCTGTCCCTGTATATTTTGTCTCATAAGAATTTTGACTGATACTGGTGACTGGCCTTGGAAAGACTGCAGAAGTCCTTTTACTCCTGCCAGGACCCCGGAAAGCTCCTATGGAACCATCCGATGTAATTCCAGCAATTTCTCACTGATCAATACCTCAAAAATCAACTTTTTGAGGTCTTTGATACCAATTTCATCGGTAACATCGAGCAGTTTTCAAGCTTATTTGGGCACTTTTGTACATGTTACATTGGTGACATGCTGTTTTTCACGAAAATCCCTCCTTGACATGCCATTTGATACAGAATTGATACCTGTATGGGCTGTTTTCATCGGTATGTTTTTTTCAGATTTCGCCGATTGATACGTTTTTCATCGGTAACCTAGCCAAATTCTCAACCCTCAATTAATACGTTTTTCATCGGATGGTTCTGTAGGGGCTTTCCGGGGTCCTCTCCTGCCTCATACACCTTGATGGCACCATCCCTGAACAATTGATAAACTGACTCTTCATATATTTCTAAAATTGTCTCCAAAGCAGGTGGAGTAGCTGTCATCTGATGACCAGAACTACTCATAAGACAGATTGAAATTTTGTGATGTTGTGTCAAGAGTTGATACATAAGCCAAACAAATGGAACCTTGAAGAATAATTACGGTACTCAAAGCAACTATGTACGCGTACATATGTAGCTTTGAGTACCGCAAATATATATCCTGGTATTTCTAGTAAGCTTATAATTGGAGATGATCTACCAGACCCTCCATCATTAAATTCTAACAATAGTATGGTGAAAGAAATGTAATGAGAACTTTGGCCACAAGGTCTACTTAATCTATCATGGCTTGTATGTGTTTTTTTCATTAAGGCCATGCAGATTGTTCCAAAGTCATGGTGGTATGTGCTTGTCAGAATGAGCAAAACCTCAAAGAAATCAAGGGTTGATGCAAACTACAACCATATGGAATGTATGAATTTGTAAACCTCTTACAAATAATGTGCATATACTTAATCCTGTGCAGCGCGGATACTGATACCTCGCCAAGCCATACTCTTGTTTTCCACTAATATGAGGGGACTTCATTTTGAGCTTATCCCACCTGATCCATCTCCCAAACCAAAACTTCACGCAAAGAAAGAATCATTGAAATTGAGACCTCCAAGTTCATAAACAATGACAATCAAACCATTATCTATCATCAAGTTTTTTAAATGAATCAAATTATTAAAAATGCTGAACAGATAATAATTAGTACAATAAAGAAAATGGAGAAAATTAAAATAGGAAATAACAATTGGTCAAAATTTAATAAATTTAATTGATCTTTTTGTAAGAAAAAAATCCATGGTGATAAAGAAAAATCAATCAAATATTAAAAGATAACCATCCACCATAAAATAACTGTCCACCATAATGTTATCTCGTTTGAATATTCCTTCAATTTCTAATACAAAACCAAAAAAAAACATTGCCAAAAAAAGAGGAAACCATGTATCTTATCCTTGAATCCCAATATGATAGATTCTGAAATTAAATCAAGCAGCATTAGCAGGTAATTCAACAGGACAGCCAATTGAATTTAAGACAGTCGATTCAAATTGTTCTCCAGAAATTCCAGAAACTTTATATGAAACTCCAATAGCTAGATTCAAAGTAGGTCTTGTACTATTTCCTGGCCACATATGACCACAAGCTGTATAATAACTTGACCAAATCGAATCGGTGATCGCACTTGCACTATGAAACCAAAAAAGAAACAAATTAGCTTGAAATCATTTTGATTCCAAAGTTTTGGAATTGAAAAAAAAATCGAACAGCATACCCATATTTGAAATGAACAGTAGCTGTAAAAGGTGTATAATCTTTAGTTTTGAGGGAAATCACATCATGATCTGAATTTCCTCTCCCAACCTCAATAGCACCAGCGGTACTCAAATCTTCAACAATCACTACTAAGTTAGAAACCTTTGGACCAAGATAAGAATTTTTGGCATTAAACGCTAAATTGATCTTAGCATCAAACGAGAATCCAATCGGATCTAATCTCTTAAAACTTGCTGTTGAATTATCTCCCACCATTAATTGTTGATTGTTGTACGCTAAAGTTGGAACTCTTGGGATGAAAAAGTAGAGCATGAGAGCCAATCTGATCATAAACGAAGAAAGATAGATTAGCCTAGAGTCAAATAAGAATTGAAGAAACAAAGAAGACTAACGCTATCAAAAGGATCACAAGTAAAACAAGTCCTTGGATCCTACCAAACCAACCACAAGCTTTATTTCGACCAGCCAACCATTCACGAATCGAATGTCTTACACCAGCTTGAGCATTTGCCATCTCGTTTTTTCGATGAGCCCATTTAGGTTTATCAATCATTTGAGGTTTACCTTCCCAATCTTTATCATTTCTACCTTCATCTGGTGCCCAATCAGATCCAAGTGCAGGCATTTGAACTAAATCTGATTTTTTATATTCCATTGGTCTTTTTAAACTACTGGATTCACCTGATTGTAAATAATTTGGAGTCCCTCCTCCTACAGTAGTTGACGGTGAATTCAAATATGCATTAGGATCGTTCCGATTTTGTGCGTATGGATCGTCTCTATATACGTTTGAATTAATGTTGGCATTCTTGTAACGTTTATCGGATTCTTGATTATCTAAAAATCACGTTTTCAAAAGTAAAATATATCATCAGTCATAGAAGGCTAAGATAGTAAAAATGGTCAGAAAAGAAGAAGGTAAAGTGACCTTTATAAACCCCAAACCCTTGACCATCATCTTCATCACTATCAGAATCATTCTTCGGCGCTTGTTCGTCTTCATCATCACTATCATCACCAAAGGCATGTTGTTGGGTTGGTTTTTTCTTATTCTTATTTGATGAATTGGCTTGATTAGGATTTCTAACTGAAGTCATCTCATGTTCATCTCTGTACTGTTGTTGTTGTTGATGTTGATGTGAATGTTGAGACGATGAAGTAAAATGACTGTTAGGTCTTACTGGATAATAAAATGGTTCTTGAGATTGATTAGGTAGGAAAGACATGATTGTTATGTTTTAATGATAATAATGGTATCTCTTGATTAAGTTGAGGATGATGATTACCGATTGGAAGAGGTCGAAGTTGAAGGTCAACAGGTATTTGAACTCGAGGGCGATGGCGAACTTAATTTAATCCGTCGAACCCGGTACCGTGCCTACTTAGCTAACTTCAAAATAACTCGCTCGATTTCGCCTCGAACCAGTTCAAGAATCAAGGAAACATTCCGGATGGCCATTAGTTTGATAAGCCATCTAACTACTACCTCATCCGTCTTCTCTAACGATTTGATTAACGAGTCTTTCTATCCTCAAACACGTGTTAAGCGAGATGAATTCAACCTCAACAACATGATCAACGCAAATCTAGAAACGGAGGGCTCATATAGCAGAGCTTTGCACATAAATCTGAATCTGAGAGACGAACTTGGTCCGAATTAACCAGGTGTTTTTCAAAAAAGTGAGGAAGGAATTCAAAAGGCGAGGAATCTCGTTACGGAGACTGCCATTGACACGCAAGTTTTATAGACCATGAGCATCTCCCACTTCTTAACTGACTAAGTTTCTTCGGCTTGATCAAATTATTGTGCGACTGGCTATGTCTAGATTGTAGGCCTTGACCAACTATAGATTATTGCTCTCACATAGTCAAGTTGAGATAGCGTTTTGGACTCAAGGCAAACAAATATATATCTTCTTTCAACCATCACTTCACCGTATAAGAGTTATAGGTATTCTGTACCAATCTCAACGAGAAGTCAAAAAGAGTGACACGCCCTTATTTTGACTGGGGATGCAAGAGGGTGAAAAGAAGCGCAAAGAATAGACGAAAAGGGGTCAACTTTTTTGATAGCATCTGATCACCCACATCTTCTGCATTCCAGGAAACATCACTGGTCTCATATGAATCCCCTCTGCACAACTCTATCAGCAATGAGACAACAAAAATCAATCAAATCAAAAGTAGTATCAATGAAGATGTGTTGCTATCATTGGATTCTGAGATTCTTCTGTTGTGGCTCCTGGCAATCCAGACTATAGGTGCTTCCATGATTGAAGAAGATGGTGTGGGATGGTACAAATAACACATATGGGTGAATCTGAGATGACTTGAAGGTGGGAGGGGGGAAAACTGCTGAAAACCATGGGGATAACGTGCTTTGGTTCATGGGCGCCCACCTCCATTCAGAGAAAGAAATATGTGCTTGTACGCACCCACACCTACTGGGGCACCAAAATTGGGCCAAACCCATAACTTGACTAACCTAACAGGCTGTTCTTATTCAGGCATTCTTGATTCTGCATGCTGGTCAAGAAGGCTATGCATTGAAGAAACATTTGCAAGGTATAAGCTTTAGTTATGAGATACACTGTCACAAAGAGAAGTTGATGTTTGTACATACTTCATTTCAATGAAACTCAGCATTGACTCCAACACAAGCATCCTTATTGATAACAATGATCTCAGGTTCTGGGATGAAAATCCTGGCTTCTGCCACAGGAATTGACACATCTTGATTCTCAGGCTCACTGGCAATAAGAATGCACCAAGAAAATTGGGAACTAGAAGCTATTACTTGGGCTGCCATGCTGTCATATGAATGATAATTTGCTTGAACAGATACACAAAACTTGCACTATTCGAAACACACACCATATATTGAAAAGCCATCAAAGTGCCAAGTGAGATAGATGATAGCAAGTGGAAGCTGAGTTGACCACAAGTGATTTGATAAACTTTCACAATGAAAGACAGGGGATCATTCATAGTGTGGTTGATGATTGCTTGGAACTGTTCTCTATTAACATGTTGTTCTAGGGTCTCTGGGAGAAGAATGTCTTGAAAAGCTTTTGAAACAGAAGTTCTACCTACAGCTTCTATGCCACCACATTCATGCCAAGATGCATAACCAGATACAAAGAACTCAAACTAGTCAAGACTTATGATCCTCCGTACTATTTATTTCAATCACTGAGACTAAGAATTGGAAGCCCATCAAAAAGAAGAGTGAAGTATTGAAAAAGCTTGCAATCATTTGAAGTATATGGTATATGAAGGATCTTGCTAAACACCACCATAAATCCAAACTTGTATGTGATCTCAAAAAGGCCTACATTGAATTCTGTGAGGATTGGCAACCCTTTTATGGGAATTTGAATCTAGGCAATGAAAATGTACCTATATCCACTTTTGCACATGTAGGCGCTACAAAAAAGTGCCTACATCCACTGTTGCCATTGGTCATGATGGTGCACCTACAACTTAAGACTGGCATTTTACAGCCAGTTATAACGCCTTTTCAGAGCAATTTTTGAGTTGCTATCAGGGTATTGGAGGAAAGAAAAAGCATTTTGAGTTGTGATTAAAATTCATGATGTAGGTATGCTGCACAGAAAAGTCAGCTTGATTTACGGATAACCTGATTGCAACTCAAAAAGGGTTTTCTGTGCTCCAATATCCTCATTGCAACCCACATATCCAAATCACAACTCAATATGCTTGTTCCATCATCTGATCTCCTAATTGCAACCCAAACATACTCTGAAAAGGTGGTATAAATGGCCTTCAGTCTTGAATTGTAGGTGCTCCATCATGACCAAAAGGGTCTACATAGCTACTCAGTAATGTAGGTGGTTTTTTGAGTGCCTTCTAGGTATTTCAAAATGTAGGCGCTCAAAAAAGTGCCTGCATATGGATTTTGACATGCTAGAAAGCACACACATTTTTAAATAGCTATGTAGGCTCTGTTGTGAAAACTTTTGGCACCTACATTGCATATTCAGTGTCAGGCCGCGCAATGTAGACACCATTTTATGGGATACACACATGTAGGGGATTGTAAAAAAAGGGCCCACATTTATGGTGGTGTTTAGCAAAACCCTATACACAGCCCCAAGCTACCAGTCACTGGCATGCCAGAGATTACCACGACTCCTGGAAGGTTTCAAAGCAATTGCAGAGAAACTTCACACAAACGTCAGAGAAAATTTAGCAAACTTTCAAAAGAAATTTACAACATGATTGCAGGTGGACAGTTCTCCAGACCAAAACAATTTTTTACTTACAGAATAGCATTACTGAGAAAGGTCCAGAAGAATGTACCAATGTTTGATATCTTCAGGAGATTTGTTCACATAAACCAGGTTTATGCCCATACACACATGCAAACTGTACGGCAGATAGTAATGGTACAATGTACACCTCTGTATGGGAATCTGGAATTCAAAACTTTCTCAAAAAATGAATTCCTAAAACATGTCAAAATGATCTCCCAACAAGACTTTTGATCTTTCTCTGTAGCCTCACTTATTGCAATAGACAGATGTACAATGACTGGCAGATCCCAGTAGTCATATGTACACCTCTGTACAGAACCTGAGTACTAAGATACTGCTGTTTCAAATCCCTTTGAGAATCACTTGAATATTCAGATAAAGTCCAAGAAAAACACCCACAAATTCTCTGTTGTCTTGACATTTTTTCTGCATAAACCTTGTCTATCCACATCAACAGATGTACAATGTCTGGTGTATCCCAACAGTACTATCTACATCCCTTTTAGTGGTATGCTGGGCCAAGATTGCTTGAAACTGGTTTCAAATCCTGTTGACGTCGATGGTCTTCTCTGGCCTTCCAGTGCCTAGTAGCTGGGGGCTTGTGATATAAAATAAAAGACTTGGTGAAATTTGAGATGATGAAAATGATCAAAAGGGCAGCGTGAGTTGAACGCAAGTGATTTGTAAAATTTTCATAGTGGAAGAGACAGGCTTACTTTTATTCAATGTAGTTGATTATAATTTGTAACTGATTATTTTGGAAATGCCTGTCTCAATTACAATTGTGTCCTCTGGTTGGCCAGACACTTTGGCACATCATTGGCTTGTATTGTATATTTGTCTGGATGCAATCTCCAAAAAAATATGATTTGCTCTCATGACAAGACATCTGAGGACATCCATGTGTTATCTACATTGTTACTATTGGGCTTTTGTACTTGTAAGCTTTCATATTTTCTCTTCAAAGCACCATTTTTGGATAGCACACAACCAACATTACACAAGGAGAAAAGATTTATCCAACACGACACATATGCCTTCTTGGCGTGAACAATCAGAGGAAACTCAAAAATTATATTCATGTGATTCCTGAATTCTTTATGTAAAATCAACAGTGGTATATCCAACAAACTTCCAAAGCAAGCAAGAACACACTGAAACAGGAGAACAAGTTGTGAGAAACTCAAGAATGTGATGCTGATGATTTTCTGCCTGTGTTGTCATCAGATTTGGGAGGAGCAGTGTTGTGTGGACCATGGAATTCAATATTCCAAAGCCTCCATGGACTGTACTTTGGTCGAAGACGTGATCTAAAGATGGCGACCACATCCTCTTCAAATTCTTCAGTTTTCCAAACAACTGTCACTTTAAATGCTGCTCTGCGTCCTGTGTTGTCTAGTTCGTGTTTCCACCCCACTATGAACATAATAAAAGAGTGGTTGGTAAATAGCTATCACCACAAAGACAATTGGATACCTTTGGGATGTCTTCTTTTTGTGAAGAGAGCAATACAATCTGACACGGTCTCCTGCAAGGAGTCCACTGGGTATCCCCCTTGAAAACTGTCACAGAGCCTTTCAAGATGTCATTGGACTACCAACACCGCCATGGCACTCAGTGTGGAGCGGTTGGGACATCCTCCTGCAAAAAGGTGTCTTTGTGGTGTATGTGATGCTCCAATGGTTCTGATGAGATATGGAAGATCTCCTTGAGACTCACCTAGTTTGCGCTGCGGGTTGTGATACAAAAGTTGCCCTAATCTGTTCAAAAATTCTGTGAAGAATAATTTCCAGTCAATCAGCTTTCATCAGATCCACCATCACAAAGGCCAGTGGCTGGTCTTCCATCATTGTGACAAAACTCACCATCCACATTGATCTTGTTTGTCTGATCAACAATATCAACCCTTTTAACCCAAAGTCTTCTGTCTTCCTTAAGCCCCTTCTGCAAAGACTCACGACCTTGAATTGTGACAAAGATATCCGTGCAGACTTTTTTAATAAGATGTTTGACTTTCCCTGTTCAGGCCACCCTATCAATGATAAGTTTTTCAAACATATATGCAGAATGAACTCAGCATTGTCAAAACTTATGATCCTTTAGTTCATCCATTCTCCTCAGTAGTTGGACTGATACTACATATTGACACCCTATCAAAATGATGAGTGAAATCCAGAAGAAGCACTTGATCATTTTGAGTGGAGTATGCACAAAAAAACTATGTATGATTTAGAATGATATCAATTGGAAACTGAGTTGAACAAAAGGGATTTGTAAAATATCCTTGGTGAAAGGGAGCAGTGCATATATAGTGTGGCTGGTGATCACAAATTCCCTTGAAACTTTTCTTTGTGATCTTTCTCCTCAAGTATCCTCTGGCCTCCAAACGCTTTGGCATATCTTGTATGAGAAGCTGGGTAACAATCCATCCTTTGATGGTACAAAAGGACGGTCTCATTATGAGACGTCTGCGTGTGTCATCTTTAGGGGTGCAATTCTTGAATACACGAAATTTGGTATATGATATTTGTTCAAAACCTTCTACAAAGAACAGAACAATTTATGAACATTGGAGATAGGCTTTCCACAACTTGAGAAACCAGCAGAAACTACAAATCATGTAGATCCTAAGCCGTTCATCCAAACTCAACAGGGGGTTGTCCAGCAAGCTAAACAAGTCAGAACGCACTGGTTTACATTCCATCAGGGTGACACTCAGGCTGTGGGCGCAGCACGAAACATGTGAAAAGATGAAATCGGGCGGAGGTGCACCATCAAAAGTCAGATTAACCTCACAAAGTCCTCACTATGTCACTTCTGTCAACAAGAGCTGATCACATTCACCTTTATGTTTTCATTGAGGGACATTTATTGAGTGATTTTGAGCTTGTATCAATACACTTACAAGGTAAAAAATGGGTTTATATGTAGTAAATCCCTCACTTGAGGCCTTGCAAGGAGTGAGGAATGTAGTTGAGTTTGTGCAGACCCCCACATTGGAAGAAGTGTTTCTTGAAAATCAATACCTCCCACATAACTGGTCATCTGCGGAGCTTGACAGGTTCCTCGGGGAAGGCATCAATTATCATGTCCTGCCAGTGCCATACACTCCTCTCACCACTATCAGTATTACATGAGCATCACCATGATGGACTCATTACTGATTTTCAAAGGTATAGGGAAACAAGTAAAATACATAGAAAGGAGAGATTGTTTTAAGCCATAACCCAAGTCAATAAAGTCATCTATCCTCACATATCACATCTCCATACAACGCAGTTAAACATCCAGGAACCCTCTTGAGAGTTTCATTGCCCATACTGTTGCCTCAGAAAGGCATCAATCAGAGTGATATACCAAAACTGATTCTTCAAGATGATTATCTTGAAAGTAAACTGGGGACCTCATTACCTTCTTCCTCAAGGTTGAGGATTTGAAGGAATCTGTTGGAATAGTATTGTAATTAATTGATTTGATAAACTCAAAGATTGAAAACTATAGTTTTAGGTCACTTGTAATTTACTGATAGGAATGTCATGTATAACAGGTATGTATGTAAAATGTTTGTAATGACGGACCAGGTTTTGGTTTTGGTATTTTACCTTTGGGTAATTTGACAGCATTACCACCTTTACCATTTTAAACTCTCCATTATCTTTTTAATCCTGATGCTGAAACTGTTTGTAATTAAATTTCTTACACTAGTACAAGAATTTCTCTTAGATCTGTTTGAGTTTACTTAGCTGGTATCTCTTTTACTTTTAATCTTGAATATCCTAACATCTTATGTGATACTCAACTTAGTGTGGTCAGAGCGATGATGAAGAGTTGTATCAAAATTTATTCAAAGCTGGTCATTCAAAAGAGTCCTTTAACTATTCCTCTTCTTCCTTTTGCTGTTCCAAAAATGGATTCTTCTCACAATGATTGTCTCTTCTTAGCTTTGTTGTGTGTGGGTATTGGGGGACCACATTGACTTGGTGAACTTAATATTCCGGATTCTTCCAAGCTTGAGCCCGGATCCAACCCGGGCGCGCTTAGGTGACCCTGGGGCCAGGTCCAAGCCTTACCCATGGATATCATCAGAAAATCATCAGATTCATTCAAACATCAGCTAATTGTTGATAGACCTTTTATTGTATGCATAGAGTCCCATGAATTATAGAAGGAAACAAAGCAATGATCATATGGTTGAGTAAAACACACCCACGGGGTGTGATCCTTGATCAGGGATGAATTGAAATCCACAGAATTCAATGAAAGTGATCCATGGACTTCAACAAAGTTCATGAAGCAATTAAAGGAGCGGCCAATTTGAAATGTTTTGATTTATGGATCACGTGATCACAACTCAAAAAGGTTTTCCTTCCCTCTGATATCCTCATTGCAACTCAAATTATCTTTTCTATCAATATCCTAATCACAACTCAACACTGTAAACATTATACATTCTCCCCAAGTGAGAATGGGAAAATGATCAAGATTGTAGTTTGCCATGAAAGATATATCACTGTGCACCTGAGCCAAGGCACCTACACTTCATGTGTACAGAAGGATGGGAGAATTGGGAGCTATCATGTACATACAGAGCTGCTCAGCTATTGGCACATCTGAATGAGTGGATCATATGTAATACTTTCTGTAAAAATTTTCAGTTTGACAAAAGCATTCCAAAAATTGACTACATATATACAATGACTCATAGTTTTGGTGTAATTCCATCAACTAAACATCATATGACAACCTTTCTGTTACTGTTGAATGGCTTTCAGAGTATTACATGAGTAGCTATGGAGGTATATGTAGTCAATGTTTAGGACAATTTTGTCAAACTGGAAAAAGTTACATGTTGTATCACATGTGATTTAATTCTTCAGATGAGCAGGATACTAAGCAGACCTGTTTGTGAATGATAGCTAATGATTTACTCAGCTTGTTGCACATATTTAGTGTGGGTGTTATGGCTCAGGTGTTCAGTGATAGATCTTTTGATGACAAACTACAATCATCATCATTTCCCCAGTTCCATTTGGGGATAGTGTATAATGTTTACAGTGCAACATGCTTTCTCCGTCCTCTGATATCCCAATTGCAACTCAAAAAATGCTCTGAAACTGTGTTATAAATGGCCTTAAAATACCAGTCTTGAATTGTAGCTGCTCCATCATGACAAAAAGTGCCTACATAGCTATTTAGAAATGTAGGTGGTTTTTTTGAGTGCCTACATAGCAATTACAAAATGTAGGCGCTGAAAAAATGGCCTATATATGGATTTTGACATTTAGGCGCTAAAAAAGTGGAGAACATACAAAGGACAATGAAATTTCCGAGCCAAGTAGAGCAAGCCAAACCAAGCAGGAATCCGAGCAAGTATCCCATGAGACACAGCGGCATCACATTATTAATGTCGGACACATTTGGAATATGAAATATTTGATCCTCAATGTCAATCACTCCAACTGCCAATTTGTCAAATCATTTGTTGTAGGATCTCCACCCAACTTTCCCTTTATAAGTAATCAGAAACATCACACAAAATCATGTAACCCCATTTAAAGTATACTGATTTTCAGTGAGTCAATCAGATATATACTCTGTCTCAATGTTAAACCACTTCAACCTTTGCCTTTTGCCCCAATCAAAGAGGCAAAAACAGGGCTTATTTGCTTCAAGACAGTGCATGTGCACATTGAGCAAGTCGATATCTTGTATGGGACATGTATGGATGAGGGGGATTGCATTGCAAGATTGCATTGTCAAGTGAATTTGTAATAAGAAGAAACAAGGCATGCATATGCTATTTTGAGACATGTAAATGTGAAGTCATATGTAATGGTTTGTGCAAGTCTGAGGAACTGGCTCGGCTTGACTTTGCTCAGAAACTCTGCTAGAACTTTCATTGCCCTTCCAATATTCTGAAAAAGTGCCTGCATTTTGAAATAGTTATGTGAGCTCTTTTTTGAGAAATTTTGGTGCCTACATTGCAGATTCAAGCACCAGTTCCCGCAATGTAAGCACCATATTTTGGGATACAAACATGTAGGCACTTTTTTCAAGACTGCCTACAAGCTTGGATATATGGTGGTGTTTGACAAAACCCTATATACACAGCCCCCAGCTACTAGTCACTGGCAGGCCAGAAACCACCACAAATTCAGGAAGTTTTCAAAGCAATTTCAGAGAAACTTCAAGCAACTATCAGAGAAACTTCTGTTGGAATACTCACGCTACCATCACTCGACTATCACTGTAGTCCGTAGCATTCCCATGATTGATGTGCTTACCACCCTTGTTCACATCTCAGTCTTTACTGATATTCTTGTTGTTCTCATCGGATCCTTCTGATTCTTGTTCAGTTGTTGATCTTTCTCATCGGATCATTTGATCTTTGAATCTATGTCCACAAGTTTTTTACATAAACATTACGTACAAACCTTGTATATAGTCTGCCTAGAGCCACGCCAGGAAAGGGTCTCTTCTTCACCCTTTCCGCATTTCATTTTGTGCACTCTAGGTAGGTCTCTCTGTCTCTTTTGTGCTTTGTTTTATCTGATGAAATACTAAGGTTTATCACCCCTTCCGCATTTCATTTTGTGCGCTCTAGTTGATTGCAACAACTTCAGCAAACTTTCAAAAGAAATTTACAACACGATTGCAGGTGGACAGTTCTCCAGACCAAAACAATTTTTTACTTACAGAATAGCATTACTGAGAAAGGTCCAGAAGAATGTACCAATGCTTGATATCTTCAGGAGATTTGTTCACATGAAGCAGGTTTAGGCCCATACACACATGCAAACTGTCTGGCAGATAGTAATGGTACAATGTACACCTCTGTATGGGAATCTGGAATTCAAAACTTTCTCAAAAAAATGAATTCCTAGAACATTTCGAAATGATCTCCCAACAAGACTTTTGATTTTTCTCTATAGCCTCACTTATTGCAATAGACAGATGTGCAATGACTGGCAGATCCCAGTAGTCATATGTACACCTCTGTACAGAACCTGAGACTGAGTACTAAGATACTGCTTTTTTAAATCTCTTTGAGAAACACTTGAGTATTCAGATAAAGCCAAGAAAAACACCCATGAGTTCTCTGTTATCTTGTCATGTTTTCTCCATAGACCTTGTTTATCTACATACACAGATGCACAATGCCTGGCATACTCTAATGGTACTATCTACACCCTTCTTGGTGATATGACGGGGAAAAGATTACTTGAAATCATTTTCAAATCCTGTTGAAGTTGGTGGTGGTTTCTGGCCTGCCAGTGCCTGGTAGCTAGGGGCTGTGATATGAAAGAAACAACTGGGTGTAGTTAGAGCATATACAAATGATACCAAGGGGAACCTGAGTTGAACATAAGTGATTTGTACAATTTTCATAGTGGAAGAGAGGGGCACAATTTTATACAATATAGTTGATCATCATTTGGAGCTGTTCTGTTTGGAAATGCCTGTCTCAATTACAATTGTGTCCACTGGTTGGCCAGACACTTTGGCACATCATTGGCTTGTATTGTTTATTTCTCATGAAGCAATCTTCAAAACATGATGATCTGCTCTCGTGACAACACATTGGAGGACATCTATGTGTCATCTACATAGTTACTATTGGGCTATTGTACTTGTAAGTTTTCATATCCTCTCTTCAAAGCATCATTTTTGGATAGCACACAACAAACATTCCACAAGAAGAAAAGATTTGTCCAAGGCTGCACCTATGCCTTCTCAGCGTGAACAATCAGAGGAAACCCAAAAATTATATTCATGTGACTCCTAAATTCTGTATACAAACTCAACAGTGGTATATCCAACAAACTTCCAAAGCAAGTAAGAACACACTGAAACAGAAGAACAAGTTGTGAGAAACTTTTAAGAATGTGATGCTGATGATCCTCTGCCTGTGTAATCATCAAATTTGGGAGGAGCAGTGTTGTGTGGACCGTGGAATTCAATATTCCAAAGCCTCCATGGACTGTTTGGTTGGAGACGTGATCTAAAGATGGCAACCACATCCTCTTCAAATTCTTCAGTTTTCCAAACAACTGTCACTTTGTTTGCTGCTCTGTCTCCTGTGGTATCTATTTCATGTTTCCACCCCACTATGAACATAATAAAAAAGTGCTTGGTAAATATCTATCACCACAAAGACACTTGGATACCTTTGGGATGTCCTCTTTTTTGCAGAGGGTAAGACAGCCTGACATGGTCTCCTACAAGGCGTCCACCACCTTGTAAATCGCCATAGAGCCTTTCAAGATGTCCTTGGACTATCAACACCGCCATGGCATCCAAGGGATGAAGTGAGGATGTCCCACCTCTGGGACATCTTAATGATGCCTTGACCTGGGATGCTAGCCCATTGTCTCAATGTGGAGCGGTCGGTACATCCTCCTGCAAAAAGGTGTCTTTGTGGTGTATGTAATGCTCCAATAGTTCTGATGACATATGAAAGATCTCCTTGAGACTCACCTAGTTTGCGCTGCGGGTTGTGATATAAAAGTTGCCCTACTCTGTTCAGAAATTCTGTGTATTGAAGGATAATTTCCAGTCAATCACCTTTCATCAGATCCAACATCACAAATGGTAGTGGCTGGGTTTTCATCATTTTGACAACACTCACCATCCACCTTGATCTCGTTTGTCTGATCAACGATATTGACCCTTTTAACCCAAAGTCTTCTATCTTGCTTAAGCCCCTTCTGCACAGACTCACGACCTCGAATTGTGACAAAGATATCCGTGCTGACTTGTTTAATAAGATGTCTTACTTTCCCTGTTCAGGCCACCCTATCAATGACAAGTTTCTAGAACATATATGCAGAAAGAACTCAGGAGTCGGGATTGTCAAAACTTACGATCGTCTAGTTCATCTATGCTCCTCAGCACTGATACTGCATATTGACTATGTATCAAAATGACTAGTGAAATCCAGAAGAAGCTCTTGATCATTTTGAGAAGAGACTGAGTACGTACAAAAAAGAATATGTATGATTTAGAATGATATCAAGTGGAAATCGAGTTGAAGAAAAGGGATTTGTAGAATATCCTTGATGAAAGAGAGGGGTGCATATATAAGGTGGCTGATGATCACAAATTCCATTGAAACTTTTCTTTGGGATCTTTCTCCTTCAGCATCCTCTGAGCTCCAAACGCTTTGGCATATCTTGTATGGGAAGCATGGTTACAATCCATCCTTCAATGGTAAAAAAAGACGGCTTCATCATGAGACGTCTGCGGGTGTCATCTTTAGGAGCGCAATTCTTCAATACACAAAATTCGGTATATGGGGTATTTGTTCAAAACTTGCTACAAAGAAACAATTTATGAACATCGGAGATAGGCTTTCCATAACCCGAGCAACCAGCAGAAACTGCGAATCATATAAATCTCAAGCCGTTCATCCAAACTCAACAGCGGGTTATCCGAGTCAGAACGCACTGGATTACATTCCCTCGGTGTGACACTCAGGCTGTGGGCGCAGCGCGAAACGGGTGAAAAGACGAAATTGGGTGGAGGTGCGCCATCAAAAGTCAGATTAACTGTAAACAAGCACTGTTCACCTTCACCTTTTCTTGTTCATTGAGGAACGTTTATTGGTAATTCTGAGCTCGTATTAATACAGCTCACTCCTCAGGCAAAAAAACGAGTTCAGATGTAGTGAATCCCTCACTTGAGGCCTTGCAAGGAGTGAGGGACTTCGTTAAGTGGGCAGACCCCCAAATCAAAAATGGTCTTCACAAGAATTAATTCCTCCCACATAACTGGGCATTGACGATTCTTGACAGGTCCCTTGGGGAAGTTTCCATTTTGGATGATTCATATAGAATTGCATAACAATCTTTCAAATATGTTGGGATCATTTTATTTTTACAGCATTAAGTGAACAAGACAAATCAATAAAATAGAGACGGCTGATTTATCAAAAATCAAAGACTAAAAGGAAATAAAAGAAAATGACCCAAATCGTACAGACAACCATTCTTACACATATCATTAACCCAAAAACCCAATTCAATTTGTTCCTCCTCTTTATAATCTTTTATCCATTTGTTATTTCATACCAATTTTTTCATCAAGTCTAAAAACATTCATTCATTCATTCGTCAGTAACCAATCCATTAAACAAAATTGTTCCAAAGAAAAACTCACTAATTAATTTTCCCTTTTACGATCATCAAAAGAAGTGTTTCAATGTAAAAATCAAGAATAAAGGATTTGTTGAAATTGAAAAAAGCTTTGAAATTCAAATAAATAATTTAAATCGAATTGATGATTAATCTTTAATGAAATTAATTGATGTGATAAACATAAAGATTGAAAACAAATCGATTTAAATTGATTTTGGAGCTTTTCTAGTTCTTCTTCTTCTCTTGATTCAAGTTTACCAAAATCAATTTCAAGATTTAATAGATTAGGTAAATCAAATTCTAATAAATTTAAATGGATTTGTAAAAAATCTAAATTGATTAGTTTTAATGATTTTATTGAAACAGAAACGGTTTTTAAAAAAGAATTTAAACCATAAATTTGATCAGTTTTTAATTTTTGTAAATCTTGTAAATTTGATGAGTTTGAGCTTGAAATAAATTGACAATCAATAATTTCTAAATCAATAGAACCTTGATCAAATCCAAAATTAAATTCATCAGGTAAAACCAAGATCTGAACTCTTTGAAAACAAATCCTTTGAAGTTTTTTAAAATTCGTTAAATTCTTTAAAATTAATGAAACTTGAGGATATTGATGTTGAGAATTGGAATCAGATGAATCACTAGGACCTTTAATAATTAATGTATTCAAATGTGATAGTTTTGAAATAGATTCAATTGTATCTAAAAAATTCTCTTCAATTTGGTTTCCAAAATCATAAGAAATTTCTAATTTTTCAATTAAACCACTCAAAGATAAAATTTCAGCTAAGTTTTCATCGATTCTAAAATCACAATGATTTAAAAACTTGAAAGAAATCGATTTGATTTCTAATCGATGAAATGGTATAAAGTTAAATTTGAATCTTTCTAATTGATTCAAGTTATAATCTTCATCTTGTGATCTTAAGTTAATTTCAGAATTTAATAATGGTTTTGATAATTGATGATAAAATCGATCTAATTGTGAAAGCTTTGCTAAAATGTCTTGACCTGATTGATGGCACGTTTTGATCAGTTGGTATTGTAATTCGATAGGTAAGCTTGAAAGCGTAGACATGTCTCTGTCTTGTTGATATGAAGAAGTGTTGATGTTTTAAAAATTATCTGAATTCAAGACGATCACAGACCGTATAGCTATTAGATGATTTGGAAAAAAAACTTGCGAAGAGTTACGAGATAAATTGAATAGATTGCACTGAAGAATATTTTGGATTGGGTAAAAAAATGATAATTATAACTTCAATCAAAAAGATATCAAATCGATCGAATGAATATGTTTCCAGAATAAAATCATCGACATCTAAAGTAGCTCGATGATATATAAACATTCGATTTGTTATCTTTCCATCTCCATCCTTCAAGACTCGAAAGTCAGCCTACAATTCGCAAACTTGACCAGTTTGAATATAATCCAAAGGGCGATGAAACTGATTGAGGAATTGTTTTGCCATCTCAATTTTTGTGTAAATCAGTTAAACCAATCTTTTGAAAAGTTCCAGAATGCTGCAAGATCCTGCACTGCTGCCACCACTCTGACTCGCTTCTGGAATCTGAGTCCTGACCAAACTTTGAACTTTGATGGTGATGAACTGTGAAACTGATTTTGTAATTAAATAGGAGTTGTGACATGTCAGGTGTTAGATGACACCAGCTGTGAATTTCAAATTAACAACGATCGACGCCTGACTCCTGAGTCCTTCCCTTTCTCAACTTCCTTCGATCTTAAATCAAACCCATCCACTCCTGATTCTTAAAACACCATCATCATCACCAAGATGCCATGCTCATTCAATGCAAACTCTTTACCCCACATCCCAATAAGTGTCCTAAGAGTTTCCTTAAATCCAATTTATTCTACCATCTTACCTGTAATCTTAGGTACTACAACCGGTTTGATCACTCGTACTTCAGTTTCAACTTGGTATCCTACTTTACGTAAACCTCCATACGAACCACCAAGATGGTATGTGTTCCATTAACCAAAAAGTCTTTCATACTTTCATTCAACTTACGGAAAAGAAAAACTTTCTGTTCATAGGGCTTTTCCAGTCGCTTGGACTTACTTATACGCCACCATGGGTTATTCTTCTCATTTATTAACTCAAACTTATTTAAAATCGATTAATGGATTTGATTCAAGTTTGATTAATGATTCAAACCTTTCATTAAAATTATATTTTTCTCAATTGGTTTTTAATTTACTTTGGACTCCAATCTTCTTTGGTAAAAGAAACGTTGGACTTGGATTGATTGATATTTCGATTTTAGATCTTAATGTGTTTTATTTGACTGTTGAGTCTCTTTCATTCTCTTTCCTTCTTTTCAATAAATTCATCTTATCTAATTGACTTCGAACTTCTTCTGTTAAATTTATAGTATCTATCTAAAAAAGTTAATGAAAAAGCCTTTTACTTATTCTTACCATACGTAAGTTTACAAATTATTTCTATGCCTTCCCAAATCCAATGATAAACTTATTCTTTTTAACATACTTTATTTTTCGTTAAAACAGTGTGCTTGGTTAAGTTACGCTACATATTTAAATGCAGGAGTTTGGTATTTAAATGGTGGTAAAGATAAACTTTGTAACCTTTATCAATTTGTAGTTTCTAAATTCAATAAGAAAAAAACTGCGTGATAATCTAAACCAAAAGATTTTTTTATTAAAACCTTTACAAATTTTATTATCAGGATTGTTTTCTTGATTATTGTTCTTTTTTTTGTTTTGGTTTTTGTACTATTATTATACAAATTGGCTATATATCTCTAGTCTCTATCAAAAAACCCATAAAATCTATCAAAAAACAACTTCTTTTTTGTCTTTGTCAGTTTTGATTCTTTGTGATCTGAGCAATTGGAATTATGTTCTAAAAATCTCTGAAGCCAAAAAGACCCAGTCTCCTAAAAAACCCCATTCATTACACTGCACTGTCCAACTCCAAGACCCCCTAAATGTCCCAAATAATTCAAAATTTCAACTTGACTCAAAAATTTCATCCTCTTCATTCAAATCCTCAAAACCTTCTGCCAAACTTGATTGAAATAATTTCAAAAACAAATGATCAACATATTAAAATTTCTAAAACACTTTTCTTTTCTTCTCTTCAGGTAAATAAGTAAATTTGAGCATATGTATATCAAAAAGACAGTGATATAATAAGTCCAACATCTAACAACTCAATAATTTCCATGTCTTTAGAAATAGATTCTATTTTTTAAAAAAACAGAAAAACAAATCTAATTCTAAACTATTTATCAAATCGATCAATCAAATATACCTCATGTCTTTCAACAAATCTTCATCTTCAACCTCTTCTTCTAATGAACTAATGATATTGTATCTATGGTTTTCAAAATCCTCAAGTCGAACAAAAATTGATAAGATATTATTATAATCATTTTGAAGACTTGATTTTTAATTATAAAGTCGATTCAAGTGTTCAATACAAAAAACTCTATTATGATGATCAACACAAGAATCCAAAACCCATATATGAATCCAAAACAAAATCAAGTATCAGCCTTAATTTTTCCTTAATTTCATTCTCTGATCAAGAAACCACTTACACATTCTTTTAAAAAAGTTGATCAAAAATGAATAAAACTAACTTCATCAACGTCCATAACTTCTACCATTCCTTTCCTCAAGTTCTCCATTCCCACGTCTATCATATCCATTTTTCGATCTAGACCTAAAGCGATGACGATCATCCACATCCTCATCTTCTTCCTCTTCTTCTTCTTGTTCTTCATCTTCTTCATACTTTCTTGAAGTTTTATACTTTCTTTCATGTTCTAATTCGATTTCATCATGATCATACATTTCTTCTTCTTTACGTTTCATCTTCAAGATCTCTTTATTTTCATTTTCTTCCTCACTTTCACTTCTTCTGTCATTTCTTCTTCTTCTACCATTACTACTTGTATATTCTTTTTCTTCTCTGTCTCGATCAAGACCTCTTGATCGATCAGATTCTCTAATAACACAAACAAACAAACAAAATCATCAGTTTATATTTCTTTGATTACATAATCAGAAGATCAATAGCCAACATACCTAATTTGTGAATCTCTCGTATCATTTCGTCGATAATCTGAATCCCTAACTTTTCTAGTATGATACCCATCATTCTCTTCATCCGTTTTTGATTTAGGTTCATAATGTTCATAACGTTGAGGACGAGATGATGAATATGAAGTAGGTTTAGATCGACGACTAGGTGAAGAAGCACGATGATGATGATGATGATGTCGAGTTCTTGTCTCATCACTTTGATAGGTTTTTGCAGATGATGGCATAGGTGGATACAAGTCAGGTACTTTGGATATCGGTTTCATCCTCACTTCTGTCTTGTGTCCATTAGAAGGGATTTCTATCGGTTGAGTAGGTAAAGGTAGGGTAGTGATTGATGAAGAGACCAGAGTCGATTCCGGAATTTGCTTAAGGCTAGTAGGGACTTGACCTTTTTCAGCTGAATGCGCGGGGAATTGCTGATATATCGGCGTTGGAGGTAAAGTCAACAGATTCAATGAAGTTACATTGATGGTCTTGGCAAGTTGAGCGTTACTCAAAGTCGAAAGAAAATCAATATCCACCAAATCATCTTCTCCAGTATTATAACCTGTTTGATAACAAAGATTGATGATACCATGTTCACTACCACCATCAAAGACATGACGATCTAATCGATTTTGAGCTTCATCCTTTTGATATTTTTGACAAGTTAAAACACACTTTATCAAAACAGAAACTAATTCGATTTCTTTCTTCATAAACATACTTGTTATCTCATCAGATAAAACGTCAGTAGCCAATGGAGATGGATGATAATCGTCTCGAGTTGATTGTAAGTATTTTGCAAACCAAGTAGCTTCACTATTTGTTGAAGTTTGCTTCTTGCGAGAAAGAAGTAAATTAGCTTCATCTGGATACTCTAAACCAAACTTGAGTGCTCGCCATAAATTGATACATGAATTTCCAAAAGAATTGGGTGGTAACTGTTTGAAGTAATCCGAGCAGATGAGCCAACAACTATACAAGAGTGTGACGGGTGTGATGTATTTCGATTGATCCTCATCCGCAGGCTTAGGATCAGAGTCTGTACTTTGTGGTGAAGTGGACTCGATAATCGATTGAATGATGGCCAAGGTCTTTTTGATCAGAAATTTCGGAAATGAACCTGATGATACATGAATCAGATCAAAGGTATAGATAAGTTTACTGAACAACCATATTTTGATCTGATTGGTTCGTCCGTCCTTCAAAGGTTCGGTTCCAAAGAATAAATCTGATCCTAAGATGAGATGTGGATGTTCCAAAAAGTAAATCGCAAGCTCGTTAACCAGGTTTTTGAAATCGATGGCAGACTTTTTGACTACTTGACGCTTGAGAGCATTCTTGTCGGTTTCCGTAAGGGGAGCCTTGCCCAGATCTGGTAGCAGTGGAAGACATCGTGTCAAGAAATCCAACACGATGGGGGAATATTCACTAAGCTTGACTGAAACTTTGATCACGCTATTGAGCACCATGGCAAGATTAGATTGTTCAATTTCAAGTCTGGGGTTCGAGTGAGTCTCATTAGGAAATTGATTCATGTAACCGAGGGTTAGACTGGATTCGTCTGGTGTTGAGCTCCATGTTAAAGATCGCAGAAGTGAGATCAAATTCGTCCTGAACCTTTTCTCGTATACCCAATCAACAGCGAAATCAGGACATTGGATGGGATGCAGCAATCGGTCCATTTGGATCGAATCAGCCAAGATCATATTGATGAGCATCGCTTTTTCGCTCAAAACTCGAATAAATTGGATTGGTGGCTTGTTCTTCAACAACATAAACTCAATATAACACAAGCGTCGAACCGCTTCGAACAGAGTTGAAAAGATCGACAATCGGGTCAAGTTAAAGAGTTGATGTCTTTTTTTAAGTGACTCGAGCCGTTTCCAGGTGATCTCAACGAGTTCGAGGATCACATCGCAAAACGATGAATCAGGCTGATCAGAATTAGTAGCAAGCCGGCGAACATCATTGAATTGGTCGCATAGCAGTTTACCAAAAATATTGCTGGTGTCATTCACACTCGGCCTAAGGTTTGAAAGAGCACCTAAAACATTCATGCGGACTTCGACTTCCCATAAATCAGCAAATCGAACGGTGGCCGGATTGGGTAACAAGGTTACAGGATCTTCGATTGACATAAGTATATTGGCCCGTAACTGAAGCTTGTTACCTGGTGCCATAGGCTTGGCCGAAGTAGACAGATGATTCATAAGAGCTTGCCCAACCATTTTGGCATTGGGAGACAAGATGATGTCAGCATCAGAAAGCACGACAGCAGAATACCAGTCAAAGATATGACGTGGTTCGTCCAGAGGGATTGGTTTTCGTAAGATTGAATGATTCAATTGGATGATTCGAGCCGAGAGTTGTTCGCAACTAACTAGTCGACACAATAATCGTTTGCTCAACATGATGACTGACAAACCCTCCAATTTCTTCATTGCTAACTTGATGTCAGCTTTTGAGTGGGATTCCGACGAGACATCTGCACTGGTCAGTCCCTCTCCTTCTTCGGAGGTGGTACTTAAAACAACCGAAAGTAAAGCGCCAAGTGATGTGTAGCCCGTGATCAGTCTTGCGATTGCCAACAAGCAAGGTCGTGGACCAAAATCGGATTGATGGTTGCTGATCGACTGCCAATTACGCGTGGACAATAACATCATCATTGTGTGAGTTTTTCTTTGTTCAGATTCTTCACTGGCGTTTAGACGAGCAGGTATGAATTCATTCAGCGTAGCTATCCATTGGGATAAAGCCTCACTGTTCTTAACGAAGTAGGGGACAAGATGAGGTAGTCCGATCTCCGAATTGGTAAATAAATTGGTGAAGAATTGAACCACACATTCAACAAGCATTGATTTTCCTTTTTGTTCCCACGCAAGCTGAGGGGGTGATTTGAATTGTATCCTGAGAAGCGTCAACAAGCTACCTAAAAAGTCTTCGGCTTCAAGGTATTTGAGCAATGCCTTGTAAGTTGTAGAGGTCGAATGTAACGGAGGCGTTGAGATTGACGGCTGATCGGGAGAGCTGACATCTTGAGGCGCCATGGAAAACGGAACAAAAGAGCTTTGACACATGTAACCTATCAAACGTTGAAATAGGTGAATCAACTTCATTAGTTCAAATTCCGAAAGGGTAGATGATGGGCGTGCTCCATTCGTCCGATCTTCAGCGTTGTCGATGGCTATACCATCAAGGTCGTCGTCTAAACCAGCGCCGGCTTGATTTGAACCGTGATTGAGTCGCTTGATGAATTTACTTATTTCAAGGATAGTCAAGTATGCCTTGAAGCGGATGAGAAGGTGATCCTGTCCAGAAAGCCACTTGAAGGAGTCGGCGAGAGCAAACTTCCCCATGACGTGAGATGATAAAAGTGTTGCTTCCTCTGAACAGATGGTCAGCATATTGACTGCTGCATCGCGTGCTGGGGTCAGGTTTGAATCTGAAGTGGAACTCTTGAGGATCGTAATCGCATACTGAATCACATTTGAAGCCTAGAAGGCGGTTCAAAAACAACATTTTCAGTCAAAGATACTAGTGGATGTGAGGAATGTAAAGATATGAGCAAGCAAATGACATACAGATACAATATGTATAGCTGTTGGTGATATCTTGACGAGTTGCGCGACAATATCCAAAGAGTATGTCATATCGCTTGAAAAGTTCTGAGAGGTGATGAGATGAAACAATATTTGTCATTTATTGCTGAGCTTTGAAGGTTGACGTTATCTCATTATGATTTCTTTTGAATCAATAGCCAGAAATGTATGTATGATATATTGACTAAAGAAAATAAAATATGTAATCCTTGGGTCGAGAGAAAAGAGAGCGATTCGCATGACAGCTTACGTCGCGTGATATGATTAGATCAGATAAAGCCACAAGTCCTTCGAGAAATCTTCGAATGGCATCTGAATTGGACGAAATTGAATGGTTCTCTTGATCGAAACATGAACGTGCCAATTGAGCCAGGTCTTTCGCGAATTTTGTACCGTCTTGGGCTTGGCCTACCGATAAAAGTTGTTGTGAAGATATTCTCGACGCTGTAGGGCTCGGTAGGTATAGACTCTGTACACAAGACTGCAAAGACGTAACCAAATCTAAATGGGATGTAGAAGCTTTCTGTTTTAGGGTAGAAGTAATACTAAGGAACTCTTTTGCTAAAAGTAAAGAACTGTCCAGTGTCGGGTCGCGTTCTTTTTTCTCTCTGTCGAGTAAAGTGGATTGATTGGTAGGTGATTTTCCTTCGTGGATTCCATTAGATGAGGAAGACTCGGGGGTTTGACCGTGTATAGCCAAGGTTATCGAATCAAATTTGCCTTGAAAGGTTATCATGTGAGCTAGCATACCCTGATCCATTTCAAGATTCCACTTGGGTGCTTCAGCACCTTCCTCGAGGTCAACGTCTACATCAAATGACCGTGAATTTTTCGAACTTGATGATGTTCCAACGTAATGAACGGTAAGCTGTAGGCTAAAGACATTAGGACTTGTTTCACCATATCGTTGATCGTTGTCAATTTGAGGAAAAACTCGAGTTCGATTTGGAATCACTTGAAATGTAGCAAGTTGTGTGGGTTGTTTGAACTTGACAACCGTTTCATTGAGATCTGTAGAAGCTTCTCCATTTCTTTTTTGTTTGTCGTTCAAAGAATATGCTGAGGTTCCATTTAATGTACCATAGAAAACTAAGTCTTGATGAGTTGAATGGATGTGAACCATTATTTGAATGGGTCAAGACTCAAGAAGCGTTCAAAGTCAAATGTGACCTTTCAACAGTTTTCTTCGAGACTCACTTCAAGAATTTGAATACTCAAAACGTCTATAAGCATATCTTACTAGCAGAATACTCAACTCTCGCTAGAAGCATAGTCAACCAAACTGTACACGTTGTGGGTGTGAAATTTGAAAAAGTACAAACGATCAACTTCAAGGAGTCTTTTGAGTCTTTTGCTCGAGCTCAGCTATATTTCCGCGCGATTTTGTCCTGCTCCGTCATCCTTCTTCATCATTTGCTACTGGATTGAGAGCTAAAGTTTTCATGCCTGACTTCTTGTTCTCAAAGTATATCTAGGAAAACACCTTGAAATTTCGTAAATTTTAAATCTCAAAACTACACACTTGTCTGCCAGGTGAACTTCAAGATTCAGGAAAAAGGGTCAACTTGATTTTTTCTTTGAACTCAATCTGATTAAAAAAGGAATCAGTGCACAACCAGAGTTATGAAAAATCATTTACATTCATCTGTTTCAAGAAATGAGAAAAAAAGTGCCCATAATAAGATAACAATAGTGATTTCATTCATTTGGGGTTATCAACTCTAGCAGTAAATAGATGATCTCATTTCTCATGAATTTATTAGAAATAAATGCCACAAGGTATCAATTATGTTGATCAAATGAGTGGACAAATCAACAAAATGACAAGATGTGAGGATGAGAAGCTGAAAAAATGGAAGAAAGAAAAAAACATGAAAAAGCAAGCCGTTTCAAAAGAGGTTATGTGTCTTCTCAACATCCAATCTCTCCCTCAAATCTTCAAGTTAAAGAAAATCTTTTGCAGTCTCTTGATCGTCAAGACTGATCGCAGTTATATCATGCCTCTCACTTTCAGGAAGACATGAATTATATTTTTGATGTAATCGATTTGCTAAATGAGAAAGCTCTGGAGTACCCGAGTAACGGTGAAAAATTGTTGAATAATAACCACTGATGACGTTTGGTAATGGTTTTGTCATAGGACTTGTGTATTTTAAAGTGAAGGTGTGCACACTTGCTAAACATTGTCGTATGTAAAGCGCTTTCTCTTCTGTCAAGGTTGGATATCCATCACGAGTCATTGCTAGATGGATCCTATTTGTCATCTTATCAGCAATCTTGTCCAGAACATCCTCATCATGATTCACAGACAGTGGCTCAGGAACTCTTCTAAGGCTTGTCTTTGGCGACCCTTTTTGGCTTGCTTCTGAAGACAATTTTTGGCTTGCTTCTTTAAACATGTCTTTGACCGACCTTTCGAGCAAAGAAGAATTGTATGACCATTTTCTATAGTCTTTTGTTGCTTTTGCTTTGTTATCTTCTCGCTGATATAGTTTATGTTTCAAGGATCGCAAGAACATCCATAAATTGTGTGCTGGATTTGTGAAGTTTTCATTCTGTTCTAGATGCTCTTTCATTGTTTTCCGGACGATATCTTTCGTACCCTTCTTCAGTTCAGAGGTGATCGTGAACATAGGATGAAAGGCATCTGAATTCTGAGCCTTTATGAGTGATAATATTTTGCTGCTCGCCATAGGTTCTAACGCATGGATCATTGTGGCGAATTGATTTGGTGTCGTGTCCTCGCTTGCTTCTGTAAGTTTTTTTAAATTTGAGAGTTGTCCTTTTTCACTTTTTTCCTCTTGATCCGCAATGTACTTGGTGAAGGCTTTAGCATTGACTGAAACAGGTAAGCAAAACCAAATTTTGAGATCCAGTTCAAATCAAGAAAAATCTTTCTCTTTACTGTGGATTGATTGAGGACTCACATTCTTCTACATATTTTTTGACTACTTCTTCACCCCTTGGATCTTTGGATTAAAATCATACAGGTAAGATTTTATACATTAGAACTGCTATCATTACCGTAAACAAATATGGGACATGTTTACCTTTCTCTAACAATTCTGAACCTGAAGGCCAGTTGACTTTGCAAAAGGTTCAATGTCAATGTAACGAAGAGAGAGCAACATAAGAAGATCATGGAGAGCCCTTTGTAAGAAAATGAGGTGTTCACGCTCGACGCTGTGAACCTAGGACAGAAACGAGTGCTAAACTCGACAAACCTTTAAAAAGGTTTAACAAAACTATCAGCCCGTGTTGACAAGACACGCTGAGGCAACTAAAACGGACGAGTGCTAAACTCGACAAACCTGGAAGGGAACAGGGAGGATTATGAAACTGAAGTTTAGAATCTTTTTCCTTGATGAGGGAAAATGAGAAGCTACAGCAACATACAACACACCTTTAAAAAGGTTTAACAAAACTATCAGCCCGTGTTGACAAGACACGCTGAGGCAACTAAAACGGACGAGTGCTAAACTCGACAAACCTGGAAGGGAACAGGGAGGATTATGAAACTGAACTAAATGAGAGAGAATTTTGAAGTGAAAGAGATGATAGAGATGATAAAGGAAAACAAATAATCATAGTAAGGTGGTTCAGTAGAATTCTTAGTATTTTGATAAAAGAAAAAGTTTAATTGATAACTCACGTTTAGAATCTTTTTCCTTGATGAGGGAAAAAGTTCTAAATGTGAAGAGAGGCAAGATTATAAGAGAAAATGTCACAAAGATAATTTTGGGATTTAAACATCATGTCCACATCCTTATTCAGTTTAACTCAACTACAATCCCAATCCGGCGAGACCCTCTATATCTTCCTCATCACACCTAGTTCATAAATCCCATTTTGTCAAGACATTCTAACATTTCTTCCACCTAACCTTGTACCTTGACACTGATTGAATATGTTTCAATTTGAATCCTCCTTGCTACACTCCTTTCTGTCAACGCTACACACAGTCAATACTTTTGACTCCATAACCGTCATTGGTTTTGACCCAATCATGATTTACTCCAACACCCTTACATAGTGCTGTTGCTTCTGACGAGCCATCAGGCGAGTTGGAAGATAATTTGTCTGCCGCCTGACCCCCTGAGGCTGAAATAAGTTCGGGAGAAAAGATCGATTAAATATGGTTTCAAAGGCGAAAGAGATGGAAAATTGCAAACCTTTGTGTGGGCTCTGCAGTCTTTTCAAATCAGGTGATGGAGGGGCTTCTCTCAATAGAGGTCCGAATTTCACCAAACGCTTCTTTTTGTCACGGCGGAAACGAGTCATCAGATCCGCTACAAAACTGAATCTCATGCATGAACCCTGATTGCTACTCGTTAATCTGTTTAAACTTGGGTGTGTCTCCATGCCCGGCCACGATTCTGTGCTCTGATGATTGGGTTCAACACGACAGAACTGTCTACTGGGATCTATTGAAGTGGAAAATTATTTAGCTTCAAAATGCAATTGCCTTACCAAGTCTCTTTGGCTGTATTAAAGCGGTCGAGCAACTCACCGGGATGGGCTCCATGGTAAGATCACTTAAAATGGTTATTACCTGTGAGAATCAGGTAATGAGCTTTAATGAAAGCTGCACACTGATCGAAATAGGGAGAGAACAATACCTGTGAGAATCAGGTAATGAGCTTTAATGAAAGCTGCACACTGATCGAAATAGGGAGAGAACAATCTGATGAAAGAAGATTGTACGCGACAAAATGTTTAAGTTCGATAAAGAGAAAGGGCGAATGAAAAGAAGCACAAATCATCTTTTATATCGAAGTAAACAGGATGTGACGTCATGTCTATCTAACCTATGATCAATGTAATGATGTCATAAAAGAAAAGAATCACAGCGAAATGTAAATAAGCCATTAAGATCACATTACGATCTCAATTCCCCCCCGTCTTTGTGACATCATGTAAGCCTAACAAAGAGCAAAACTTTCGATGTTTGATTGGTGTTAGCGCTTTCGTGAATATATCAGCAATCATCTCTTCTGTTGAAACGTAATCTACTTCTAATTGTTTATCAGCAACTAATTCACGTAACCAGTGATATTTGACATCGACATGTTTTGTCCTAGATTTAAACTGTTCATTTTTAGTCAACGCAATCGCTCCTTGATTGTCTAAATTTAACACCAGAGCACTCTTTTGTTGAACTTCTAAGTTATGCAATAAATGAGAAAACCACACTAAATCTTGTCCACCCTCGTAAGCAGATCTGTACTCAGCTTCAGTTGTTGAAGTTGCTACATTTTCTTGTTTTTTACTCTTCCAATTAACCGTGCTGTTTCCTAGCATTGTACAATAACCACCAGTTGACCTTCTTGTGTATGGACAAGATGCGAAATCAGCATCAGCAAAACCTCTTAACTCTAATCCTTTTCCTCCTAAAACAATTCCAACAGTCTTCGTCCCCTTCAAATACCGTAGAACTCGTTTGAATGCCTGCCAATGTAAGATTGATGGTTTGTTGAGGTGTTGTGATAATTGCAAAACTACAAAAGAAATATCGGGCCGTGTCGCATTGTTCAAATACATCAATTTACCCACACCATGTCTATAATTTTCGTCTAATACTCTAAACTCCTCCATCTCTTCTTCTGAACCTGGCACCAAATAGCTCCCTGGTATCATTGGACACCCCACCGATTTACAATCAGTCATGTTGTATTCTTCTAATAAATTCTGAATGTACTGTGATTGAGTTAAAGTGATAGTACGCTCTTCTCTGTTTCTTGTTACTTTCATTCCAAGAATATATTTGTAATCTACATCTTCATCCATTTGAAATTTCTCAGTTATCAATCGTCGAAAGCGTTGAAAGTCGTCAGTTGCGATTGTCAAGTCGTCCACATGAACGTGCACAATGCATTTCCACGCTGGATCATTCGAAATAAACAAACTAGGATCTGATGAAGATGGCATGAGAGAAATTGAGTGAAAGAATGCTCGTAGACAGTCGTACCAAACTTTAGGTGCTTGTTTCAGGCCATAAAGTGCTTGCTTCAACTTCAAAACTGATGATATCGTAGCTCCTTTAATTGTTAAGCCTTTCGGAATACGCATGTAAATCGTCTCTTCAGGTGTTCCATTCAAAAACGCCGCAACTGCATCCATCTGAAATAAATCAAGGTCGTAAGCTGCTGCCATAGCATTGACTGTTCTAAGAGTGGCTATTCTTCCCGTAGGAGCAAATGTCTCATTATAATCTTCTCCATACTCTTGAGAAAACCCTTGCGCACATAAGCGTGCTTTGAACTTGATTAATTCACCATCACCCCCCATTTTCTTCTTAAATACCCAGGTTGTTCCTATAGCATTCTTTCCTGATGGCAACTCACACACTTCCCACACTTTCCTTCTTTCCATGTTCTCCAATTCGTTGTCAATTGCTTTCTTCCAGTCGAAATGATTATCTGATTTAAGTGCTTGAAGATATGTCTTTGGATCAATGCTCACTCCTGCTACAGCAGTAGTTTGCATCGCACGCATAGTCAGATGATAGCCAGGCGTAAAAGCATTTCGAAGAATTACATTTGATTGAATTAACTTCTGATCATTCTCATACTTCTTAACTTCAAACTTGAGAGCCTTAGCACACCGTTTCCTGGAAGCACGAGCACGTCGTCGTTGAGCTAGATTCGCACGATGCCGCTTAGTGCCAGGGACTAAGATGTTTGACTCATCCACAACACTTGAGATGTCGTTCGGTGCCATGATGGCTAGAGGTTGCCAATCCCAACCAGGACGTTTTTGAGGCACAATGGGCGCTATTGGTGAAACACGTGGTTGAGCTTGTTGCTGTTGTTGCCAAACAACTAATTGACCTGGTGGTGTTGAAGGCGGTGTGCTGAGATCCATTGGAACAATTGGAGGAACCGGTATGTCAGGCACTAACTCAATATCCATTGGAGCTGCAGGTCGAAGTTGATTGGCTGGAAGTTGATTGATAGGTCTAGGAATGTCAACTGGCACTAACTGACCAGGTGATGAAGGCGGTATGAGTGGATCAGCCGGCACAAATGATGAAGAATCTTCTGAACTAGAGGAAGGAGTCGTAAAAGAATCAAGAATATCTTCCACAAACTCTCCAAACACTTCATCATTTGAATTTCTAATTCCAGGAAAAGAATTTACGTCAAAGGTAACGTCATGTGAATAAATTGTTTTACCATTCTCAAGACGAATCCTATAGTTCTTCATTCCAAGCTGATAACCTAACAAAACACCTTTGTATGATGTATCATCAAATTTCTTGCGGAACTTTTTCGGAATCAGAACGTATGCTCGACATCCAAAAGGTTTCAGGCGACTCATGTCAAATGTTCGACCAAACCATAAATCATAAGGTGTTTGATTTCCGATTTTAGCCATTGGAGTGATGTTCTCTAGAAAAACGGCAGTTGAAACCGCTTCTCCCCAGAAAGAAATTGGCAAACGAGATTGTTTTAATAACGTTCTGGCTTTCTCACTAGTTGTTCTGTTGCCTCGTTCAGACACAGGATTCTGTTCGGGAGTATAAGGAGCACTAATGTACGAAGTCGTTCCGTTCTCAGAAAGTGTTTTCAAGAAGACTTTTGACATGTACTCTCCTCCACCATCATTTACTAAACTGACAATCTTTCGATTATGAAATGTCTCCACTTCAGCTTTAAACTTCATAAAACACGCAAAAGTTTCATCTTTTGATTTCATAATGTAAACGTATTTATAATTAGTAAAAGCATCAGTAAGTTTAAAATAATAATGACCTCCTCCTTCAGATACAGATGCGATCTTTCCACTAAGATCACTATGAATGATTTCTAAAGGAAAAGATGGTTTTGGAAATGATTTTGAATAAGGTAAACGATGCCCCTTTGATAAGGCACACTCCTCACAAAACCACTCCTCCGGCGCTTTGACTCCATACATCACTTTCAAGCGCACTGGATTGGTGTGACCGGACTGTCTATGTAAAACAGTATAATCAGATGAAGTAACATTGTTGCAGATTTTGAGCGAAGACGTACCGAAGACGACGCTAAGTTCGATGACTCGATTTCTGATTTGACCAGTGAATCCACCAGTTCCTTCTTTCGTCATCAAGATAACTCCATGTTCATGAAATAGATCGTAACCATCTTCCAATAAACATCCCATACTTATCAAAGAATTCCCAAGTGTAGGAACATGAAAAGCTGGCAGAGAAATTTCTTCACCGAAAGATTTAGCAACAATATCACCTTTTCCAGCAATATGAATAGATTTTCCATCCGCTAAGGATACTTCTGAGTCAATAGATTGATAAGTTTTAAAAAGATTCTTATCGGCTACCATATGATCTGAGCATGCACTGTCTAATAATACAGCTTCTGCCGGTGAAGTCGAAAGACATGAAAGTGCCGAAGTCTCAACAACATCGTCAAGATACGACTTTTGCAAGATAGCCGTAGTTGCTCGAGATTTGGAGTTTTGAGGACGTGGATTTGGTCAAGGTTTCAGATGTGGAAATGCTACCCAACACTTATCAGGAATATGATTGGTCACAGCAGGATTATGTCGTCCATTCGAGCATCGTGGATACGGATAGGTTCGAGAAGGAACAGCAGCAGCAGTAGTCATCAAAGCTACTGAGTTGTCATCTCAATGACGTTTGTTGAAATCCACAAGATGAGAATCAAGCATTTTTAGAACCTGCTTGTAAGTAAGCTTGGTTTCTTCTGATCGTTTGGCGGTAATGAGAGCAACGATTGTCTCCATTGAATCTGGGAGTTTGAACAGAATACCTTCACATAACATCGGTTCAAGAATCGGATTGGTAGTAGGACAACCACAAGCATCCATGAGAGAAATGCTTTTTCGAACATCCTTGATATATTGATCAAGGGTACCGAAAGGAATTCGAAAGAAATTTCGAAATGCTCGACCTTGACTGTCAGCAGAAGTCGATTGAAATTTCTCCTTCAAATGTTTCCATATACCAACAGGATCTGAAAGAAGACCTTCTGTTTCGATTTGAATGTGATAAGGTTCTGAGAGATAACTGTACATTATACCGGCTGCCTTGTTCTGTCGAGTCACGTAGGCTTCAAAATTGATTTTTCCATCAACATCGTTAGATGGAGGAACAGGAACGTGAGTAGGAATCAAGAATTCTTGTAGACCATGAGACATCAAGTAACCAGTAACATCTCCTTTCCATTTGGTGTAGTTGTCATCGTTGAGTTTGACGATGTGAATCTTCGAATCGGAAGGCATGATGATGAATGTATGCGTCGGTTTTTGACTCTGTTGACCGTTTTCGATCAAATCAAGATTTGACGTGTGCGTTTTAAACTGTACAATTGCGTTTAAAAATATGAATATGATGATGGTGGTAGCTAATCGCAAGAGCGCTGGGCTCATAACCACTTAAAATGGTTATTACCTGTGAGAATCAGGTAATGAGCTTTAATGAAAGCTGCACACTGATTGAAATAGGGAGAGAACAATTAATCTTCTTAAATCCGGATTCACCCCCCCAATTCACGGATTCCTGCGCCCTTCGGCAGCAATCGAGTAATTGGAGTATGAAACACCGGATCTATCCGCTTCTCACTTGAGGCCCACTTTCGTGAATAGCCGTGACTAGCGTTGGATGATGCTGATTCCAAACCTCATCGACGCCCTCTACTTATACCCGTTTGCTATCGCTTCCGCCTCACGCACCGTATGCCTACGGCCTGCTTTTACTCTCATCCTTTCCTTATTGGTTGATCTCCTCCTCCCGAAATCCGATCTGCTTTTTGACTTTGCTTATCTAACCATCTACTTTTCTCCAATGCACCTCACGCGATCACTACACTTCCATTTGATTGATTCGATAGCAATAAGCTCCGATCACGAAGTGCTCCACAACCTGTCACTTTTCTGCCATGGCTCTGTCCGTTTATTGTCCGGAACCCATCTTTATAAGCGTGGCATCGCTCTCTTTTCCCATCTGTCTTGCTTTCTGTGTGTTTTTCGAAATGCTCTCCTTCCTCGCTCACATCGGCGGTATATCTCCCCTCCCTTTGTTACAAATGAATTACGGCTGCGCATCCCTATTTCTGTGCCACCCTTTTGGACGCATGTTTCTTCGCCGCAGGCATCGAACAAACATGCTTTTGTGAAAAGCTACCGTTCCTGTGTTCATGTCAACTCATCTTTCCTTTCCCAATGTATGCGTTACCTATTTGCAGGCCTGCAGCTATGACCACTTACCCGTTTTATGCTCCCTACAATGATCCATATGCTTATCACGTTTAGCTATTGACATGTGCTTTCTTGGTATCTAATTGCCTAACAGGTGCTTTTGCTTTTTGCACTAGGTATTTCCGATCACGAATTTATCCTCGGCGTCTCCTTCCTCTGAACAATGTTTTGCTTTCCTTTGTGCTTTCTTATAGCATGATGCTTTCCAAATCCCGAGATGTGTCCGCGCATGTACTACATATTGTCTATCTGCTGTTCTTCTGATACTTTGGTCTTTTGTACCTCATGGTGTGAAACATTGGTTCCCTTGAATATGGCATTTTAACTCCATAGTCCGACCCATTGTTCGGTCTCCTCCATTTTTTACTATATGTGTTCAAACCGATCTTTATTCATGTTTTCGGTGTCTATTGTTGGACAATAGTCAATAGGACGAGCTAATGATATGATAGTGGTACCATTCGACCAATCACTACTTTTCACATCAGATATATAAGGCCGTCCTCATGCGTCAATTCCTCCTCCATCTTTGCAACTCTTCGGCTACTACACCTCACATACCGTACCTTGAAAGTCATCTGCTCAATCCTATCCAAATTCAATATCATCTGCTCAATCCTATCCAAATTCAATACTATGCAAGTCCATCGAAGTGTGTATAACTCCTTTCATCGCGGCACTGGTTGTTTCAAATGGCACGTCGCAGCCACATGGGATCACCCTTTGAATAGTGACTTTTTATTCAAGGTTGTTACTAAGATAATGAACGGTTAGTCGGTAATTAACTACGCTGGTCTCGAATTGATCTGACCTTTACCATCGCTTTCTCAGATTATCGTAATCCCAAGCGCTCCGTTAATCGCACAGGAACTTTGGTACATTCTACAATGGGTCTTCGTTACCGCTTTGTATTCAAACTCTACTCAACTGGAGTGGTTTTGTTCATGATAATGGAAGAACCCACCGCGTCTAGAGTCGCGGACCTGTCTTCAACGTTGGCTTTGATACGCTTAGCCGAGAAATGAACATTCATTTTGCTTAAGTGAATCCTCTGTTACTCTGTTTCTGCTCATCTAAGAATATGCTATCGTTCTGCTGTTGTACTATCCTTTGCTATCCTGTTTTCTTTGCCTGTTATGGTCTTAGCCGTTGTTGTGAACTGTTTAGTTGTCCCCTTGCCTTTCAATTCTACCTCGGCTGTATTTGTTTGTCTTATCTCCGGCATAAGATTCTAGAGATTCCGCATCACACTTCCAATCATTAATGTGCCCATTTTGAGAGTCTTCTATTGCTTCGACTTCTGAACATTTGTGCTGCGGAGTTGTATTCCTAATCCACGTTTCGTGATCCCGTCTGCCGCATGCATCTTGATAATTTCATCTACTGTGATTATACCTCGGGCTTCCCATCCCTCATTGTCAACTCCTTCGATACTTACGCCGGTAACATCTTCATGCGCGTTCGGTATCATCCTGATCAGTTTTGAACTGACTTGAGCCGACGCTCCCATGACTGCTCATCCAGTCAACACCATATTCCGCCGTCTCCACTTATAAAGTTTGTGTCGAGTAAAATCAGGGTTTGTGAATGACGCCTCCTTCATGATTGCACTGTAACTCAGTTTGTTCCAGTGGGACCCGGTTACTGAGTTGCGCTGCAGTCAACCATTAATTTCAGTCAATTGTCTGTGCTCAACTCCAAGCTTCTCTTCAGGTTATTTTAAAAGCATCTGCTTTTTACGCTGTTGCTTTTCAATAGTAGAACCATCGATCTATAATTGTCACTCACTTGGAAGACAAATCCATTGTCGCTTTCGTGTTCTTTGGTGGTGATCGAGAACTCAAAATATATGATATACAGGTAATTCACTTATTCTTTTTTATTGTGCGATTCGATCCTCAACCATTTAGTGCATGAATACAGGACCCTCTTCTTTGCATGGGCCCTATTGATTGCGAGGCTTTTCAACAAGCGGTTGTGTAATGTGCTCTTCGTTTGGACTGAGCCTGCAAATTGTGCTCCATGCTTTTCGAAAAGCTGGCATCAAGCCTGGCCTGCGTTTTGCGGTCCGGACGCTACGTCTCCGTTCTTGGCCTATTCATGACCGTTTAAGGAAGCAGGTGCCTGTCGTACTTTTCCATATTCCAGCTGGTCGCATAATATGTAGTGGTACTTTTTGAAATGACTTTGGTAAAGCTATATATGTCGGTGTCTGGCGATGATCCTTGGTTTCCATTCACTTCCAACTCCTCTCAGATTTCCATCGCCTTGAAAATAATACTCCGCTGAAACAACAAATTCACTATCCATTTGATCAACCGCATTTATAACTTACTTTCAACAATCGACAAGTTATACAAATAACAATACCTCCCAACTATGTTAAAGTCATCTTTCAAGCCCTCAAAGACGGCGCGATCTGACGCGACGACGGGTACATCGAACAGCAAGAAAAAGAATCACCCCTTCTATATCTCTTCTTTGTTTGACGTGTTCGCGCAAGTCAGTATCATTCTGGTCTATGTCTATTGTAACATCACAGCGCTGATTAATCTCAAACAGCTCGAGTCCGACATTCAAGGCACTTGGGGGTTCAGGCACAGCCATATGACTATCGTGACTCGGGAGCCCGATGCTGATGAATCCATGGAATGGGTCATCAAGGGTTCCGCTTACGGTGGTATCGAGATTATTCTGGAAGTAGATGGTGTATATTTTTTAAAGGGTCGCTTGATCGCATTAAACCAGCCTGGCGAACAAAGATTCTACTACGAACCCAAGAATCAGATTTTTGCGACAACTTCACGGGATCTCAAAGGTGACTTATTGAACTCAGTCAGCGTCTTTGGGCTTGGCGTAATCATTTCGCGTGACGTGGAACCTGTGTCGGCAGGAAAAGACACGATCGTTGTCGTAGTGCGACACACGGATTACAACCCCGAGGTAATTTGATCCATACGTTTAATAACGACTGTTGCTAACTTTTCAATCCTAGATCTGTGCTTTGAGTTCTTTTGACGTCCAATATAGGTGTCCTTGGTCTCCATTAATGGAAAAATTGCAGCCTTTACTGATCCCTAACCGAGAAGTTCAGTTGGTCAGCCATATAATAGGGAAAGATATGTCCAAGCATATGTGGATTGTCGAGGTTCGTTCGTCTTCACTCCTTTCAAATGCGTGACATCTACAAAATATGATTTTCGCTATCAGATCACTGGAGTGAGCGTTACGTCTGGCCCTTCGTCCACTGGCGTAGCCGCCACCCCAATCTCAGGCAAAACTGTTGTAACTCCAGGATGTAGACCACGGGGAAAAATGTAGGGTTTCCTTCCATCGAGTTTTGCCTGCCACATCTAATGTTGATTGTTCTGTGTTTAGGATATTCGATGAGAATCATTTGGTTCAAGGGTCTTCAAAGGACTTGAACCTAGGGTTAAATGTCGATGAAAAGCCAACCGAATCACCTAAGAAAAGAGCAAGAGCGACTCCAGTCCGTAACGCGGTCAAAACTCCCAACAAAAAACCTAAAAAAGCCAACTCACCCCGAGGGCAAAATCCAACCACGGTTCCAGAAGCTTCGAAAGACGGGGAAGGACCAACTGCCACGCAACCGAGCAAAGGAAAAGCAAAAGCAAAGGCTATACCCGAGGTATTGTCCGAAGAACAATCTGTTGCAGATGAGGAGAGTGACGAGGACTAGGAGAATTTTGGGGTTCCTTTCCCTTTTGATCAGATTTTTTCATTACCTTTTGAATTGTTGTAATAGTTTGTTATCCTGAAATCAGTCATTCATCGGATGTTTCATTTCCATGGGGGACATGATGAGTCCTTTTACCTGATTTGTTCCACTCCAGCTTGTGACATATCGACTTTTGAGTCCGTGGTTGAAATTCTGCTCCACTATGAAAAGTGAGCTGCTTGACGCCCTCGAGGTATTTTGACACCGCATGACCACATTGACGCTGGTGCCCTCCCGGTCATTGTTGGTTCAGAGTCGTGTCCATATGTGGAGGCTTTTCGCGAATAAGGACTGTGTTGCAGTGCCTCTGCCGATTACACACCGCTGAACTGTACTAATAATGTGACAGGGAACCTTTCCATGGCTGCGTAGGTCTCAGCACACCTGCTGTAAAAATGAGATGTGCTATTGGAAATTAGAAAGCACCCGATTCCAAAAGACTCCCTGTGCTTTTAAAAGCAGTGCATTTGAATAGTTTTGAAACCGAATGCTCATACATCGAAATGCATCGGGAATCTGAGATATATATAACGTTCCTCTGAATAATGCGGCATACATCAACTAAAGTAACCAAACATTCATCTTTCACATTATTGTGATTCCCGATTTCTCTCTTTGTCCGCCTAATTCCTTTGGTTCTCTCTAGACGCGCTTTTCAGTGCTTTCTCTTTTCTATTTTCTTTTCTTTCTTTTGTTTTCTTTTCTATATTGCTTTTCCAAGAAGACGGATCTCGCATAGATCCGTCCCGATCACTATTGTTACCAATTGTAGCTCGGATCCAGCTATACCGGATCCGGCCATTCTTACCGATCGTTGTACTTCATCCCTAGGCAATCCCTTGCCTCATATTGTATCTCTCTATTTCCTTATTCGTACCTCACTTGTAGACGCTCGCATATATAAGCAGCTCGCATCTCCCAAGGAAATGGATTCATCAAGTTACTTCCTGCTCATTCTCGCCCCAAAGATTGTGAGTAGATCACAAATATATATTTGTGTGTTCTTTATTTCTTTTTCTCTCTAACTTTAAATCATCGCCATACCTGATATCAAAGAAAGCTTAGTTATTAATCTGTGTTCTGTTTTTCTCCAAACTCTGTGTTCCTTCGTTCTCCGTTCACAGATATCCTCACCGGAAACCTTACCCAGAAGCAACAAACCCTCACACCCAGATTAACAACTCGTTGTAAGCCTTAAAATTCCCTAGCTAGTTATTTTATTTCCTCTCGACACTTTCCTTGATTAGTTAGAACTCATTAAAAGAAATCTTTCCTATCCCTTACACACAGGAAACCTACTATTAACACCGTTAAACCAAAAGCTTTTTACCAACCCTTTATATCTCGATTTTTGAATCATTGAACATTCTTTTTGAAGAATTAACGTACGTACCCTTAGACTCTGATCAAGTCTTATTTAAAGAATAATTTTTAATAATCCCTTCCGATTCTTTACGAACAGAATCTCATTCAACCATGGAAGAAAACTTGGGATTTGTCTCGATCCCAGCTGAAGACCTGCGTCTTATCCGAGCTCAACTTGAGCAAGTCAACATCGACACTCAAAACAACGCTCAAAATCATGCTCGCGAAATTGCTGAACTTCGCAATCAACATCACTTGATTTACCAACAGCAATCTAATCAGATCCACCAACTAGAAGCCAATCAACACCAACATACCAACCGTGCTAGCGACCCGAACAAACCTGATCCCTTTCGAGCCGAACCTAGAAAGTTCACCGGCCCTGGCGATAACGCGAATTTATGGATCTCGGAATTGGAATCCAATTTTAAGATGCATAGATACCCAGAGTCGGCCTGGGGTGAAATGTTGGGTTCATACTTAGATGAAGAAACCCACATGTTTTGGCACGGTATCAGAACCAAGCAAGGTGGATCAATCACCGATTATCAAGACTTTAGAACTCAATTCCTTGAACATTACAACTTCGACCTCATGATTGAAGAAAACTTAGAAAAATTGAAGGTCTGTTATTTCAAGAACAACAACATCCACGATTATATTTTACGGTTCCGTAAGATCATGGCTCATATGCCTGAGGATGAAATGAACTTCAAACAGCGCAAGTTCTTTTTCCTCGACAAGCTCCCTGAATATTACCGAGACAAAATTAACAACAAAGAAGAACTACGCAAGAAGCAAGACATGGAGCTTGTGTACGCTGCTGCAAGAGAAGCAGAGCGAAGTGCGAAGATCAACCATCGCAGCTACAAGAATTGGGATGATAAGGCTCCCTCGACTTCAAAGAATCACGAGAAGAAACCTCAATTTAACCCTTCTCATCGCCACAGTCACCATTACCGACCTTCGTCTAGCTTTGGCAAACCTCATGCTGTCACAAACAGCTCTGGTCCGATGGACCTAGACTTGGCCGATCTCGCCAATGTCGAGTGTTACTCCTGTCACGGCAAGGGACATCGCGCGAACGCCTGCCCTCGCAATAAAAACAAGTCGCCTAACTCGCAAAAACAACGACACAACTTCTCAGGAGATAGACGCAAGCCAAACTTATTACTGATCGATCATGATCCTACTTTTCCTATTCCATCCACTTCCCACTCTCTTGATTCGTTCATTCCGCCCTTTCAAGATTTTGAATTACAAGAACAAGCTGAATTCACCACGCCTTTCTTTGATTCTGAAGGACGTATGCTAGGCGCCTCAAGAGAATCTTCAGAAAGCCTTGACGGACCTACTGAAGACGGTCGTGAATCACTAGCTGACTACCAGAAGACTTATTTAGAGAAGTTAGAAAGGTTAGATTCCAAGGCCTTGTTGGAAATGCAAGAAGCTCGTGAAGCAGTTGGTAAATTAATGGAGGATGAACTCAAGAGTGGATTCCGATGCTGTAAGTCCTGTCGAGCCTATGGTAACGAAGATAGCCCCCCTACTGTTTCTAAAGGAATCGATTACTTTTCTTTAGATGGACTTCGCATCGACCAAGCCGATCTCAAGAGATCCCTATCCACCAATGAAGAAACCGAATCAGAGCGCCTCCCTGCACACGACCCAGATGGAAAACACGATATCTACTATGCCAATATCAAAGAACTCATCAACAAGGATCCAAGTAAGAAGAAATTCAAACTAGATCGCTCCCTAATTGATGGTTATCAACATACTCGGGTACCCTTCAATTCCCCTGTTGCTGAAATTGACCGACTGGCCCTAGGTGAAAAGGAACTCGAATGTGTGGAAGGCTGGAACAGAATCTTAAGCTCCACCTACACGAGCCGAGCCGCAGACGACGATTTCGACTCAGTCTGTACCCCGGATGATGAAGATTCAAGTGTCAAGGCCATTGAACACCCCTCCGAAATCGAATTTGAGATCACGTCTGATATGACGAACTATGAAGAACTCAAAGCCCGAGCTATCGACAACCCACCAACTCCTATTGACTTGAGTATGGTGGAACTCGCCGCGCACCAAGGGCCTGGCAAAACATCACTGCCAATCTACCCGTGCCACTGGCGTAACATGCCTTTAGACGCAATTATGGATACTGGAGCTGCCGGTAATTACATCTCCTCAGATCAAGTCGAAACTATGTTAGAATTGAATCCAAGGAAAATCAAAATCGAAGATGTTATAGCTCAAGGAGTACGCCTGGCTAACGGCAACCAAGAAACTGTCTCCAAAGTTGCCACTTTTCAAGCCGAAATGTATCATAGGGATACCCTTGAAACCTTCGAATTCTCCGTTTCAGCTTATATACTTCCTCTTCCTAATATCGCCCTTATTTTAGGATTACCCTGGCACCGAGAACACAAGCCTTTGATTGATTTCGATACTGGAACTTATACTGTCAAGAAATTCTCAGGTATCTTTGACATCCAACCTAAAGAAGGCGAACCAAAATTATTTACAATTGACAATAACAATTTTGGCCAAGGTTTAGAACGAGAAGCAAAAGTCATCGCTCCCGACTGTTTCTCGGACGAATTGGTTATCAAAGATCGTAAGCAGAAGCATTACATTGATACTGGAGATAGTAAACCTATTAAGACTCACGGTCGCCCACACACTCCAGCAGAACACGAAATTATCAATCAATTTGTTAAAGAAGGATTGGAACAAGGCATCATCGAACGCACCGATTCTCCCTGGAGCTCACCCTTATTGCTTGTTAAGAAAGCCGATGGCTCGACAAGAGTCTGTGTTGACTACCGGGCACTCAACAAGGTAACAAGAAAGAATGCCTATCCACTTCCTCGTATCGACGATGCTTATCAATTTTTGTCTGGCTCAAACGTCTTTTCCACAATCGACCTGAAATCCGGATTTTGGCAGATTCCCATGGCCCCAGAAGATAAAGAAAAAACAGGATTCACCTGTCGACAAGGACACTTTCAGTGGAAAGTAATGCCATTCGGTTTATGTAATGCGCCAGCCACCTTCCAAGAAATGATGAATGATGTATTGAAAGACGTAATTGACAAATTTGCCTTGGTTTATTTAGATGACATCATTATTTACTCGAAAAATGAACAAGATCATATTGAACACATCAAGACTGTCTTTGAGATCCTCCAAAAAGAAGGTTTGGTTGTATCAGTTAGAAAATGTCAGTGGGGTAAACCATCCTTACTCTTTCTCGGACACATTGTGGACGGCAACGGCATCAGGACAAACCCCGAAAAAATCGCTAAGATAGTTGAGTGGCCGTCCCCTTCCAACATCTCCCAAGTACGAGGATTCCTAAATCTCTGTACTTATTATAAACGTTTTATTCTCAAATTTTCTTCAATTGCATCCCCGCTTTACAAGCTCACTGAAGGATCTCCCAAGCCGGGAACTGCGATTAAGTGGGGGAAGGAAGAAGAAAACGCCTTCAACCAACTCAAAAAGTTACTGTCAGAAACAGTACCTCTCCAACACCCAACACCATTCAAACCATTCGTGCTGGATACCGATGCTTCTGGAACGAACATCGGTGCCGTGTTGCAACAAGATTCAAGTTTCGAAGTCCCTAAAGTAGGCAACTTCGACTATAACAACTACCAAAAACAACTTAAAAACAGTAACCTCCGCCCTATTGCTTTCGAATCACGCAAGCTATCAAAAACTGAACAAAACTACAGTGCTCAAGAACGCGAACTCCTCGCGATTATTCACGGTTTGAAACACTTCCGTGGTTTCGTAGAAGGTTCGCCCGTCCTAGTCCGCACCGACCACGAATCTTTGAAATATTTCAAAACTCAAAAACATGTTAACAGAAGATTAGCCCGTTTCGTAGATGAAATAGAATTCTTTGACGCTCATATCATCTACCGCCCAGGAAAAGAACAATTGGCGGCCGATTCTTTATCAAGAAAACCTAATACTTCCTCCGACGCCGATCCTCCCGAAACAGCTGACCCTCTCTTCAACATCAATGATCAAGAAGACCCCTTTCATCAATTGATCGAATTTAAATTAAAACTTGAAGCTGGAGTCGATCCGAACACTATTGGAACCGGAGATTTTATGATTGATGGAAAGAGATTGGTAAAAATTAATCTTGATGACCTCAGCGCTGACCAACTAACTGTACCTACCAGCTTAAGAGAAGCCGAGGCCATCTGTTTTCAGATCCATGAAGATCTTGGACACAGGAATGAGAAAGACGTCATCGACGCCGTACGAAAGCGTTATTGGTTTCCCTCCATCTCGAGAATCGTAAAAGAGGCCATCAGCTTGTGCGCCGCCTGCCAAGTTCACTCGGCACCCAACCAACAGCAAGCTTTACCCTTACAAGTCATTCCCCGAGGTAAACCCTTCCGTAAGTGGGGCATGGATTTTGTTGGACCGCTTGTGAAAACTGCTAACAACAACCAATACCTTGTCACAGCTATCGACTATGGAACAGGTTGGGCGTACGCAAAGCCACTGACGACGACTTCAGGGGACGCAGCAATCAAGCTCATCAAAGAAATGGTACTCAACCATGGAGTCCCGGATGAAATTGTCACGGACAACGGTTCCGAATTCATTTCAAAACCATTCCAAGAATTTCTCAAAAGTCTCGACATAAAACATGTACGAACATCACCCTATCACCCGCAAGCCAACGGCTTGATTGAGAGATTCCACGGCACCCTCATGAACAGCGTTCGTAAGTGTTGTAGTCCCTATAATCAAGATCGATGGGATGACTACTTAAATTCTTGTCTCTTCGCTTACCGCGCTTCTTACTCCCATTCAATGAAAGCCTCCCCTTACTTCATGGCTTATGGAGAAGAAGCCCGGCTACAATCCGAAGCTGTAAGTCTCACATTTGATAGTTCCTTAGAAAATCTCGAACTAATCCACAGGCAACGGAATATCAAAGTTCATAAACTCAGAAATACACGAGAAGACCTCATTAAGCTTCTCAATGATAGAGCTGGAGAACGATACGCTCAAACAGAACAATGTTACACAGAACGAAACCTCAGACCAGGAGACCGAGTCCTCCGATGTTTTGAAGGTAGACCATCAAAATTGCATCCTAAGTGGGATGGACCCTTTATTATCAAAGATGCATTCCCAAATGGTACGTTTGAACTAATGACCTCAAACGGTCATGTACTCAATGCTAAAGTTAATGGCTCTCGACTTAAAAAATTTAAAGGCACAACGGATGAGTTCTACTTCGCATCTCAACGATTACACGATCGAGACCAGCGAGCTAGAAGACGATCTCGTCAAACACCTTGATCTATCCAGTAGCCTTTTCAACATCATCAACGAAGATATTGCACCAGAAACTCTTGACAAATTATTCACCAAATTACAATCTTTGAAATACCTTATTTTACAAGAAAAAGGCAGACGCTACCAACTGAAAGGAAAAGGCAAACAAGTAAACTAGGAAGTTTACAGTCTTACAGAGGGGATGATGTGATTCCCGATTTCTCTCTTTGTCCGCCTAATTCCTTTGGTTCTCTCTAGACGCGCTTTTCAGTGCTTTCTCTTTTCTATTTTCTTTTCTTTCTTTTGTTTTCTTTTCTATATTGCTTTTCCAAGAAGACGGACCTCGCATAGATCCGTCCCGATCACTATTGTCAGCACACCTGCTGTAAAAATGAGATGTGCTATTGGAAATTAGAAAGCACCCGATTCCAAAAGACTCCCTGTGCTTTTAAAAGCAGTGCATTTGAATAGTTTTGAAACCGAATGCTCATACATCGAAATGCATCGGGAATCTGAGATATATATAACGTTCCTCTGAATAATGCGGCATACATCAACTAAAGTAACCAAACATTCATCTTTCACATTATCCACTTGATCTTTTCGAACAACACATAATTATTTACAAATTCTCCCTAACCTTGATCCTGGCCAGCTGCTTCAACCGACCTTTTACAACTGTATCCTTGAGAAGAATTTTCGAAGTCTGCCCCAAAAAGATCAGAATACCCAAAGAAAACTCCTCCAATTCCTGTCGTTCAAATCCTGCCAATCCTCGGAAAGTCTGGCCATAGAGTCATTTTTTGGACCGGCGTTTCTAGCGACGTTGGGACAAATCACCTCCTTATAGAAGCGAAACCCATCATCATCCTTACACTTCAATTGAGATTAGGTTCAACCTTCGTGACATAGTCACTCGATCTGATTCCAGGGCTGTTTATTGTGATCAAGTGTACGTTTGATTTGCATTTATGATGTCTTAGGTTGATTTCTCCGTTCTGCAGGACTATTCAAAACTTGAATTGTTTGTCGCTTTTCTTAGGTTTAGGCTTGAGCTGGCCACCACCCCCGAGTCAGTACAGATCGAAAGTCGCCGTCTGCAAAGGTCCAGTGATGGTGTTGACCAGGCGAGTCGTGTGTAACACCAGCACCGACAACAATCAAGCGACCATTTTAGCAAAATTCCAAGACCTGCCTTATCGGCTGGGGAAGCAGGATCACGAGTGTCAGTACTGCGGCGCGTTACGATGGGGAGAGGAGAGGACAAAGATTAAATCGAAACATCAAGAAGAAACATACTCGAACTGTTGTCAGCAGGGTTCGGTGACCTTGCCTTGGGGAGAATTTGAAGGACCTACTGTGCCCGACAGTCTCTTGAAATTATACACAGGATCAGACAAAGGTAAGTTTTTCTTGGTGCTCCCGTCGTGGCAAGAGCTGACCAATAATCGTAGATGCAAAGGAATTTCAGCAGAACATCACCCATTATAACAACGCGTTGTCGTTCACCTCTTTAGGGGTTAAAGTAGACCAATCTGTCGCAGGCCAGAAGGGTATCAACACATTCCGGGTCTCAGGTCAACTAGCGCATCGAATCGGATCGGCTTTGCCGGCCGCGAAGAAGGTTCCTTCTTATGCACAGATATATGTAGTTGGCGATGGGGGCGAAGGAGAGGTTGATGTAAGGTTGGGACATTTCAAGAATAAGAAATTATCGAAAGTCGTAATGCTCGAACTTCAGACCATCTTAAACGACATCAATCCTTATGCCGAGTTTTTAAAATCTTCAGCCAGTATCTTAGAGTCACAACCTTCACTCCGCCTCATGCTAAAAACTTTACCTCCAGGGAAGAGAGAATTGAAAACCTATAATAAACCTCGCCCCGAAGACGTAGCTGCAATCGTTGAGTCGTCTGAAACATTGGACGAAAAACCTCGCCACATTATCCTCCATCGGAAGAACAATAAGTTGAAACACATTACGGATTTGAGTACAGGTTACTTGCCTCTCCGCTATCCTCTAATGTTACCATTTGGGTCGCAACAATGGGACGACAACTACGTATCACCTACCGCAAAACAAAACAACAAAAGTAAGCCCGAAAGTACCGCTGTTGAAATCTTCCGGAACTGACAAGTGTTGCCTAGGAAAACGCGATGACTTTAAAGTGACCAATCTGGAGTGGGGCGCTTATCTCCTATACGAAAGGAATCAGCAATTTTCACCGTTCTTGCATGGTCGAAGGCTAACACAACAACTAATTGTAGATCTGTACCTCTGCGTTGAGCGAAGTCGATTGCGTTGGTATAAGAACAACCAAAAAACTATCAAAGCTGATTTGTACCAAGGCTTGCGGGAAGCTTTCGATGGAAACCAAGGTCCAACGGGAAGAAGAATCATCTTACCTTCGACCTTTGGGGGAGGTCCCCGCCATATGCATAAACTGTATCATGATGCAATGGCGTTGGTGAGGGAGTTTGGAAGCCCAAGTTTGTTCATCACCATGACCGCCAATCCCAACTGGCCCGAGATCCAGAATTCATTGAAATATGGAGAATCAGCATCAGACCGTCCAGATATCGTGGCCCGGGTCTTCTACTTAAAACTTATACGTCTCCTAGGCGAGATTTACGACATGGGGAGATTAGGGAAATGTATTTCTTATCTAGGGGTAGTTGAATTCCAGAAATGTGGCCTACCGCACGCACATCTGTTGTTCATCATGGACGAATCATCGCGGCCTAAAACGGCAGACGAAATTGACAGTCTGGTCACGGCGCAGCTCCCCGATCCTGTTTCTGAAGAACATCTGCATAATTTAGTAGAAAACTTCATGCTACATGGTCCTTGCCGACCAGGAGGTCCTTGCTGGATTGATGGAAGGTGCCGGTCCCGATTTCCTAAACCCTTCGCAGAAGAAACATCGGTCTCAGATGCCTCCTTCCCCAATTATTGTAGGCCCGACAATGGCCGCACAGTTTCGAAGCCTTCATTTACATATACCAATCAACATGTCGTGCCCTACAATAAGTACCTGTTGATGTTAATGGAGTGTCACATCAACGTGGAGATACCAGTAGGAACGAAGCCAATTAGGTATCTTTATAAGTACGTCACTAAGGGATACGATAAAGCTAGAGTTTACATGGAGACGTCACCTGACGAAAATCCATCTACTCCTCGAGGAGCTTCAACTACATCCACTGCGACAAATACTACTGCGACTCGGAAACGGAAGCGGAACGAACCGAAGAGGGTGGAACCTGAGGTACACGACGAAACAAAGGAGTACCAAGATTGCCGTTATATCAGCGCCCCGGAATGTAAGTAACCCATTATTGTTCCGAAAACATGACAAGGATAGTGTACTAACGTTGTAACCTAGGTGCTTGGAGGTTATTTAAGTTTTTCATGAATAAAAGGAGACCTGCGGTCATGAACTTGAATATTCATTTAGAAAATGAGCAATTGGTCTACTACGAGGACGAAAGTGACGCGAGGCAGAAAGTGACCATTGGACCGCCTCCAAATTCTACTTTAACATCTTTCTTCCGGCTATGTAGAGAAAATACGAAGGGGCATGAGAACGTCTACGCCCGCGACCTGCTCTACGTCGATGTCACAAAGCACTTTACCTGGGATAAGAAGAGCAAGTTGTTCAAACCGCGAAGTAAAAAACTGCGTACAATCGGTCGAGTGCACTATGCGAAAGTCGCGGACGGCGAAAAGTATTTCTTGCGGCTTCTCTTATTCAATGTGAAAGGGCCACAGTCTTTTCTTCATTTGAGGACGGTCGACGGAGTCACGTACAGCACCTTTCGTGAAACAGCCGAAAAGTTAGGTTTATTAGAATCTGACAAGCATCACAAAGCAGCTTTGGCAGAGGCTTCTCTATGGGCTTCGGCTCACCAAATGCGAGAACTATTCAGCTTAATGCTAACTTATGGACCTGTCGCTTCGCCAGACAGTCTATGGTCGCAATTTGCCGAGTTTTTAACTGACGACGTGGAAGGCACGTTGCAAAGTTTAGGCCACATGGGGCCGATCGACAAAAATTTACAATACGCATACGGTTTCAAGAAATTAAACGAGAGCCTACTCAACATGGGAAAGGAAACTGAGAATGTGGGTTTTAGCGGGTTGCTCAAAGAACAAATGACGAACCACCCGGGGTTAACGTTACTTCCAACTCAAATTTCTGGAATTGATATAAGAAGAAGCCGTGCCCTATTCGAGGAGGAGCAAAGTAACCTCAACGATGATCAAAGGAACTTCGTCGACCACATCCTAACAGGTTACAGAACAAAGACTCAGACGATTACTTACTTAGACGGACCTGGCGGGACCGGAAAGACTTACACGTTAAACACCATTCTTCATTTCTTCAAAGCCGAAGAATTGAGACCTGTGGCAGTTTCGTCGTCGGGAGTATCGGCGTTGCTACTGAGTGGAGGTACTACGGCACACTCAGCTTTTAACATTCCGATCACAATTGATGATAGTAGCACTTGCGACTTAAACGGGAGAGATGAGAAAAGCCGGAGGATTCTTGCAGCACCGGTGATCATTTGGGACGAGATTTCTATGCAGCATAGACACTGCATCGAGGCCGTTGACCGCAGCTTGCAACACATAAAAAATAATTCAAAGCCTTTTGGCGGGGTTAGTATCATCTTCTCGGGTGATTTCCGACAGACGCTGCCCATTGTACCACACGGGACTTTGTCAGATCAAAAATGGGCCTGCTTAAAATCTTCTGCATTATGGGCTAGCATCCGAAATTTCAAGCTGAAGATTAACCTGCGCCTGAAGATAGACGGGGACAGCGACAATTTGGAGGCACGACAGTACGCCCGATGGCTATTGGATCTCGGGGACGGTAAGCTTCAAGCTCAAGACAGACAGATGATTGCGTTGCAACATGTTCACGTCCAAACAGTCCCACCGTTCACTGAAAATCCCGTCAAATTGATTTCGTGGTTATACGACGACTTGGTTGGGTCAATGGCAAAGCCTGAATTGCCTGAAACTGCGACTTACTTTTCCGAGAGAGGTTTGATAACTCCTTTCAACAAAACTGTTGCAGCTGTGAATAACGCCATTTTAGAAGGAAGTCCGGGTGTGATGTCCTGCGCAGTTTCAATAGATGATCCCGACCCTGACTTTGCTGATCCGATGACGCCGGAGATTTTGAATAAAATCGATTTCGCAGGTTTTCCGCAGCACCGATTGTTTTTGAAAGTCGGACAACCGATAATGGTCTTGAGGAACCTAAGCATAGGGTCAGGACTGTGCAATGGGACTAGGCTGGTTATTATTGATATCTCAGATTACCTCCTGCGTTGTGTGGTCATCACGGGTCCGAAGCGAGGTGAAGTTATTGCACTACCTAAGATGAGGCTCATTCATCACGGAGACTTGGATCAACCTATTCCTTTTTCCAGGAAGCAATTTCCCGTAGTATCTGCGTTCTGCATGACCATCAACAAAGCTCAAGGACAAAGCCTAGAAAAGGTCGGAATCTTCCTACCTGGGCCAACTTTTGCCCATGGACAGCTATATGTAGCATTATCCAGGTGCACGTCTTTACACAATTTGAAGATATGTCTGGCGACGCAGGTTGTGGCCCGAAGCACGGCGAATGTTGTGTGTCGCGAACTTTTATTAGGTTAAGTGAGCCCCTATTGAAGCGTGTTACTTTCTCTCTTTGTTTTCGAGTTTCATTTGCTAGCCTGTTCCACTTTGTACCACAGAAAGATTTTGATCTCCAAGTGTCGTTACCCGCAGCAATGCTCATTGTCAGTCCCTGAAGATACTTTTCGTTGTTGCCTAAATGTTGCCTGCCCTTATTGTATTATGTATTTGTACATTGATTGTCCACAATTCGTAAATAATTAAGACCAAGGCAGCGTTCAAAGTTGAACATTGTCTTCGATGAGGGTATTGAGGAGAGTTTATTTGGTTTAAAGTAACTGTGACTGGGCTTTACTCAACATCTGAACTGTGGCTCACGTAGCCTGAGTGCGTTAGTCAGGACATGTGATTAAGGGATAGATTGGGAGCAATAGCAGACAATAAGTGTGAATTGTCCAGTGAATAATGAAGGGCTCAGGCATCTGTACTTTACTAAAACACGGAATTTATTTAGTCTATGTGTTACATGACAGTTGGCTTTACGAGTTGAGGAAATAGTGGCAAGGACGCCGGGACAAAAAGCTGTTGGATGTTAAAATATCTCAGACACTACAAGTATAGGTGTTGTACAAGATTAATAAAGCGACTAGAAAAGAACACATGATGCAACTTGGTCGACGTCATTGTAAGAAACGGTTGTGTGTCCATTTACACGTCGGGGGGATGCATGAACATGTGGGACTCCACGTTTCTGGTACTCAGAGGCAACCTCAACAAAGCATTCTGGACAAATGAAGGTTAAACCTCAGACGACAGTGTGAGCAGATTGGAAATAACTTACTTTGCGTGTCGACGTTTGCAGAGGCAGGCTCCAACCGATATATGGAACAGACAGCTTGAGCCGTTCCAGAATGCTTGATCCTGAATGCGTATTTCTTGCAAAGGTGCATTTTGATGGCGACTGAATTCGGGAAAAATATCCAGGTTTGGGGAGGTTGGTCTGAGTAAAGAACGAGGGGTTAGGACAATACGGCTCGAGGATGGACGAAAACTTACGTTGGGCGAAGTGTTGGTTTAAGATAATAAGGAACTCAACAAAGTCAACATCGATTCCGAGTCGATGGAGTTTGTCAAATAGGATCATGTTGAGATGATTTGTAAAAAGTGGATGAAAAGGGTGAGGAAGATCTACAGACGCACAAGCCGGTGGAATCTTATGAAGTCGCGGGTCCAAATGCATTGTTACAAAAAAAAGCACATTCAATAGCTTTCCAATATTGATCAAAAGCATCTTCTTTTGTTGGAAGATGCCATCAGTGGAGGATTGCATCTTTGAATCGATCACGTTTTGAAAAGCTGTAGCTTTCGGGTGGTCAGTAGGTATTATTTCAGTGACAAAAGGTTTTATAGCCTAGACTGGTTGAGTCTCACGGAGACCATTGTCACAGGTGTCCCATGGTGGAACCTCACAGGAATTTGAGAACAAGCTTCGTAACAATGAAGTTCGTGCGTTGGTCTGCGGTTCAATTGCCAGAACCGGCTGGACGATCAGGCGGCGGCGTACGACGTGTTTGGAAAGCATCTTCAGATATCAAGTCCCTCAAGCCTACGACGATCAGGAAATTTGAGTGTGCTATTAGTAATTGCCAATTGCGCAGAAAGCTCTAATGGCGCGTTCGAGTTTGGCACCTTTACCTCAAAACAAATGGAGTGAGCCGATCATTACGAGGGGATAAAGGGTATTAAAGGGACAGGCCAGAATAGATATTCGGTTCGCGCCACCTAAAGTCAGAATAACTCAGTGAAAGATCCAATTAAGAACATTACAATATCCAAAAGTAAGTCGAATCACTTCCCTATCGGCAGGAGTTTACTGATGGGGTGCCACTTTGCGACTTGAATAGAATTTATTAGCTCGACTAACTATGCCGTATTATAAGGAGCTTCAGTGGGAGGATGTAGTTCCAGTTCCACAGGCGGTATCGCACCACTTCATAGGAAGATTGTTGGAGCGAGTCCTAGAACGTAAGTTGTCCCTAAACCAGACTACTCGAAACACTCCTTTACTGACCGGTACATCATAGAATCTGAAGGTAGATCAAGACCATTTGTGGAAAGGGGTACAATTTGGATTTCGCACCCGAACAAGCGGTTTAAGTATGTATTTCGCGTAGAGGCAGAAGGCATACCACAGGTTACTGTGGAGGAGCTTCCAACAGTAGATTAAAAGGAGTATTGGTAAAACTCGCGGCTCAAGTTGTAACATTATTTGGCATGTGTCTTATAAGGAATTTTGCATATGTCGAATGAGATTTAATGCGCAGTCTGTAATTGCTTTGCCACTGTTCGTGTTGAGAACCATTGACCGGATGAGAGGGATCATAGGAATCCGGTTGCAGCGGCGGGCGGGCCCGCCTATTCTCTAGTACCTGTGAGAATCAGGTAATGAGCTTTAATGAAAGCTGCACACTGATCGAAATAGGGAGAGAACAATCTGATGAAAGAAGATTGTACGCGACAAAATGTTTAAGTTTGATTACCAACATCAACTAAAACTACTAAGATAAGACTTACACCTGTGAGAATCAGGTAATGAGCTTTAATGAAAGCTGCACACTGATCAAAATAGGGAGAGAACAATCTGATGAAAGAAGATTGTACGCAACAAAATGTTTAAGTTCGATAAAGAGAAAGGGCGAATGAAAAGAAGCACAAATCATCTTTTATATCGAAGTAAACAGGATGTGACGTCATGTCTATCTAACCTATGATCAATGTAATGATGTCATAAAAGAAAAGAATCACAGCTAAATGTAAATAAGCCATTAAGATCACATCACGATCTCAATTAGATCTATTGGATTCTGCAACTTTGAGAAGTGATGTTCCTTCAGTAGTTTGCATACCAAGAACACGTGCTTTGCTTTTATCTAGAGTTCCTATCACTGCAGACATTATTCGGGTTCCCCAAGTGGGCAGGGAAAAATGATTGGGAGTATGATTTGTCATAAAATGGTCTATCACTCCACACCTGAGCCATAACACCCACACTACATATGTGTAGCAGGCTCAGTGAATATGTGGTTATCATGTACATACAGTTCTGCTCAGTTATCTGCTCATCAGGACAAGTTATTCATATGTAATACATGCTGTAACTTCTTTCAGATTGAAAAAAGCTTCCAAAAGATTGACTACATACACTGACTCAATGTTTTGGTGTGATCTCATCAACTCAACTGCATGTAACACACTTTCTGTTACTAAGACATAGCTTCAACAATATTGCCTGAGAAGCTACAGAATTATATGTAGTGAATTTTTGGGAAAAAAATTTCAAAGTCGAAAAAGTTACATGTGGTATAACATGTGATTTATTTATTCTGATGGGCAAAAAACTGAGCAGACCTGTATGTACATGATAGACAACTATTGACTTAGCTTGCTGCACATATGTAGTGTGGGTGAAATGGCCCAGGTGTGCAGTATTAGATTCTTTTATGAAAAACTGTACTATTAATCATTTTCCTCTGCCAAATTGGGGAAGTTGAATGATGTTTACAGTGTATGAGAGAAAAGGATAATATAGCATATAGCGCACACGATTGAAATGAGATCGATCTGAACATGTTTCGTAGAATTTTAAAATCTCAAAAAAGTTGTAAGTGATGGCTTATGCTAGATATAAAGGGGAGAAAATTAAAATACGGCGAACATCGCATCAGTCTTTATGTTCTCAATGCGTGGGATGCTCTGAAGTTGTCTCAGACCTGGAAGAAACTTCACTTCGACTTTGAGAACTGCGGCTCTAATGAATCGTGCTATGTGTAGCTTCGTGGAATTTCGAATGCTAGTGTCGGGGGTAAGACTTGAAAGAGATAAATGAGAAATCTTCAAGAACTGGTGTTCTTGGAGGGGCAAACGTGAATAGCAAATCGTATGAATTGTCACAGTAGAAGTTGAGAGGAAGAGACAAAAATAGACACGACAATCATTTAGATTATATACAAATGAAATGAGTCTGAACATTGAATGAGTATGAAATACAATTGGTATTCGTAGGAAAGAAATGTGAAAAAGGATAAACTCAGACATGAAGATTTGTAAGAGAAATGCTGAGCACGTTGGTCTGATTACTGATGACCACTAAGTGTTGAGTAAACTGTTCATGATACAATCAATGTATCAGCATCCCCCCTTGCTTGATACTTTCGTGGGTTTCGGAAGTAGGTGTGTAGTAGTCTCATGATTCTTGTTTGAGCTTATGTTTCCAATCAGGAGACGACATCTGTTTAGCATTTCCTCAGGCGCATTTTTTGTAAGAAAGTCGGCCGGCATGATTTTGGTATCGATCATATGTGTGGAGATTTGATGTGAGTTTATGAGATCTCGTATGAAATGATGCCTTATGTCGATATGTTTTGACCGTGCATTTGTTGCAGATTCTTGTGACAGGAATACGGCTCCATTGTTGTTGTTAAAGATGCTGAGTGGGGGTAGAGAGATGGGGGATGTAGGTATGGGTGTTTGTGTAAGATGTGATATCATTCGTCTGAACCACAGACAGTGTTTTGCGCAGTCACCAAGGGCCATGTATTCGGCTTCGGTGGTGGACAGAGCTACTGTTGGCTGTCGCCTGCTTTTCCATGATACGAGTGATCCTCCTAGAGTGAAGACATATCCCGTTGTGGATCTTCGTGTCTCAGTGCATGCAGCGTAGTCGGCATCGGCATATGCTCGTAGTTCAGTGGAAGGGACGTTGTGATTTTTGAAAATTATGCCTCGGTCAAGAGTTCCTTGTACGTATCGTAGAAGATGTTTGAGAGCTTTCCAATGACGGATGGTGTATTTTGACGAGTATCTTGCAAGAGTGGACACTGCATATTGAATATCAGGTCGTGTGTGCACGGCGGCCCAGTTTAGGCAGCCAATGGCTTGTTGGTAGGGAAGATGAGCTGCGTCGGCGATTTCTTCATCCGTCCCTGGGTTTAGTTCAACGGAGGTTGGGAGAGGTGTGGGTGCAGTGTTGCAATGGGTCATATCAAAACGGTCAAGTACATTCTTAAGATAATGTTCTTGTGATAGATGGATAGTCCTGTTCTTGCTGTCTCTGGTGATTTTTATTCCTAAATGTAGAGATGGTTCATTTGTCCATACGAGGTTGTACAATTGATGTAGCTTCTCTTTTACTTCCTTCAGAAGGGTTTTTGAATTAGAGAAAACGAGACCGTCATCGACGTGCATTGGGATGTGAACAATTTCCTTTTCTCGTCGAAGGGTGAAAAGAGAATTGTCGTCTTTTGACGGTGAAAATCCAATGCTTCGTAATTTGACTTTGAGATCTGTGTTGAATTCTCGGTGAGCTTGACGAGTTCCGTATATTGATTGCTTGAGTAACCATACTTTTGTTGGGTCCTTAGGGTTGTAAAAACCTTGAACCTGGCGTGTGTATACTGGCATATGCATTTTCCCGTTTAGAAATGCGGTGGCAATATCAAATTGTTCCATTTCCCAGTCCTCGGAAGCACATAGTGAAAAGAGCATGTTCATGGTATCTGATTGAACAACTGATGCAAAGGTTTTGTCAAAATCTACACCCCAGATCTGATGGTTTCCTAAAGCAACCCATCTGGCTTTATACTTGATGATGTTGCCATGTTTGTCTCGCTTCCTTTTGAGGCGCCACATACCACCTATGATGTTAGCTTTTGGTGGTGCATCAACTAATTCACCTACATTGTGCGAAGTTAAAGAGTTAAATTCCTTTTCCATCGCTTGGAGCCAGTTGTCTCGTTCTTTTCCTCGCATGGCTTCGGTATATGTGGGACAGTCGTCGCTTTTCTTTGCAGCATATAGTGTAAGATTGCCATATCTTACAGGTGGTTTTCGATCTCTGATTGGTCGTTGTGATACGGTGGTGGAGTTGTTTATGAGGACTGGTGTATGTTTAGGGATTGGAGTTTCAGAATCAGAGGAGGTTTTGTTGTTGTCGGTCGGGTAGTCACTTTTGTTGTTCTCAGTTGCTGGAGCTGATGTATTTGTTTTGTGATTATCTTCTTCTTTTGACTTGTCTTCGCTTTCTTTCATGCTTTGTAAGTTAGATTTCATTTGTTTTGTGATCTTGATTTTAATTTTGAGATTCTTATCTTTTTCTGTGTTTAAATGAGTTTCCTTTGTTTGTTTTGATTCTTTCTCTTTATTTTGTATTTCTGTTTCTTTGGTATCTTTTGCTTGTACTTCTTTTTCTTTCAGTGCTTTTGATTGTTGTTCTTTTTCTTCTAATTCTTTTTCTTTTAATTCTCTTTCTTTTAATTCTTTTTCTTTTAATTCTTTTTCTTTTGATTCTTTTTCATTTAATTCTTTTGCTTTTAATTCTTTTTCTTTTAATTCTTTTTCTCTTAATTCTTTTTCTTTTAATTCTTTTTCTTTTGATTCTTTTTCTTTTAATTCATTCAGTTCTTTTTGTTGTAACTCTTTTTCTTTCAATTCTTTTTCTTGTAGCTCTTTTTCTTGAGATTCTTTTTCTTTCAATTCTTTCAGTTCTTTATCTTTCTCTTTGTTGATGTTGTGTGGAGCGTGTATTGAGTGATGGAGAGGTATTATTTCTTTGGGTGTAAATTCTATTGGAGATATGTTGTGAGGAATTAAATCTGACACTTTGTCGGAAAACGAGAATTCGGAGAAATTTGGGGATATTGGCGATAGTTTCACTGGGGTTAAGAATGGAGATGAGAGTTGAGATGAGTTTTCTAATTCAAAACGGCGTGGTTGTGATTGAAAATGAGAGAGAGGTTGTTGAGCTGGTTGTGAATTTGGAGTCTCTGAGTGCATGACATTTTCCTGAGTTGTTGGATTATTTGTAGTAAGATCAGGTGTTGTCTCAGCATTTCCATTCATAACTCTATTTTCTTCACGTACAGCCTCATTGAGGGGAAAGAAATCGTTGTCAGTAGTGAAAGATTGTTCGTCATTGTTTTTGTTTTTGAAAGGGAATAGTCTTTCATTGAAAAATACATTACAAGAGACGATTATCTTTTTGGTTGTTAGATCCCATAGTCGGTATGCCCTGGCGCCTTGTTCGTATCCCACATGGACACATAAACATGATTTTGCAGAGAGTTTATTGAGTGCAGTTGATTTCAGAAGTGGGTATGCGGCACAGCCTAGAACTCGGAGGAAATTTTCATTTGGTTGATGGGCTCCTGAAATGTCGGCGTTCCATAGTGCAAGTGGAGTTTCCATATCAATTGAAGCGTTGGGAGACACATTGAGTAGATATGAGGTTGCCATCATGATTTCTCCCCAGAGGAATTTTGGGATATTACCTTCAATCATTGTTGAACGAGTACGTTCCAGGATGGAACGGTTGAAACGTTCAGCGACTGAATTTTGTTCGGGTGTTTCTGCAGGAGCACGCTCAAAACTTATACCTTTTTGTGATAAGAACTCTGTGAATTGGTTGGAGGTATATTCTCCTCCTTGATCTGACTTGAGTATGGCTAATTTCTTGTTTTGGTAGCGTTCAACTTCAGCAATGAATTGCACAAAGAGAGAGAAAACTTGAGACTTGGTTCGCATAATTCTGATACAATTATATCTTGTAGCATCGTCAATGAAAGATACAACATATTTTCCTCCACCAATGGATGCAGTGGGCATTGGCCCTAGGACGTCACTATGTATGCGAAATAAGGGGACATCTGATTTAGGGAAATGAGAGGAAAAAGGGAGTCGATGAGCTTTTGATAATGTACATGATTCACAATTCAATTTGTTTGATGAGGTTGGCAATACTTTAGAGAGAGATCTGTAGTTGAGATGCCCAAAACGACGATGCCAGATGTCAGCAGGGATGGAGGCAGGGGCAGCGAAAAGAGTGGATGATGGACGTGCCTGTGTCAAAAACAGACCGTCGGATCCTTTTCCAGTGATAACATAGTCTTGTAGATCATTTTCTAAAACAATATCGGTTTGGTTACTGGTGAGTGTTGCTCCATCGCGAATCATAGATGAGACAGATAATATGTTCACTCCAGCTTCGGGGATGAGGAGTACATCTTCAATGGCTATTAATCTATTTTCACCGGCATGAGTCTTTCCGTGAATATAAGCTGTACCAGAGAGTTTTGCGTTGATTCTTCCATTTTGTCCACCTATTCCAGAAATATTGACTGGTTGAATGGTGTGTATGTTTGATAACAACTTTGCGTTACTAGCTATGTGAGTGTTCGCACCACTGTCAATGAGAAATTGATCATTTCGAGTGATGTGAGTCGTTGCGTTATAAGCAGAGTATGTGATAAAGTCGTTGTTTGAGTCGTTCTCAATTGCTACATGTACAGATGCGGAGTTGGTGTCGATTGATTTTGCCATCATAGCTTTGTAGCGCTTTGCCATTTCTTCAACGGAAAGTGAGCTTGAGTCTTTGTTTTCATTTTTCTTTTGAGTATGACATTGTTCATTGGTGTGCTTTGAATTCGGGTGAATGTGACATAGATCCTTTGGTGATTTTCCGACTTTTCTGTTGTCAGTTCTAATGGGTCGTTTTGATTTGGTGTAGTAAACTTCTTTGAATTTTTCTTCGCTGCTGTTGTTAGAGCTTGCTTCGAGTCGAAGTCGAGCACACACATCGCTCGTGGAGATTGTTTTAATGTTTGATAGAAAATGCTGAATTATGAGGCCAAATTCATTTCGAGGTAGACTGTTGACTAAGAGTATGGCATAGATTCTATCCGATAATTGAAGATCCTTATCTCCAGCTGTCATGTCGCGAATTTTGCTATGTAGATCTTGCACTTTTGCAATATAATTTGTGATGCCGATTGATTGGTCATACTTCAAGCTGAATAATTCTGTAAGGGTATTTGCGGTCACAATACCATTGTTGGAGCCGTGTTGAGAGACAAGGGTTTCGAATGCCTCTTTGGGATTTTCGATTGATTCAATAGATGATAAGTTTGCTGAATCAATGGTGTTGCGTATCGCATATAGAGCAGCCGCTTGTCGCATATCAAAACGAGATTTTTCTTGAACATCTGATGGACGATTGAGTTTTTCTTCGATGAATTCATATAAACCATTCATTTTGAGATAAATCTTCAATTCAGTCTTCCATGCATAGATGTTACCCATGGTAAGTTTGGGAATCGAGGCTATTGCAGAGGTACTGAAATTGGTATTTCCTGAATTTGAATTTGACATGTTATGTTTAATAAGAGGTTCGGTTGGTTTGGTATCGTGGTCTTTCGACATTAAGGAAGAAGGATGATTATGGAGTGATGAAATTAATTGTTAGTACCTTCGGTGGACAAAGGGTTTGTATTATGTAAATAGGTAGTACGCGTCTGGAGCGCTGGGCTCATAACCTAATGAATCGTGCTATGTGTAGCTTCGTGGAATTTCGAATGCTAGTGTCGGGGGTAAGACTCGAAAGAGATAAATGAGAAATCTTCAAGAACTGGTGTTCTTGGAGGGGCAAACGTGAATAGCAAATCGTATGAAGTGTCACAGTAGAAGTTGAGAGGAAGAGACAAAAATAGACACAACAATCATTTAGATTATATACAAATGAAATGAGTCTGAACATTGAATGAGTATGAAATACAATTGGTATTCGTAGGAAAGAAATGTGAAAAAGGATAAACTCAGACATGAAGATTTGTAAGAGAAATGCTGAGCACGTTGGTCTGATTACTGATGACCACTAAGTGTCGAGTAAACTGTTCATGATACAATCAATGTATCAACAGGCTCGTCGCTGGCCTGCAAGAAATAATTTCTCACTTTTGAATTATACCGATTTCAGAACCAAAATGAACTGTTGCTTTGCCAGCGTCACACTCATGGTACGGTAAAATTGACTCGCAGTGCTCTATTAACTGCTGGTGAACTGAATATCATTGAATTTACTTGTCGCACATCAAGCCCGTAAAACCTACAACTCGCGACACATCCACTGTTTCATGATCACGCCAGAGACCCAAAATCAAGCAGACTGCTTGATTGTTCTCCAAGCTTTCCCTGTTCTATGCAACTTGGAAGGGAATCCTGATACACACAAAGATCTCACCGCCTCATTGACTGATCATGGTCATGCATCTATTCAAAACCTCAAAACTTTCTGCCCAAACTTGATTAAAATAATTTCAAAAACAAATGATCAACATACATACAGCCATTCCGATATTGCTTGTCGCACCTTTTTGAAAAGAAAAAGTTTGTGAGCTCAAAACCTAAGTTTTAACCGGTTAAAACCTGAAGTTTGGCTGTATTGCCTTGAATTACAGCTGAGTTTGAAGTTTTATCGAGTAAAAACTTAGGTTTCAACTTTTCTTTTTCAAAACGGAGCGACAAGCAATATCGGAATGGCTGTAGTTGGCTAGAAATAAATGCGAATTGTTTCATTACATAACCTTGGAAAACGGTACCACAAACTTCCAGATAGATTGCGTTCTAAACTCCTGGTCCGGCCTTCTACCTATTATCCTGCCAGCCACTCGACGCAGCGTAGACAGGTTCATCGAGGTGTCGTGCCTCGAGCAACTATGATGGGTGAGGATGCAGGAGGTTGCTCTTTCGGCTCTGTGATGGTCGCGATCGGTCCTACCAGACGAAAGCATTCTGATGACTTCGTAAAAAACTCATCATCTCAATGAAGCCAGTTCAGGCCAGTTCATACAAGGTTCAAACGAGGCGCACTTTGATGACCTCAAATTCATCTTGAGCAGGTTTCGCACAAGCAAGATGAGTCCTACCGCCTTCTTCTGGCATCATGTCCACGGCCAGGTGGGCAATCAAAATGGTCGGCGGCGAAGACACTGGGGTGCTGAGTGCACCCATTATTTTGAAGTGGTTTGCAAGTGAGTTTGAACACTTCCTGAAGGGTAGGCATAGGGCAATCAGACATGATGCAGAGGGTCTTGGAATACGTCTGAATAAACATTAGTCAATCCGAAGATCCTCTCACCTAAACACAGGGACGGGCGGGTTGAAATACTGATCTCTAGTCTGGGTGCGTGGATGTCCAGAGTAAGGTGAGGGAAGAGGAGATAGAATGACTGCATACGTCGTATGAGTTATAAAGAGGCTTATCATCAACTTCGTCTAAGATATCCCATGATTTTCCCTATTCAGTCTTTCTTCTTCCTAGAGTCAGGTTCATAGTGATGGATATCAAGCGCTTGTTTCTCCTTCTGGTCTTTTTCATCAGTCTTTCATTTCTAGCTTTGGCTCAATGCCCAACTTATCGAGCCACAAACGTAACATCAGCGAATAACAGTCTACATGCCATACTCAGCTTAGATGGCCCAGCATGCAGTACGAGAGACGTCACCTCACTGAACTTGATCGTTACCTATGAAGAAAGTAGGTCAAAATCCAGACAGGAGATGGCTGCCCATACCTTTGCCACTCATACGCGATATCAACTTTAAATACTCGTGCACCAGCTCACCACTTCTTTGATAGCTACTCGTCTTCACGTGAGAATCTTAGATGCCTCATCGAATAGATACGAGGTCCCAGAGCAGGTCGTGCCCCGCCCATCTTCCGCATTTGTTCAGCCCTCCCAGGCCGCCTTGGCATTCTCTTACGACGCCTTCCCGTTCTCCTTCACCGTCACTCGCCGGGCCAACAATGAGACACTTTTTTCGACATCAGATGGTCCACCCCTCGTGTATCGAGACCGTCACATCAGCTTGCGAACTGTTCTTCCACTCACAGCCGCGATTTTTGGCTTAGGAGAAAGCACGGATCCTTTTCGAATTCCTCCGGGAACTTTGCGTACCCTATGGGCGCGTGATGCATATGGTACAGATGAGCACACCAACTTGTATGGCTCTCATCCCGTATACTTTGATCATCGTCCCTCAGGAACACACGGTGTCTTCCTCTTGAACTCGAATGGAATGGACGTATCAGTAGAATCAGACTTCCTTCAGTATGATATCATTGGTTTGTATTCTTTGAATCACGTGTCGTAGAGAGGCTGTCATTAATCATGATTTAGATCTAATAGTTGCCTGACTTTGAATTGTGATATCTCCGATTTTAGGAGGTGTTCTGGATCTTTACTTCTTGTCCGGCCCCTCCCCGATAGAGGTTGCACAGCAGTATTCTCAGATCATTGGTAGACCAGCCATGGTTCCGTACTGGTCACTTGGATTTCAGCAGTGCCGATTTGGCTACAAGAGTTTGCTCATATTTTTAATCCTTGGGTACGTTCAATACGCCGTGGAAAGCTGATAGGGTTCTCTCTTTGTTTCGCGTGACTCTTCCTAACAGACTATCTTGAAGTAGCAGAAGTGATTGCAAATTATTCTAAGGCTTCAATCCCGCTAGAAACAATGTACAGTCATTCCAGATTAGCTTGGCCAATTGAACTTTTTAAAAATTATTTTTACGGTAATACAGGTGAATTTATAAGCATATGCACATATGGAGTTTGTGTTAAACCCACCCCTGTTTGAAATTTGAATGATCATGCATACATATGTAGCTGTCCTCACCGCCATTCTCTCATCTTCACACCCATCGATCCAGCTCAATCGCATTTCCAATCACTCATTCTTTTGGATCTGGACACACACTGTGAGTATCCAAAACGTTTTCTTGGTTTTAAAATCAATCTCACAATCTTTCTTTTGGTTCTGTTTGAACCGTCTCAGCTTTGATCCGAACCTTGATTCAACCCTCTCGTTGTCGATCGATCTCTTTTCCTTGACTTCTAGGCTTTGACTCTGCGACATATTCCTTGGATCTTGTCCTCTATTTGTTGAATCCTTCCTTTAGGCTTCAGATCCAACTTTTCAGCTTTGAATCCAACCCTTGAGCTCTGTGTCTCTTGATCAAGTTTTTCCTCGCATTTGTACTTGTTTTCCTCATCTTTGAATCTCTGCATTGTGATTGAATCCCCTTTGTCAGCGTTTTTTTCCCTCAACTTTGTCAGTGACACTTTCCATTGCAATATAATCCTTGAAATATAACCTCTCCCAGTGGCTCTTTCATCACTTTGCAAATACACCAATACCATGGGACAAGAAAAGGAGATTGAGTGCAATGATGATGTTCACAGATGAGCAGAGTTTCAACAGCCCTGAAGCCGAGTCCTGTATGGAACCAACTTCAAAGAGTTCCGACACCAAGTCACCAACAATACATACTCCATACTGAAGTTTGAGAGCAAGCAAGGAATCAGATGCAATTGCGATAACGGGATTTTCATTTCACATTCTTTTGCTCAAGTTTACCAAACATCTTTTTAACGACTACGTACAAGATATGAAATCAGAGCAGGCCGGAAGGGAAACATATTCAGTTCATCATAATCAGAAGGAGAGAAACAACGGTGCATGTTCAAATGTATTTGTGGATGTCTGTGAGGGTGTTGTGTACTCTTAAACAACCTGATTATTGACACAAAAAGGACTTACCCTTATCAATCAAAGCAAAGAGATCGATCGAAGACAAGATGGTAGAATTGAGGTTCAGATTGAAGATGAGAGAAAAGCAAAAGAGAGACCGTGAGATTGGATTCAAAGCCAAGAGGACACATCCAAAACTTACAGTGTGTAGCCAGATCCAAAAGGATGAGTGATTGGAGATGTGATTGAGCTGGATCGATGGGTGTGAAGATGAGAGAATGGCGGTGAGGACAGGTTTGATCGTTCGGTCAACAGTAGATCGAATGATGCGGACACGGTTGGTCAGGGTGGGTCAACCTCGCAATTGAATATAGGCATATTTATGCTTATAAAATCACCTGTATTACCATAAAAATAATTTTCAAAAAGTTCAATCGGCCAAGCTAATCTGGAATGACTGTATGTGTAATATATAAAACTATTCGCGAGATTTTTAAGTTGATATTCGGAAATCCTTTTTTCAGGTGGACAGATATCGACTACATGAATCACAGCAGAGTCTTCACACTTGACCCAGAAAATTTCCCTCTCCAACGCATGAGGGAGATCGTTGATCAGCTTCATGCGCACAATCAGCGCTATGGTACGTGTGCTGATACCCCATCCACTTTTTCACAGCTCACTGGTATGAACAAATTTCCAATAGTTATGGTCATGGACCCAGCCGTTGCCTATCAGCCAGGAGACAACGGTGCTTTCGATCGTGGCACAAAATCGGATATATTTCTCAAGGAAGCCAATGGTACCTACTATAAAGAAATGGTATGGGCAGGTGAGATATCATGGTCGCATTGTTTCGTCTTTCGAAATACGTACATTTTTTGAAAAGAGGAAAACAAATTCTAGGCGCGAGTGTATACCCGGATTGGTTTCACACATCAATACAGTCATATTGGTCAGGAGAATTCCAAAGATTCTTTGACCCAGAAAGTGGGATCGATATCGATGGTATTTTGATCGACAGTAAGTTATCAGTACCTTACCTTTATCAACATCCAATTGAGATCAGTAGCTCTCCATTTTGATATAGTGACCGGTTGTTATTTTTCCAGTGAACGAGCCTGCTTTACCAGTTGCAAACGTTCGCGTCGTTGCCAAAACAACTTTGCGCACGCTCTCTTTGAAAAGGAAACAGCGACGTCAGGCTGAGAATCGTAGTGTGGATGAGTGGGATTATCGTATTCATAACACTGCCGGCCAGCTCGACAACCACACAGCGCGCACTGATATAGTACAAAACCGCTCATAACTACCCGCATCCCTTTCATAACCATTTGTCATTTTCACCTTGCAAAGATACGATACCCACAACCTCTTCGGAACACTTATGTCATCAATCACTCGCAAGGCAATGTTAGAGCGAAGACCAAATCTAATGCCCGTGATCATCAGTCGCTCAACTTTTCCAGGCTTGGGTGCTCGTGGTATGTAGTGTAAAATTTCTTTCGAAGTGTTTGCGCAGAAACCCCGATTGTTATGGTCCCTGCCAACACACCTCTCGGTCTTTTATAGCGGGTCATTGGACTGGAGATAACATTTCAGATTGGACGCACTATAGGGCCTCGATAATACAGATGCTCTCATTCGCCTCCATCTTTCAGATTCCCTTTGTAGGCTCAGATGTTTGCGGTTTTGGTGGGAACGCAACAGAAGAGCTATGTGGTCGGTGGGCTACACTGGGCGCATTTTATCCTTTTTACAGGTAATTTTTCTTATCTTTGAATGATGAAAACAAAGAAACCGATTGATATCCACCAAAGCTTGATGTACTGGAATCAGAAACCACAACGAAGTGGGTTCATTGAGCCAAGAGTTTTATCGCTGGTCAAGTGTTACCCGAGCGGCCAGGGTAGCTATCATCTTGAGGTATAGCCTTCTAGACTACTTATACACTCAGCTACGATGGCAACAGCACGATGGAACCCCTGCGATCCAGCCTCTTTGGTTTGTCTACCCCGATGATCCGCAGCTTATCAATATACAAAGTCAGTTTTTCTTCGGAGACGCCCTTGTAAGTGACATCTTCAGCTTTGTATCATTCGCGAGGAATGGTCATGAGTTGAAATTCAATGTGGCTGAAAATGATCAAACACGACAGCTTGTTTCTCCGGTCATGGAGGAGAATTCAACTTCAGTGAAGGCATATATTCCTGAAGCAGGCGTGAGTTTATCTAAAATCATCAAAAAATCTATCACCATGTAAATATCCGTGTAGCACGTCGACGTGCACACACGGAGAGTTTTGAAATAAATCTCAAAGTCTTTTGGTTGAAATGAGACTGAGATTACTGTTGAGCACCCTTTGTGCTTTGTGATTTGTTCAAAGGATTTTCATAATCCTTTGTTGTCAGCAGGGGTCAACTGCCTTTCAACCTCCCAGGTGATAAGGGGAAGATGCGCTTGATGTGGCACCTCTTTGATGGGTCGTTACAGGTTCTACGGAGAGGCTTTCGTGTGTGCACGTCGACGTGCTACACAGATATTTACATGGTGTATAGTACGAGCTGAAACATAATCTCTTTCGTAATATTTAGTATTTCGACTTTTATGCACGAAGACATATTCCGAATTCAGGGATGTTTGACATATTCGATGTGGGAATTGAACATGTCCCACTACACATTAAGCCTGGCTCAATCATTCCCTTGAGAGATGTCTCCTCCCCAATCCCGATGACAACTACAGAGCTCAGGAAGCGTCCTTTTGAGGTGATATAAGCCCTTTATTTTCACCCAAAACAGATTTCCGGCTTGAGGTCAGCCTCAGGACTCAAACTTACTTTGAAATACTCTTTCAGATACTGGTAGCCCCAAATTACAATGGTTTTGCACGCGGTCACCTCGTCCTTGATGATGGAGATAGTTTGATAGATGCCTCCAATCACAAATTTTCCCCAATACTGTTTGAATTTGAATCACATCATCTCAGAATTACTGGGCGAGAAGCTCATATCAAAGCAGAAGTGAAGATGGTAACATTTTTAGCGACTTTGGGTGTACAAGACGCACGGGTAACTGGAGGGGGACAAGGGGAGTTGAGGGTGGACTCAGAAGCAAAGATCGTTCAAGTGATTGGAAATTGGTCACTTAGTATGGGAGACCAGCTATTATTTGAGCTCGAGCTCGAGACTTGATGAAGAGTCACAATGAAGCTAAATATTGGTTATAAGATTTAGGAGAGTAAAAATCAATGGGATGATACAGTTCCCGTTCTATATAAGTAGATTTTTATGGTTCTTGGGTCCAGCTTTTGGTGGGAAGCAATCAATGCTTGGCACCACCTCTCCGTGCAATTCTAATGTTAGCTTGAACTTGGGAGCTTTATAGGTATGAAGTAGGTCCCATCAGGAACCAAAAGTTGGGTAAGGTCGCCTTGTATAAGTCAATATTTGCAACAAAAAGATATTGACAGACATATAGTACATAAGCAAGGTTCCAACTAAGAAAAAAGTAGGACTTGGAGATTTTTTCCCTTGACCAGCTCCACCAACACATTCATGTTGAGCGGACAAAGGGGTTACAAAGTAGAAACCTGGGTTTTTGCCCAGTTTTTCAACCTGGACTTTTTGGCTGTAGTTGGGACACAGAGAAAAAACCAGGTTCCTACTTTGTATCCCTCACTTGTAGATTTTTGATGCCCATCTTCTAACCAATGGGATCTCACTTAGACCTCCTTCCTTGCCAAGAGGCTTCATCTCAGATTCTGTATGCATTCAAATTGATGCAGGAATTTGTGGGTGTTGGCTGCTTTGATGAAAAAACGTTGGGTGTTGGGGATAAGTGGAAATCTAAAGCTGTATCCTTATCATACAATCACACAAGACACAGGGTGACTGTCTTTACACCCTGTTAATGAAAATTCACCAGACCTTGAAGCTCAGCATGGTACCCACTTCAGGCACTTTTTGACCTAGCTTTGTCATGTCACATACATGTCTGATTTCCCATTGCCGCCACTGGTCCCAAGAACACCACCACTATCTATTTCATACATTTCATGTATCTAGAGATTCTCACACCAGTCATGACATGCCCACTTGGTAAGTACCATATCAATATATGGCCTACACCAGTGATACCAGCCCAATGTCATACTAACAACCTCTTTCCCTGTTGCTTATGTTGCTTTATTCAACCATCCCATATACTTCATAGTGACTCAAATCACCAGCAATCTCACAGGCTACTCTGATGTGCCATGTTGCATACCTGCCCTATGTGTCCTGCTTTGCCAAAAACATACCTACTTCACAATCAACCCCACCCTCCAAGCTCAAGACCACTTTCCATTCCCATTTGATACCTGACCACATGCTTTGCAGCTTTGTTGCCCAAAATACCACACTGCTCTCAGCCACCCCAGCCACCTTGACCCACCACTTGCTCTGCATTTTCTTTGGGTGGTGTTAATGATGGTATGACTCAGGGTATGGGCTGTGCCTTACACCAGGTTGTGTGGATTGTTGTAAGTTCAGGGAGGCTGTGTAATTGTCAGCCCTGAGTACATATACATGTACCCAAAACTAACCTGTAACAGTAAAAACACTATGTATAACACCGTGGTAATTAATTAGCTTGAACCCCAATTGAACCGAATTTTGGTGTCCGGGTTTGAAATTCCCTTGAATTGTGAATTTTGTTCACAACTTGTTTGCAATACGTTTGCGGATTTCCCTCGAGCGGTACTCTCCTTGCCCCGTGTATGTACAGCTACATCATACAACAACAACGCCTTTCAACAACAGTCACCACAGATTCACCAATGTGCAGAGCATCAAGACTGAGGATGCATGACAAAGGAAAGATGGCTCAAAGATTAATTACATATTACATACTGAGTGTAGACTGTATGTAACATGTAATACAATGTATCAAAACCTTTATTACATATACACAAACTAGTAAAACAACATGTAATATGTAAGAAAACACCATTTACACCTCATAACTCAGTGTCAAGAGTTAAAATGCTTATATTACATATCACACATAACATGTATATGTAATCAAGCACTACTAGTAATAATCATTAACATATGGTAATGATTAACCCTGAACCAAAGTAGTGATAATAACAAATATCACTGCAATTAGGTTTAGAGAGGACAGTATATAAACCCTAAACCCCTCCTCTCTCAGCCTTCAGAGATTTCCCCCAAGCAATAATTACCCACTACTTTTAAAGAACAATTAAAGTTCAAATGAAGTAAATATCAAAAGTCTTATATATAAATAAGACTAGTGATAAGCTTCATCAACTTTAATCAGCTTCCTGATTAAAAGTAGGTAATACATTCTTCACTCCCCTCTGGATCCTCTACTTCCCCCAAGTAGAAACCCAATCAAGGCTAGTGACCTCCAACAACTCCAGGCTAGTGACCTTAAGAAGAACTTCAGGCTGGTGAACTTAAGAATAACCTCAAGTTAGTGACTTTAAGGACAACCAGATTGGTGAACTAACTCACTCTTTGACCTGTTACTATAAGGATTAAAGGAAGGTCTTGGATCCAACCTTCACTTATAAGAATAACAATTTATTATAAATTATAAACCTCCACCTCAGGAGTCAAATAACTGAAGTCTGTCTGGGTTTATCCAAACAGACTATCAGTCCTTTTTTTTCTCTTCCTTTCTTTTTCTTCTTTACTTCAATTTGTACCTACTACATATTTGAAATAAAGAAGTAAAATGGAGTAAAACTCACCATTTGCTCATTCAGTGAGCATTGAGCACTCCTAAAAGAGTACCCAACCCTCACAGTGTACATATATACATGTCTGTTTAGAAAGGGTGCAAATTGAAAGTAGTGCTTGTCAAAGATCAAACTAAGAGGGGAGTGATCAATGGGAAGTGCAGCCGCCCAGGAACTTGTAGCATATTGCTTTACTAGACCCTGGGTGGCCAGCTGCCTTGACAACTTACCCTAACCTAACATGGAGGTAAACGTTTCATGGTGTCTTGGTGGTGATGAGTGAAGTCAGACGCAAACAATCACCAGATTCAGTAGTGATCACAGGAAAGCAGGTGCTGACCACTACACCCTGCTGTGGAATGTGCCATGTGGAACTTGGCAAATCACACAGGAAATACCTGTTGGTTGGTGCCACATTCTGGTTATTGCACAGAGCATGGAATTCTGTGATTGATTTTCCTGAAGTGGGATGCAATGACACAATGAAACACAACATGCTTGAACAACTTTGTGTTGACCACATAAAGGATAGCTGCAACAACTGTCACCAAATAAATTTTGTGATGGCACATTGATGTGCATACACCAAGAGATGTGTGATGAGATTGAATGGTTTTTGTAAGTGTTTGGATTGGTAGAATAAGGCTCAACACTAAGCAGCCCTTTGTCAGCAAAGAAATAACAGGAGAATGACCGTTGATTGCTGGTTAGATCTGGAAAGAAAGAGATGTAGTGGCCTGTCTTCAATACACAGGTCATTGAAGAGTAATTTTTTTTATTGTTTTCATCCCCTTTGTAGCTAATATTGGGTGTAATTATATTTTCAAAGAACTCAATGGCAATTCCAAGTGCAGTGGTTGTTAAAAAAAATCCAAACAGAGGCAGTCAGGTTTCCTGTATGAAACAGTCTTGTGTTGTATGAGAAGACCAACAAAGGCCTGTCAGTCTTGGGGTCCAAAGACTATCTCAAGCTTATTTTCAGTGTCTATGACAAGACATCATTCATTCATATTAAAGGCGAACAAGCAATTCAGACAAAACTGGACAAAATCCACCATTAGTGCAATTTCCAAGTTTTGCACATGTGTCAGAAACCATTTCGAGGTTCGTTTGTGGTTCTTCATTCAAATTCCCAGTCATCTGATGGCTGCTTTGCCTCTTTTCACCCCATCCGCCAATCCAACTTTGCAAGTCAATCCCCACCTAGCCAACTTTCCTGAAGCACCCAACATCACTAATATGTGTATGTGCCTCGCGCGAATCTTCTCATTGATGGATCTAATGCGAATCCTGTATATGTATCTCCCTTCAACTTCGTCAATCTCCTTATCATCAAGACTTCAAACATCAACTAAGAATCAGAGTCCTAGCCGCATCCCTCCTTAAAATGATCCAAACCAATCTTCTGACTTAATCAAAATCACGATCTTTGCTCGATTCAAATCAATATACTCGCTGAATCAAAATTAATCCTTTCACTTGATCATAAGTACCTTTTTCTCCAATCAAAATCAAGATCCTCATCGATATTCTTCCTGAATCCGAATCGAATCTTTGAATTTCATATTTAGAGAACATATTTTTCCTTGCCTTTCATTCTTCTAAGTCTTCACTCACTCACAATCAATTAATTTTAAGGCAAATCAATCAATCCAAATGTAATATTGATTTATTTTTGATTTTCAAATGTTATGGTTTCTGACCTCGATCTTGGTGGTTTATGTAATTCAAAGTAAGCCTTTTACTTGGTTATTTTGATTGATTTTTGGATTGCATAGAAGATGATAATGGACACTAAAAATACTGGATTGTTTCTCTTTATATTGTTTATCTTTATCAGCATCCAGTCAACCAATTATTTCTGAGGCAAATCAATCAGGTTATCGATTTTAAAATATTATAATCAAGCCCAAAGCTAACGCTGTTATCATCACTGCCAAAGCACAAGCTGTCGTTCAAACCCTGCCATCTCGACTTGGTTATCTGCAACCTCCTCAGATCTCACAAGAGACTTTCAATTTGAACGAATACATTCCCGAGCTCACTGCCTATGCAAACACGTACCAAACTCAACTAGAGCAGATTGCAACTGGGTGTTACGCAAAGTTATACCGAGAAGCATTGAATCAGCTAACTTTCATACCTCCAACCTTCTGTATCATCCACCAATAACCACCAAACATCTCAACATCAACACCAGCACCAACACCATCAACACCCAGTGCCCACATCAAGATCAACATCAACACGGAAGTCAATTCAACCCTCATCCTCCCAATCTTGCCACACCTTCTAATGCCGGCAAGTGTACCGAATGCACACGCGACTATCTTCTCAGTTACGCTCATGCAACTTATTCTAAAAACAAAATAATGCAATTGTCGTACTCCTGCTACTACATACCCTCATCAAACTTCATCCGAATCATCTACCCTCACTGTTACTCTTCTTGTGTGTGTATTATTTACAGGGTCATTATGTTAGCTCGTTATTATACAGCGATCAGATCTTATCGATCGATCAGGAATATGTTCGTAATCTTTTTCTTATCATTCTCTTATCTTTCCCTTTACCATGTTTCCTTCTGCTCCCTGATATGTGCCAGTGCCTATGTCCATCCTCGTTAAGACCGATCGATTCCCTCTCATCTCCGTTATCGTGAATGTCCTGAATACACAATCGAATCTTATTTATAATCCTTATGTTCGCTGACAATGTACAGGTGGAAGCAAGAAGCGATCTCAGTACGACCAAACGAGCGCTTGGCAAATGGGCTGAAGCTGAAGAAAGGTGGTGGCGAGCGATTAGACTGCGACCTGGGTAGTAGTGTAAACTTCATACATACATTCTGTTTGTCTTTCAGTCACTTCATGACAGCTTTTTTCAAGAGTTATTCTTCAATCTTCTTTGACTTGAAATCACATCAGATCAATCAATTAATCAATTTTATGGCAAAAGAAATCCATTTGAATTGTTTGCTATTTTCTCCAGGTGATACTTCAATCAAATAACTAATGTCTTTCCCACCTCACTGACTTGAACTCTTGGGATTAAATTGGCACATCTCCTTTCAATTTTTACACAATTTATAAGGTTGACGTTTGAGAAAACTGACTAAAATGTTTTGCTTCCCTTTCATTATTAATTGGGTTTTTGATTGAATGCTTTTTCAAAATCAGTCAACTTCAAAACAATAATCATTTGATCTTCAATTTCAAGTTGTGTGATATGAAGGTAATTTTATTTTGTTTACCCCTGATTTCTTAAAATCTTACCTACATGAAAAAGTTGACTTCACATCATGCTCTTTTGATTTGTTAATAATTTTGGAATCACAGCACTTCATACCAATTACCATTGATCTTTTTGAACTTAGATCTTGCCTCCTCAAACCATGAACCTCAAGATCCAAACAATATCAAGTGAGTATCTTATGATGAGTCAAAGTAGAGCCTCTGTTGGTTGAAACTAAGGATGGTCGCATGGGTTCCTTGCATCTCTCCACTTATGCATCAAAACGATTAATTGAAGTTGATCAATTTTCCATTCTGGCTACATTCTTTGTAGTTCAAGTGAGCTCAATCAATCAAAAGGCTTATTGAAGAAGTACCATTGCCCTGGTCATTCAGATTCAGGTTTTGATGATTCATTATTAAATAGATTGTAGAAGAAATGGTTTTGAAAAGCTCTTTCATCATAATAAACAAAGGTAACAGGAATTCTATGACAAGAGATGCTTCTACTTACTCAATTTTCAAACTCATCATGCTGAAGGAAGGTTGTAAATAATACTTAATTATAGACTTATTCAACAACCAACCATCTATCTACTATTGCAATCAATATCCTGATTTCCTCAAGTCTTTTGCTCATTGCCATGTGATATAATTTGACTCATTATGTAGTCATTTTATCACTTTTTGTTCAAAAGCCATGTTGAAACATCTGCAGGTTCCAGAAGGGATTTACATTTCCCAGCCTACAGCTGAGTAAACTTCCTGGGCCAATATCATCACATACAATAGTGATACTGCCCCATCTCAATCAGATATTTGGCTTTCTAAGTATATTTGAGACATTCAATCTGCTTATTCAGTTGCTGGAGATTCAAGTGTGTTTTGAGTATGGCATAGTTCCTGCCCAGCACCAACAGATAAGTTAATAGTTGAAAATATTGACTTTCCTTTATGACACTACCCAATATTTTTTATTGTTGTCCTTGGATGCCCTTGCAATTTGAGGTCCAACTTTGGCCAGCCACATATGGAAATCATGACAGTATCTTGACAAATCAGAAGAATGATCATCATCATGGTATTGCCTGCTGCTGATTGGCTAATTACATGGCGAGAATTGTCTTCTCAACTCAACTCAATCGTAAAGTTTATTTTAGTTTACAAGAATCATCTTTTCATTTGATCACACCTGATCTTAATTCTATTTATCAACACCAAATCATCTCAAGATTGACTTGATTGATATAGAGCTACTAATTGTCAATCTCTCATACCTTTTTCATCTGAGCATCAAATTGGTTGAGACCCAGAGCATTGGTGGTTCATCACCTTGAGTTTCTTTTGCCAATTGATCCAGGGATTTTGTCAACATCCACCATAACTGTCAGCTCAAGACTTAACCTTGAAGATAAATTGGAGAAATCTAGAGATGAATGATACTTACAAAAAGTATTCTTTCAATTTTTGTAGGTAATTTATCATTTTTAAGCTATAACCGGTTCTTTATAGCTGTCTTTGGTACGGGAGAGGAGGGTTACCAGTGTATCAGTAAGTGCAATCACTTATTGATCTGCCAAGGTGAATAGGGTACTAACGTATAATGAGCCTGGGTGACGCTTTAGCAACGGTTTGATAAGACAAGCTTTTATCGAAAGGAGGACGGTTGTTTTAAGGAACTTGAGTTGAATAACGTGTGTGTTAAACAATCTTTAACGTCCTAAGGATGAAAAGATAAAGAGAAAAAAAGATTATCTGGAGAAGAAGAAAACAGTTGAGCCAAAAGATAATTCTAGAGTAGATTTCTTAAAGTGAAACAGTTTTTTTGAACGGATATTCAGATAAAGGGAGAATAAGTGATCTTCTAACAGAGAAAGGTTTTTGGGTAAAAATTGTGTATTTGTGGTAAAAGATGATCCTCCTTCAAGTTAGGAGGATAGTGTTCCTTTTTTTGGGATAATTGTCTGATAAAAATCTTTTAGTTGTTTCATCTTTTTTGTCTCTAGGGTTAGAATATCTTTTGGACTAAATGAAGGGCTGGCTTTTTGATTTGAACTGATCATTGGTTGTCTTGAAATTTACTTGGCTTAGTTCGAAAGACCCTTGCCTTGTCACAATCTTGATTAGTTGTGACTAGGGTAGTAATCTCATTTAGGACTAAGGGTTTGATATTTCAAGTCCAGTGTATTTTGTTTCTACCCTCTTGAAACTTGAGTGAGAGAGATGTATGTATTTTTAATAATGAAAATATATTTTTAAATATTTATTTCTTTTACACTGACTATGTAATAAAGAAATGTAGTTTTTATTAGATATGTTATGCCATGAGGGTTCTGCTCCACAGAAGCTCTCACGATTGACAATAACACATACTACGTATGCTCACAATTTTAACTCTAATAACAACCTGTGAGTTTGAAATGTGAGCATTCTTACTTCTGATCACCATAGTACAATACCACAGTTTCTTGGCTTCAAATGAGCCTTAGTTGGATGATGACAGTTAATTAAAGAGTGGAATGAATAAAGCAAGGTTAACAGTAAGTGCAGGTGGAGCATATACACTTTGGATAAAACAAAGGCTATATGTGTATAGAGAGAGGGATGAGATACCAGGGATAGGGATGAAGATTGATAGATTCCATGGCTCAGGGTAGGATGGCATAGGATGGGGCTACAAACAATACAGGCGGAGATGTGATGAGATTTAAGTAGAGATATAAGATCTATATTTATGACGTAAGACGTAACTTCAAAAAGTGGGAAATAGTATGAATATGTGTTTTGATTACATAGGTTTCCACATCACACAAAGGGTACTTTACAAGTTTGAATAAGAGGCAGAGGAAGGTATATCACAAATAGTGATCAGTAGAAGTTAAATTTTATGGCCATAAGCATAAGAATGTACATAATTAGCTCAAACAAATGCTGTTTGATTGATATAAAGTGTAAATTGGAGTGGAGGTGTTGAAAGGATTGTGAATGACAGGATAGGAAGAGAATCCACATGATATATGTATACAGAATGGAACTGCAAAAAGAACTTGGAGTCCAGAGGTGTAGGACTTGCAGTGCACCATACCCATGATGCTGGTAAATGCAAATCATTTGGTTGAGATATGTTCTAACCTTTCAATTTTGACAAAAAAATTCTACAAAAGTGAGAATGCTCAACATCTTCGAAGTTCAAAAGTGGGTATCTGGAAATGAGACAAAATGATACTTGATGTACTCTGATATTGAAACCATTAGGGGGTTAGGCTTAGGGGTTAGAGTTGAGGGGTTAGGCTTAGAGCAAGGACATTTTCACCCCACTTCAAGGGTATGTGACATTTACTCTGCTACAAATCACCATAATTTCACCCAATCATGGATTTCACCAGAATTGGACCTCACACGCAGCATGCCTCCCATACCCTGCTCTACCCCATTCTTTCCCTGTTTCTTGCTGCCAGTAGTAAAAGCTCAACAGCACTTCCTCCTATTTTTCTGATTTATTATTGGTATTCAGAATTGATGAAGTGATCTCCAGTAGATTATGAAATACATTCTGCTGAATTTACATCCAAACAAGTGCTAAAAAAGCTTTCTTGCTTGAGTGATCTGTGGAAAAGCATAGGTATGTGTGGATTGAGTTCAGTGGAGCCCATCTCAATATTATGACTGCGGCGCCCGCCGCCCAATTGGACTAGTTTGTGTCTACACATCAACATGCCATCACAAAATTTACGTGGTGTGTGTAACCCATCTAGTGTGACCACCAAATTCAGTCAAGAACACAAACAATAGCACAAGCACTCCACAACTTATTGTGGTTGTGTTGCGTTTTTGAGACCTGGAATGGCCCTTCCATATATCGCGGGCCCAGCACACCACAATACGGGTCCAAAAACCCACAGTCCTTGAAAACAACACCAAGATAGCATTTCACTCAGCTATATTGCTGATATAGCAGAGTGAAGCCCTTCTACTAGGAGTCTTGTGTACAAAATCAGTTGCCCACCCCTCCACTCATTTTAACTGAACTTTCTTGCCCCATGATGGAAAGCAGTGCTTGGATCTTGCTTCAAACACTGGAAGACCAACCCTGGAACTCCAAAACAGGACCTCACCTGCGGCTGAAATGTGGTCCACCTTTGATTCAAATTTTTGGCCTTGATAAGAGGTTTGACCACAATTTTCTCTTTGATCACATCTTACTCAACATTTCACTAATTAGTGCATTTCTCCAACTTTTGCATCATATCTGCACAATTCTTGCGCAATGTCTGCAATAGCTGTGCAATATATACAATTTTTGTGCAATATTGCAGAAATATTGTCTTTTTGCTGCACTGCCACCTTGCAAGAAAAAAATGAGTCCCATTTTGGTCTCATTGTGGAGCTCTTTATTGGCAACACAACCAAAATGGGTCAAAATCCTTTGTGTTGTGTTGTGGTTTTGGTGTTGCCATAGAATAATGTGAATTAGGGTAGTTACTGGAAACTGTACTTGTTCAGACACCTAAATAGGAGTGGTTAGCATTTGAACCCCAGCATAACTTAACCATATTGGGTTTCTTAGGCTGGTGTGTCAAGGAGGGCTTCAGTGTAGTACTTCTCTTTATCAAACTTTCTTTTTCATTTATTAGAAGTGATGAGACCTCAATGAAACACTTGTGCAAGTGGTCCCCATCTTACATGTACGGAGACAAGTCTGAGCCTGTTTGAGTGTTTGCATATAAATTGATAGGGAATATTCCAGAACTTTGTGTGAAATTTATTTTGAAAATCAGACAATGAGTGAGACTCTAAAATAAAAACCTTGTCTTCCCTGGATTTGTAGATAAGATATTCACATCATTGTGGCAAATTATCCTGGAAAGCTTGCTGAAGTTTGATCTTATCAGTGTTAGCAAGATCACATAACCAATAATGAAGCATATCTATCTATATCTCTTGATACATCTGATTTCCCAATTTGGTATTGGGCTCCATGGGGTTCAAAGCATGATCTCAAAAACAGAAGAAGAAGAAGCATCACATTTACCAAGCACATCAATCCAATTGTCACATGATCACCCCAAGGGCAAGTTTAGAAGATCTCAATTTTCCTATTGCACTTGAATTCTGTCATTAATATATATCATCTGGATTGGTAGAATTGATTGATCAAAGCACTGAAATTCCTGCGGGGACATCTGGAAAAGAAATCCCTCATAAACAACACTCAGCTGAATATGTGAAATCTAGAACAGATAAAGCTAAATCTTTTTTGGAAGAGAGTAAGTGATAGAATCTGTGGACTTCTGGAAAGTTTGATTTACTGATTATGGCAGACAAGAGTGCATGCTTTGAGACGATGGATTGAGACAATCAAAAGAGCATTGACTGATTGAAATGGTGGTAAATATCTTGTCCTGAGGTCAAAGCAATCATTGATGAAGCAGATTAGTACAATAAGAATGAAGGTGCAAAGCCTCACAAACAAGTTGGTGTCTATTAGATATGAGATTTCATGCCACATTTTGATCTGCCAGGGATGACAGGCAAAAATGGTGATGGGAGCTAAGAAGCCTGAAGCATCTTTCCAGTTTTTTTGAATAAAAACCCAATGCACAGGTGGGAAAAGGTCAAAATGGTAGATCAACATGAACTGAAAAAGAAGAGTATATTGACATATTCTTTAAATATCTCAATTGCCCACAAATCAGTCATACAACTTTGACTGGATAGACCTTTGATTGCTTATCCATACATATTGTCCTAAAATTGAAGCAATGTTGGTATGTCAGCACTTCCCGTCAATCTGACAGGTCCTCATCCTCAATGGGGTATGCACCAATCTTTGAGACTTGAGCTCTGGTTATCTTGATGTACCTTCCATAGTTTGTCATATCTAGATCTTGTAGCAAAACCTATGCTCATTGGAGACCCTGAACCAAGAGGTAGACAATAGGGTAGAAATTGAATGATATGGGCTTTGGTACATGGTGTCCATTTGCTATTCCACTTTTGTCTGAACCACTACCACCACCTAAAATGATTTGAGTTGTCCCGATAAAGATCACACAATATACTGGTGGTCCAAGGTTGATTGAAGAGTTGACATGGTCAATTATGCGACATTTGTTTTCTGTGATGCAGTTTGATATGGTTGAGTTTGAACAAAGTTGATAATAGTTGACGTGGAGGTTTTTAATTTTTAATTTCAAAAAATCAAAACAGCATTTGGACTTGGACTTCCACTTCCATCAAACCAAGCATTAGCAGTAACACCAGCAATTTGCCAACACTTGTACAAAACCAACTTGCCTTGAATTGCATACATACAGAGTGATATTCCGGAAAGAAGTAGAAGCCAATCTTGAACAGGGGTCATCAATCTCTAATACAACATACCTCCTTATCAATATCTGAACTTCCTACAATAAAGAACCATGCATCTTAGCTTGCCTTTTGAATCAGCAGGAATGAGCCAAAGCTAAGGTCATCTCTACATGAAGCATCATCTGCTACTTATATCCAAAACATACCAACAGAGAGATATTTGTCATGTGGCGCTTGGGTCATGTGTTCAAACAAACTTTTTGTTTTGAAATGATGGTTATATTTCTTGATGCCAACTACTAGATAAATTGAACAAGGGTACAAAAAATATGCGAAAGAAATACAGATACTGAATAAACAAAGGAAAGATACAAAGATTTGAAATATACAGTGTGTTTTGACCAGAATTTTGAGTATACATGAAATTTTGGTTTTTGTGACAATAACTTTTTGTTGTAGAATGAGATCTATCAATAAATTCTTCAAGGTATTTTTTGTCAAAGATGATGAGATGATGATCATATTGCTGATGATAGAATCTAAAATGAGATATCATTTTGTAGGTAAACAAATAGCAGAACTCAAACATCTATCCAAATCTTCTAACAGAAAGATGAAACAGGTGCGGGTTTCTTTGAATTGTGCTTGTGTGTCTAGGTAAAGATAATAATTCGTATTCTTGTTTTTCTTCTTCACTCATTTTGAAAACAGTATTAGATTCTTGAGTTTGTGGTTGACTATGATTGGAATTCTCAAATTCAATCATCAAAATAATTGAAATATTGTTTGGCTTCCTCCCCTTCAAAAGATCTTGGTGATAGAAATACATCTTTGAACTCTCCATCTTCAATTTCTTCTTTGTCGCAATCAAACGCAGCTGATATCCTGGTGATTGTATTGTCAAATGATAGGCATTTGGTCTCAGAGTTAAATTCCATTTCTTTTTCAAACTTGTTTGCTAATATGTTGATATGGTTGTCCCATTCTTCATCAGTAGCAAGTTAATTGATGCGTTCAGTCCATGAACAATTTCCGAGTGGAATTAGTTCAAGTAGTGCCATTCCCTCAGTTAGTAGAATGTCCGTGGTATTGGGTGTGGATGATGAGTCAACTTTTTGATGGATGGAAGAGTTTCAATGGAATTGTCCTCAAACAGAGGATTGAGGGAGCTTTTAGAGTTGCTGTTGATTTCTTTTTCTGAGTTGCACGAGTAGCAGGACAAACTATCCAAAGATACTGAGCTAGCTGGCAAGCTGAGAAGTTTGATTTCAAGGCTTGCATGGTTGCACTTGTGGTATGAAGTCTTGAACACAGTATTGCAATTTTCTTGGGAGTTGTCAGTGCCCAATGGAAGTTGATCTTCAGAAGACGTGGTCTGAAGAGCAAATGGATAATCAGAATATATTCTAACTGCTAATGTCAAAATTGTCGCAGACAGAAAATAAACATACCTCAAGAATGGTTTGCGGAGTCCAAGTAAGAAGCTTATCACTTGGGAAGAGCTTCAAAGGGTACAAAGAGATGACATCCTGATAGCACAATGGTAGGTAGATTCAAGATTTGGCTTCTGTATCAAGCTCAAGAAATGAACGGGTTACATCTTGTCAGATCTTGGAATCCACAGTATGGAGCGCACTTTGGAGAATGGCTTGCTTGAGATGAAAACAAGCATTGACAGAAGACATTGCAACAAGAGTCAAGCCAAGGTTTGTGAAAGACATTTCTCAAAAGTAGATGTGAAGATTTTCTTTTGAATGCTCGATCTGGAGTCATACAATCTTGATTTTGAGAGCCAACTTTTTGCACCTTGAAATAACTTTGTAAAATTTAACCTCATGGTTTCTCAGTGAAGAGGAAGCCTTCTATTGATAGATTAGATGCTTTGGTCAATTATGGGTTTGTCTCCTTCTTTTCGTTCTTTTTGTGGTTCTGTCAAAGTCACCGGTGTAGAGTTGAAGTTTGATTTGACACTTTTCAAGGGGGATTATTGGATAGTTTTCATTCAGACTTGATCTTGGAGTTGAATTTGATTTCTTCAAATGCAAACAGATTTTGCATTGAAATCCGGTCTTGCAGCTGAACTTGATTTTGTGTTTGAAATGGAGTTCACATCTGATTTCAACTTTGAATTCGTCTTCAATTTTGAATTTGATGTTGTGTTCAAAGACTTGAATCCAATTTTACATTGGACATTAGGGGTTGGGCAAAGCGCGGCAGCACAGCTATTCAATTGTAGTTTAAATTCCCTTGCAAGCCAATCAGCCACTGTTCAAACCAATTCAAACAATATCAAAAATCCCTATTTTTTTGGACAACTTTATGGCAGCAAAAAAAATAGGGTGGTGCAGCACGTAACCCAACCGTCTGTTGGGTTATCTGTTCAAATATTTCTCCAACTTGCCAGCCAAAAGCCTCTGGTAGACCAATAGAGGTTAGCCTGAGACGCCTGTCACAGATGGCACTGCCCCAAAACTTGGCTGCCTATGAAAAAATTGTGTTGGTTGAGGCAGCTGGACACGGGATAAACCTGTGATATCTCAGGAGCTCTAGCTCAAACCACTCTGGGCGCCTTCGATGCTCTTTGTGTGGCGGAATCCTATGTTGGCCAAAGTTGGTCGAATTGTTGCCCAACCCCTATTGACCTAGTATTGCATTTTGGTTTTGCATTCAAATTTGGATTAATCACGATCTTGTATGTATGCAGGTTGAATTCCTACACAGTGATTCTCCAATTTTGTTGAGTCCTGGTGTTTTCAAATTTCATCCTGATGAGCCTCAGGCAATGTATCCTGAAGAGTGATTGAAAGAGTTAAAAGCTTGGCCTGAAAGAATTGATTTTCCTCAATCCAGACAGTGTGCTTTTATATTACCTTGGATAAGACACACTGAGTTAACTTTGGATAAGGCTGTCCGATGATAATGCATGATATTAACTCAGACAGGAATTATCCAAGGATATATTTCATCCCTTGTATCTGGCCAAGTCAAACTCGTAATATTGCTTTCCTCGGTACTTGACTGTCTGAGGAATTCTTGGACGTGAGTGGTTCCTGTTACCTTGGATGATCTCCTTGGTACCCAGCTATCCGATGAATCCTTGGATACAGCCGCCCGCTGTTAACTCGAATCCACCAATCTGAGGATAGTAGGGGTTGGGCAAAAAAGCAACCAACCGGTTTCTAAACCCAATTCAGTCGCAGTTCAAAAAATTGGGAATGCTTTCGAGAGGGCTAGAAAGCAATACCAAAGCCACTCTTAACCGACCAAAATTTTTATCAATCTTTTTGCTTTCCAAAAAATTTGACCAGTATGAGATGCTTCTTGACCATGCCAAAGCTGTATCTATTCAAAACTCTTACAGCGAAAAGCAATTTGCACCGCTACGAGCCACGCAAACACCCTCTTGCACCTTTCACCGATCCCCAGACCCTTCTCTTCTTGCAAAAGCTAACCCAGGTACCCGCCCAAATCTCTCGGTGCTGAAGTCAGACCCGTGTAACAGACGTGTGAACCCAGGAAACTTGTTTTCCTCGATCTTCAACACCTTTCGCCGGGCTTCTCAGAGGCGCAAAACCGGTTGGTCAAAATTTTGCCCAACCCCTAATATGTTGACGGTGCCAGTTTGCATATACAGCTATTCAAGAAATTTGTGTCATGTCAACACAAATTTTTCAAAATCTTTCCCAGCACCACGCGCCAATACAGGCGCTGTGCAGCGCAGCAAAGCTGTAATGGGCTCTTGATCCGGCTTCCCATACTCCCATATTGTACCGGCCTTGGGGGTTTGTTTGTTGGTGTATGATTCTCAATCACCCACGATCTAACCCATATCCGCCTCAAAGTTGTTATTGCATCTTAAAGTACCACCCACCCACCTGGGCAATGCCAAGGCAGACAGGTTTGAGGGATGAGGTGATTTTATCATCCACACAAACCAGGCAAGTGGCCGGCGGCGCCCCTCCTGTACAAACTTAGAGCTGGTAGGCAACATCAGCTAGAACTATCTATTGGTTGGTATGATAAGATGTGATATGTATACATTGAGCCAAGAACCCCAATAAACTGGAACATTTTATGAAATCTAAGCCCTTAAGACTAAACACCTTCCCACCTAGAAGAAACAGAAAACTCAAGGACATTGTTAAAAAGGCAATTGTTTGAAAGACTTGAAATTTGGGGATATCCTCTTCACCTCTTTGAAAAAAGATTTTTTATTTCAGATTAACAAGAAAAAACAAAAGTGAGCCCACATTGAAATTCAAGATTAGGTCTTTAAATAGCTATTGCATTTATGATAATGGGATTCATAAAGCATGGATTGATGAAGACCTCTTGAGAACCACAGAGCACAAAAAGAGTTGGAAAGCCAAAATTCAAAAACTAGAAGGTTAAATTACGGATTGGTTTCAGTATAAAACAGATGAAATAGAAATATTATCAAGCATTTTTTTTGTGTAGTGTATTCAGTGATAACATCTACCAGGTGCTGAAAAACGATGATTTGGAAGGTGAGGAGGTAGGTTGAAATATATAGTACAGATGACTCAACCAATGGAAAAGAAGGAATTCAGAATAAACAATTTGATACCTTGTGCTATCATTTAACGTGTAATGATTTCACTTATCACAAATTCCCTCAAGGGAATCGATGCCATCAAACATATGAAACCAATTGATGCAGCAATGCATCTTGAGACAAATACATCTCATCAACAGCTATACATTTGTCAAAACCACAATTTGTAGGATTCAAGCCTCTACAATTCATTTTGCAGGATCAATATCATTTATAGCATGCTTATCATGGCCAAGAAGTTTTGAATTGTATTCCTGATGTAATCGATAGGCTAAGTAACGGAGTTCTGGAAACTCCCAGTAACGCTGATGTATTGTTGCATAATAAGTAGTAATGGCGCGTAGCAATGGTTCTGCGGTAGAACTTTTGTATTTCATAGTGAAGGTATGCACACTTCCTAAACATTGTCGTACGTAAAGCGCGTCTTCTTCTGTCAGATTTTGATGTCGAACAGAGCTTTCAAGTCTTGCTGAAAGAATACTATCTATATTCTCATTGACAATTTCTTCCAAGACCTTTGTATCAGTCATATGTGAGACTTTTCTTTGGCCTCCTTCTTTGAAGATTTTGTTAGCCACCTTTTCGAGGGATGGAAGATCATATACAGATTTTCCTTTTTCTTCCTCCTCGTGTAACTGATCTTTCAAAGTTCGGTAAAACATCCATAGATTTCTTGATGGTTTTGAGAAGTCTTGATTGTTTTTTAAATGTTCCTTCAAAACATTGAGGATGGTCTTTTTGGTTTGGATTTTGATCTTGTCGATTTTTTTCAATGCAGGTTGAGGACTAATTGGCATTCTTCCATCATCAATAAAGCCATCGACGTATCTCTGAGGATCATGTGAGATTTTTCCATCATTGATAGGTGAATCCATATATCTCATACTTTTTATTTGTAAGACAGGTTCTAATGATTGAATCATATTTTGAAATTGGTTTGGACATGTTTTCTTATTTGCTTCAGTTAGCTTCTTCAGATTTGACATTTGATAGGGTCTCGTCTTTTTCTGCTGACCCCAGATGTAATGGGTAAAAGCCTCTGGATCGACTGAAACAGGTAAACATATATTTGAGATTCATCTCACATTCAGAAAAGTCATTCTCGTCGCGGTAGAGTGATAAGGACTCACAATTTTGTATATATTTTTCCACAACTTCTGCCCCTCTTGGAGCTTCGGATCAAAGATGACACAGGTACAATATCATTTATCAAAAATCTCATGATCAATAAAAGAGATATAAAATATGATTACCTTCCTCTAAAACGACCGAAGACGATTCACTGTCAACTGTTCGAAAGGTTGGACGTTGACGGGAAAAGAGGCAAATAATGATGAATTTTAGACGGAAAAGATGATTGAAAACGTCCAAAAAGTACATACACGTCTTTTTGGGTTCTACAAAGCGCAAGTACGGCCAGAAATGACGTTTTTGGGAAACAAGTTCGGCCTTGTTTGACAAAATGTGCCTTCCCATCTTCCCACCTAAATAGGTTTGAAAGTAACTCTTGATCAACTTTGTCTCGATGTGTATCATATTCTGAGGCTTACAAACCTTGTGATGTTTCCGGTGCTGTTCCGGGTGACGAGGCATCAAGAAAGCTAGCTACCGACTTCCCTCCCGTTGTCCCACCTGGATGATTTCGAGAGGGACTAGTGAACAAATTTTCTGCTAAAGGTTTAAAATACGAAAATTTACAAACCTGGTCCTCCACTCTGTACTCTCCTAAAGGCAGGTTTTTCGAGATTCTCTGAGCTTGATGAAGAGCTCTCCATTGATCTCATTCTGGAATAATCGCGCGGTATTATCACATTCTCCACCACATCGGATCCTTTGCATGTGAATCTTTTGAAGCTGGGTAGCCTAGCTGAGCTTGATAGCGCCGGTGAACCCATCTTTGGTTCTTTGCTCTGTCGCTTGGCTTGTACACTTGGTAGCTGCCGACTTGAATCTGTGAAAGTGAGACCTTGTTGAGCTTCGATCGATGATTTTCCTTGCAGGGTCACTTCGCCTATTTGAATGACTCACAAGCTCCATTGCAAGACTTGTCCAATTTTGGAAACTTCAGCAATGATGAACCTTCTTCGCGAATATGCATATCGAGTGCCACAGTCTTATCTATAATTCCTGATAGAGAAATAGAGAACAGAAAACATAGCGCCCATGACTGAAATGAGACTGTGCTGAACATTTTGCAAGATCAATCAAAGCTGTACTAGTAGCTATTGGATTATGGTAGGTAAATCAAATTGAAGAAAATTGAGATGTGGCGAAGATGACAACAGTCTTTATATGGTGCTTTATATGTCCCCTGTACAACTAAGCCACTCACAGTCACTGGAAGCGATATTCTTTCACTCAAGCCGGAGTACAGCTAACTCCGATTCACGCAATGAGAAGCGGCTACAGACACGCCGGAGTAACCCAGGCCGCCCTTCGGCTCGAGCGACAGAATATTTCGAGTGGGTCTCGTGTTAAACTTGGCAAAGTCCTGCGCTCTTGAAAACCCGGCCGCTCGAGGTCTGCGATTGCAGAAAGCTTCTACAACTCTTTCCAAGCCAGTTTTGGTACGAGTTCTTGATTACGGGGAGCCCCCGCAACTCAGTCAATTGACAAAGAGATCCAACAAGTTTTGCCACAAAGCTTGACCTATTCGTAGCAAAAGTCCATCCTCTATCACCCAAAAGACCTCACACCGTACCACATATACTGCAAAAAAGGCGTCTCAAGTTGGCATGGCCGTCCTGAAAAAAGAAAAAGTGAACGTCATAATTGTTCACAGACATGCTACATGACCGCGTCACAGGCCCAGTCACACTTCTTGAGTTTGTTGATTCAGAAGATTCCAACCTCTTATTTGATTCTGACGTAATCTTTCTTACCTATACGCTTTCTCTTACTTTTTCCGCATTGATATTGATGTAACAATTAGATACGCATGAGTTCCCCGTTTGGTGGAGAACCGTTGAATAAGAAGATCTCAAGGAAAGAAGTGAACGGGGAACTTTGCGGTTTAGTCACAAACTGAAACCTGATATTTAGACTTTTTATCATAGGCTGTCGCTGCAAACTTACCCCGTCCCTCTCCCTAGCAAGTCTCCAGGGAGAGGGAGAGGGACGGTTTAAGTTTGCTGCCGCTGAGCCTCATGAATTTCGAAACAATCTTGTAAACGTAGTCAATACATCCAAAACATTAGATTGGACCACGTGCTATGAAACTGAAGAGAAGAACCGACCGACCATATAATGGAAAGGTGGGCAAGAAAAATCACAATATGTAACAATTTGGTTCAAGTGCACGAGCTCAGTAAGATGACTTGATCAGTCAGCTACATATAGAAATGATATTTTCGACCAAACTTGTAACTCCAATGGTACAGTTAATTTTTCATGTTTACTGATCAACATCTTAGCGTCGCATGAATACCTCTGCACCTGAAGGTTAACAGGGTTGCTCCCAATAGAAAATCTCGATCAAAGAGAGAAAATATGAAAAAATGCAACATTCTCACCAATACTTCAGGTATAACGCCTGTGGAAACCAAAATGAGCCATCCTGCTGTAAAGTTTGAATTAAACGATAAACCTGTGAGGTTCAGGTTATCAACTTTTGTATAGAAGCCAACACACTTGACTAAAGAGGAAGAACAATCTGAGTAAAACAAAGATTGCAAAACAATGAGTTTGTGTCAGCCCTGAGTACTAAACCAGAGTACCAATGGGCGACGTATTATAATAAAAACCTTAAAAATAGCAATCACAACTCAAGGCTCAGTTTCAAGAGTCAAGTTACATATGATTTAGCATATGTAACATGTGCAGAACTTACATCAAAGGGTGTGAACATACATAACTTTGATGTAAACCAAAACTACATATATTTCACAGCTTTAACACATATGTAACACATGAAATATACTCATAACCCAATAGTAACTGTCTTACTGTAATTAACCTAACCATAGAACCACAATTTGTGCGCACTTGTAGTCCAAAGATTTCCAAGGTTTAGACTATATAAACCCTGAAAATCCAGCCAAATTGAGAGGAATATCATCATCACATTAACATTCAACAACTTTACAAATTGCTCATTTCATCTTCATAGAACTTTTAAACTTTGTCTAACATCTACAAACTTTAAAACGCCTGATTCTACGAACTTTGAATCTTCAACCTTGTGTCTTGTTGACTTTATTGTGTGCGCATCAAAACTTTGTTTCTATACTGATTAGACTTTATAATCAGTTAGTTTTGTAATATCCATTTGGTGGAATTACGTATAAGGAAGTAGTCCTGGAGTAAGGCTTATATCAGATCAGGGATTTATCTGATATAAGAAACTCTAAATCTACGGGGAACCTCTATTAGTCAGAGTTTAAAGTTCCTGGTGTTAAGATAGACTTTAACACCTCCTTTATTGATCATTCTTTGTACAAGAAGTGACTCAATTTAGGCTTGAGAACTGCGCGTCAGTGGCTCTATTTTAATTGTTGCAAATAAGAACAATTACCCAAAATCCCTGGGCGTGAAATCCTTTGTTAAAAGGTCATTTAACTGGAGTCTTTACTTGTTTATTACAAGTAAAGCTTCTACGCCCGCGTCTTCACATACTCCAACTCGTGGATTGTAATCCCCACGAGTCTAGTAGAAGTTTGTTTAAACTTCTACCTCCTTTTTATTGACTCTACTAGCCCAACAGACGCTAGTAGGCTCACAGTTTGAGTTTGATAAAGAGAAAAGGTTACAATGATAAATGTCAAGCACCTTAGATAACTCAAAATCATTACGTCATTACCGATGAGTGATGTATATAAGCAAAAGAATCAGATAAACCCATGAAAGAAGCGCGCGTCTGAGATTACCATCTCAATTGTTTGCAAGGTTTCCATTGAAACAATGCGTTTTACATCGGCCGGAATTATGTAAGTTGAGATGAAGAAGTGAATTGTGAAGGTTCAATCTGAAGACTTTGCAGTGAAAATTTATGACTTTGTAGTAAAACCTGATCACCTGTTTATCGAGATCCTTCACAGTTTCACTTGAGCGGAACTCAGTATCCTCACTTTCCAACGTACAACAATCAATTGTCTTTTTTACAAAACTATATTGTTGGAAATGTCGTGGAAGTGATGAGTTTCAAACTCGATCAAGCTGAATGACATCACAAGCTCAAGTTTCATTTCATGCAGCTTTCGATCATTCTCATGTTGTCGTTCTGCGATGTCAGTTGATAGGACTAGGAATGCCCTGTCATCTGGAATGCACTTTTTAGATTCGGTTGTATATCGACCAAAGTCTCGAAAACTCTTTCCCCTAGTATTTTGACAGGCAAAAGGTCGACCACCGAATCATCCGTTGCTCGTTATCGTGCTAATCTGTATCAGTTTTCTCCTCAAGTATGTATAGTCAAGTTGATTTGTTCAAGAAGTAAAGCATGCTCTTTACCTCACACTCAAGGACAATGAGTAAACTTAGGGAGATTGAGGTATCACCCAGAGAAGATGCAAAGGTTAGTATCAAAGTTCCTATTCATGTGCGTTGATAGAATCAGTTGATGCTTTTCAAGTCTGTCCAAGCCTAGTCAGCTATGCCAACAAATTCCACTCAGGAAACGTTCATGTTCTAAATCGAGGTCGGGGACTGCTTGAGAAGGAGTGGTTGTTTGATGGATCATGGAGGAAAGCTCGACAACAGTTGCACGAGTATTGATGAATTGCTGATAAAGAGGTTGCCTATCCGCAACACTGAGACAGCCAATCTACCTGTAGCTGATAATGTACAATAGCGTAGCTAAAAACATGCTGATAAGCTACAGCTAACATGAATCAGCATGAATGAATTCCAGCTACCCTACACAGAGTCTTAGGAAAGCTCCAGCTACCCAAATTTTGGCCCTGTAGTGTAGTGTAGAGGCACAAAACTCAGCTACAGTAGCTGGTAGTGTAGCGTAACTGGACAAGCTACACTACAATCAAATTGGAGAAGCTTGACCAATTTTGCCCGCAGAACTCCAAACTATTAGGCGCAGGAGGGCTGCACGTATCTTTTATTATCATGTCAAAACAAGATCATTGGGGAAAATGTTGAGCAGGCGGGATCTAAGATTTTTGCAAAAAAACCCCGACAGACCTCACACCAAATTTGGGACATTACGAGTAAGTCCCTTGTTTGAGCTGGCCTGTACAGCCAACAAACAAGTGGACTTTCGTTAAGTTTGGCAGAACTCAAGCAGTTTGGTGGGGAATTCGTGACAAGCTTTTCCGGTTTGACTGTATCATAAAGGTCAGATTCTTGTTAACTACATACAGCTACGCTACGCACAAAACTGGTAGCGTGTTGCAGCATAGCTGTCTCAGTGTTGCTATCCGCCCCCAAAAGGCTACTACCAGTGCTACCCATAATCTCCCTTGAACCTTCCAAATAGATTCACTTACCAAATGCTAAATATGTAGATAAAGACAACTTGTATCATCCTCTTGACTAGCTGTGGTTTAGCTTCCAAACCTCATCCTACAGCTCTGAACGCCCCTTAAAATCTGTACATCTCATCCAAAAAAACCTCAACCAAAAAGTCAATTGTATTTTCAACTCATCGTCTGTGTTTCAAGTAGCAAAGTGTATACTCAAAAAAAGCAGTCTAAAGAAATAATCAAAAGGTAATCTTCTCACTTCAAAGTCTCAAATCATGCCCTTTGTAGTTTTACCTTTCATACAAATCATGATTGTCCTTCACCCATTACGTATTACTATTAGTGTTACCCCTTGATCTCCTTTACTAACTGTCGTGACTCATATTGGGAAAGTTCAACCAGTTCAGCCCTTCAAAGATGAAGTCTTTCTCTTTCTACTTTCTTGCATCTTTACCGGCGATGTGTATCTAAATTCCCAGTACTTACCATCCCCTTTGGTAAGAAAATTCACACCAACTTGCATATGTGACTTTTACCTCACAGTAAGAAATTTCCTCATCATGTGTGTATGTGTCAAAAGACATAACACTGTGTTTGTTTGGAACATCTGGTAAACTTGTGAAAAGGAAAATGTTGTTCACATTTCACAATCATTGATCCCAAGTCATTGATTAAACAAGATCATTGACTTCTTTGAGTTCAATGACCATGATACAATCTCAATCTCCCTTCATCACCCTCAACTCATCTTTGTACCAACTCTCACTTGTAAACTCCAGTTTAGTTTTTTATGAACATTTCAAACTTTTGACTCAATGAATCAAATCAGATTGAATTCAATGAGTTTGAATGAAAAAGAGTGAACAGTTGAAGGTGAAAGATTGGGTTGGATGGTAAAGAGGTTTGAAGTTGGGTTCAAATATGATGGTTGATGAGATCAACAGGTTTTGAAATTGATCAGTTTAAGAATGATTGAGATTGAAGTGATAATGAATTGATGTTGATTGTGACAAGAGAGAAACAAAATGGTGAAGTACAAAAAAGAAGGAGTGAAAGGTGGAGATAAGGAAGATGGGAGAGGTTGCAGTCACATATGTCAAAAAAATAAACGGCTTTTTTCATTTTCAAGAGTGTGCACGATTTTTGCACATATGTGCAGAATGAGTGTGCACGTTTTGTTGCACTCAGGTTTACAAAATGCCATGTTTGGGTCACATGTGCGACCAAATATCACTACACATTTGGTGGCATGTGTTACCAAAGGGAAGTCATCAAGTGGAAAATCATTTTAAACATGAAATCAAACCAGATCTCAAGATTTTCTGCAATAAAGATGGTACAAAAGCTGTAGTTGTTAAACTTCCCACTTGTATTTCAACAGGCAAACGATAATCCAAACCTGTTTGTGTGCCACAAATCCTTGAGCATAACAATGCAGGTGTGATAAAATGTAGCCAGCAGGGTATACTTGTGATAAAGTTTTATTGTGACAATAAAGGAATTAAACCCAAGATACTTTTCTGAAAGGCCAGTTTGTATTATCCAGTATCTTGCAAAGAAGATCTTTCAGGACTTGCAGTCATCATTCCAGCTAAATTCACCTGCATTGGAAACAGAAATAAATCCAAGATATTTGAACCTTTACGCTTGCCTTGTTGGAACATATTCACTTTTACATGCATAATATAATACTAATAATATGTTTCTCTCTTTACTAATTATGTATTTACATCCATTCCAAAAATGGTTGATTGGAAATTTGTAAAAATCTCATCATTGCACAGCATATAAAACAGCTGTAACTGGTTTTGCCAGTTTTCTCTACAATCAACTTAAGCACACCTGAGGTGCACATTGCCACAGGCAGAGACTGACCATGTCAAATCCCACTGACTTATGAGAAAAGGATGTTCTTGCAGCTAGCCATGAAAGCCAAACAACAATCATAAAGGATTTAGCTGATGTATTTCAAAAGATGTGAAATGAATGGTCACAAGGACAATTTGTGCATTTTGACTCCATCCTCAGTCCAAACATCTGACTTGAAAGTGGCTCTCAAATGGGAATAAAAATGATTGGAAGTTTAAATCTAATGATCAGGATGAGGCTTGATGAGTCACACTACAAACATGTTTGGCCTCTGGCTCCTGAGCCTCTAAGCGCCTACACCAAACACCCAGTGAATTGGCGAGGACAATTGGATAGATTCATCATTTACCAGATTTGTTAATGAAAACAGATGTCCCTTTATATCCAACTCTGCTAGTTATGGAATAGAGCCACTCCTAAGCAATTTGACATCCAACCTGATGGGTAATTGTAGAAAATTCTGAAAGCCTCCCCTCCAGCCCCTTGATCTGTGGACACCTGAGCTGTCCAAACCAAGCTGTTGTGCTAATCCTTCTTGGTTAAGTTTGTTGATTTTGACAAGGACATCTCCAGCTGCTACATATACTAACTGTGGCACTGTCACAGAGTACTATGCATTTACCAGGATGGGACATTGCTGAGGTATACCAGATTACGTGAAAAGTAGTCAATCATGGTTTTCAACCCACAACAGCAAGATTTTTGGTCATTTTTTTTTTGTTTTTGCCCATTATGAGGGTTCCACACCTCATAACCTCTTGCTTCAAGCTGCACACAGCTTCCTTGACATCTTGTGGGTCTCCTGGTGCTGTTTTTAGATCTTCATTGTGGATAGATTTGCTGCTATTGCAATTCATAGACACCGTGTTTTTGGAGACATCTGCAAGCCTTTGGGGTCCTGTATCAAATTAGGTGTGTAGGCAACAACCTTTTACAACTCTTCTGAGTGAGCTCAATGAATACAATGGTTGCTAAAAACGCATGAGGACATGTACAAGGTGCAAATGAAGGTCCTCGTGGCTGGAAGCAAGACTTGATGAGGTCTCGAACCCTCATAATGAGTGATAAAGCAAAAATCACCAAAAAAAATTGTGCTGTTGTGAGTTAAAAAGGGGGACATGAGCCAAACTTAACAAAGTCCCTTGCCAAAGGCCCAAGCCCCAGCGAGGGACTTACCGCATAAAACGGAATCCTGGCGTGAGAAGTAGCCTGTATTGGCTCCAAAAACACTACTTTGAATTCTTCAATTTGTTCCTAAATAAACAGGTCTCGGAGGTAAATAAAAGGATGATGGCAAATATTCATTACATATGAGCCAATTGCAAGCTCCCCCAAATCTGGTCTGGAACTTGGGCTACTGGGGAATCAAAAATGGGTCTGTTTTCATCTTTCAGAAGCGGCGAGCCGGCTCAAAGCCTGTATTTCTCAGAAAGCGGTCAAAATAATTGATCTTCAAGCACTCAAAAAGATAACTTCCCAGCAAGACAGAAAGGAGGTTGCAATTGGTACATATGTAATGGTCCCTGGCCATTTTCTTCTTTCTTTGTTGCAAGACATGTTTATTGAGAGAGAAAAAAAACAAACAGATGTAGAGAATTTGGAGCAAATACAGCTCACTTCTCACGCCAGGATTCCAGTTTATGCGGTAAGTCCCTCGCTGGGGCTCGGGCCTTTGGCGAGGGACTTTGTTAAGTTTGGACATGAGCTGTAAGTCCCTCCCTCGATCACCGGGGCGGGGGTGACCTTATACGTTTAGGCCCACACCAACATCCTCTGGATATGTATGTAGCTTCCATTCATTTATGTACAATGAGATGATGATAAACCGGTTCTTAAAGATCGATCACCCTGCATAAAAGGTTTCTCAAAGTTTGAAACTGCAACAGAATAAGAAAATCAAGCAACGATCTTACGACTTTTTTTGTTTTGGTTTCGAATCGATCATTTTTCTCGATCAAATCTATTAGAGCTTGATAAAAAATGATGAATGAAGAAATCATGGATGATGAAGTTGATGTATTGATTATTGGTGCTGGCGCTAGCGTTTGTGATTTTATTTTTCTTCCTTGACCTTTCACAAACCCAACACACATTGATCGAAAACTAATGAATTCGATTTTTTCCGTATATAACAGGGTATCGCTGGACTGCGACAATTGAAATCGACTACAAATTTTAAAATAATATGTTTTGAAGTTAGATCTAATTTAGGAGGAGTTTGGTAAATCCATCAATCTATATTTCTTATTCTCAACTTGTCATAGAATCGAAACTGATTGAATGTTTCTTTGATTTTATATTTTTCTTTGGAAGGAATTATGAATCAAATCCAGGTGAGATCAACTTAAAATTCACACCAGAAGGTAAACCGATCATAAACGAAACCGATCCATCCATAACACCGATCTACAAAGGATTAAGAACAAATGTACCCATCGAATTAATGACATTTAAAGATATCCCATTCAACTCATCTTCATCTTCATCATTTCCTCATCATAGTGAGATTTTAGATTATTTAGATGATTCTGTTGATCAAGAATTAAAAGAATTGATTCGATTTAATACAAATGTGAACCGAATTCAATATAATCCTAATCATTCATCTGGTAATCCTTCTAAACATTGGATGATAGAATATACTAAAATCGATCAAGATTCAAAATCAAATCCTTCTATCATTTATGCTGATTTCATTTTAGCTGCAAATGGGTATGTATATCAATTTTTTTTTATATATATTTTCTTTTGAATCTCAAATTCTTTATAAATCATCAATATTGATATTTTTTTCTATACAAAATCGATTCCCTAGGCATAATTCACAACCTTATATACCTTTTCTTGAAGGACTTTCAACTTTTCCAAATCAAATCACTCATTCACTTTATTATCGTACACCAAAAGATGATATCATAAAAAGATCAAAAGTAAGTTGATTTTTGATACATAAATTCAATCTTTTGATTTCTAAAAAAATCAAAATCAAGACACCATTCATTGAGTTTAATGAAAACTTGAATCATTCTTCTTTTCTTATATTTTAGACAATTGCAGTGGTAGGATTAGGTCCATCAGGTTATGATATCTTAAGAGAAATAGCCAATTTACCACCAGAAGATCAACCAACCAAATTATATTCATTATCAAATCATCCATCAAGCATAGGTTATGATTTCACAGATCCAAACAGTCCAAAATGGACTCAAAACATACTTGCCAAACCAGGATTGAAATCCATCCAGAAATCAAGTTTAATTCTAGAAGATCTTTCTGAAATTCATTCAATCGATTTATTAATCTTTGCAACCGGTTATCATTATTCTTATGATTTTTGTCATCAAAATGATTCTCCTTGGTGTGATTATCCAATCTTAAATTATCAATTCAAAAGAAGATTACATAATGTAGATTCATTACAAACCTTTTATTTTCATGATCCAAGTTTTGCTTTCTTAGTTATCAACACATCTGTCATCCCTTTTCCACTTGTAAGTTTTTTTTTCCTTTTTGAAGATTTTCTTCTTGATCTAGAAAAACACTAATGATGGTTTTTTGTGGGTGTGTGTGTGGGGGGGGTTCTTTTGTTATTGTACAATAACAAACACATCAAGGCTGAACATCAAGCAAGAGCTATTGCATCAAGATGGTCCAAGAAATCAAATTTTGAATTATTTCCATTCAAGAATGAAACAGAAGAATCAAGTTCAGTTCATGTTCTAATCCCAGTAAGTTATTCTAATCCTAATTTTTATTCCACTCATTTCCTCAAGAAAAATCCCAGCTTGATCTAAACCTGTCTTCTTTTTCTATGATTGGGAATTTTGTAGCCTGAGGAATTTAATGTAGAAAATCATCTTTTAAAGTTAATTGGTGAAGGAAATCAAAACCCAAACCCAAACCCAAACAGTTGGAAAGATGTACCAGAATGGAAATTTAAACTTAGACTTGAAAGTAATGATCGTAGAAAACGCGAATTAGGTTATTGAAAAAAAAAACAAAAAAAAACTTACATATCCTTCTTACAAAATTCATCTCATTTTTTTTCTTGGTGGGTTTGTTTGTTTTGTTTATGATTTCCTTGATGTTTTTGTTTTTATTTTCCTTATTGAATTTATCTTTTTCTTACTAAACAAAACCAATGTTGTAATTCTTTTATTGTTGTTTGTAAAAATGATTGTAATTTTAATTTTTTTTCTATGGATGAAAATTAAACATGAATTTGAATTTGAATCAAGTAAATGTTTGTCCCAAATTTGAAGAAATAAGGAATCCAACTCCAAAATATAATAAATCATTAGATTTATCAATGTTTGACAATCACCTTGTATATTTGATGACATATTTGAATATGACTCCTGAAGTTCAAACCAATCAACAAAAAAACATCTCATTTGATATGATCTGTATAATCTATCCTATTCCTATCTCCAAACTAATCAAAGAAAAAAACTCAGGTAAGAATTTTCAAAAAAGAAATGTAAACCAATATATCAAGGAAAAAAATATTACTTTTCAAAACCTACATATAAATTGCAATAACCAACTTAATTTACATAACCAAAAAAAAAACTTTTTTTTCCTTTAAATTCTGACTTTTTTTTATTTTCCTTTTTTTTTTGGTAGAATAGAAATGCACATGTAGTTACTTATAAACTTCAAAAATGAAACAAATTCAAAAAAAAAAAAAGTAAACTATCAACAAATGTAAAAAGTAGAACACCGAAAAAAAAACAATGAAGAAAAACGTTTTTAAAAAGAAAACAAAAACATTTGACTCTTGAGACTTGACTTCATCAAATTTTAAAAAAAAACATAAACGATCAAAAAAAAAAAAAGAAAACTAATGATAGTTAATTTTATTTTTCTCTCCTCTCCCTTCATTCAATTTCCTTCTATATCTTCTGTATATCTGATCCGTTTCTTTTTTTTTTGCATAGAAATCTAATGTTGAGACCAATCAATCGATTTCAAATCAATTCCTTCTTGTACCATTTCCCATAACGGACTTATATCTCTCAACCCTTTATTTTCCAAAAGAAAAAAAAGATAAATCATCAATCAATACATCCCAAAAAAAAGAAAGTCAAACCATCGAACCCAAAAAAAAGCATATGAAAAAAAAATCCTTGTCAAACTTACGATTCACCACCTTAGCAATCTTTTCAGCCACATAATCAATCTCTTCAACCGTTGTAAACCTACCGATCCCAAACCTAAGTGAACTATGAGCATTCTCATCACTCGCACCTAATGCTCTTAAAACATAACTCGGTTCTAATGATGCACTTGTACATGCACTACCTGAACTTAAAGCTACATCTTTCAATGCCATCAAAAGTGATTCTCCTTCGATATATTCAAATGATAAATTTAAACATCCTGGATATCCTAATGGATCTCCGTTTCGAACGATATGAGTACATCTTGATAAGATCTGTTGGTGTAATCGGTCCGAAAGACTTTTCACATGATCATGATCATTCTACAAAAAGTCGAAAAAACAGGAAAATCAGCATCGTTGATCAAGTTTCCATGAGTCAGAAAAATCAATTGGATAATAAACGAGTCTCAGAACCCCTGCACAGAACATCATCAAGAGGTCAAACAACCAAGCCAAACAAGACAAGATTTGCCATGTCAAGCTTAGTTATGAATGTTTACCCCATGTCAAGCGCCTTTCTTTTTTGAAGACGACTTGGGCTTGAATGGGAGTGATCATCAAGTGAAGAAAACAAAGCATCATTTGAAACGAAACAAAAAGGAATCCTAACCTGAAGTTCAATCTTGGCAATCCTACAAGCTTCACCGAATCCAACAACCGAAGGAGCAGGTACAGTACCTGATCTAAGACCACGTTCTTGACCACCACCACTCATGATAGGTTCTAACCTAACCCTAGGCCTTCTACGAACATAAGCCGCACCAATTCCTTTTGGACCATAAACCTTATGAGAACTCATACTCAATAAATCGATATTCATCTCATCTACATCTATGGGAATCTTTCCAACGGCTTGTGCTGCATCTGTATGAAAGAAGACTCCTTTGTGTTTTCGAACGATTTGTCCAATCTCTTTTAAGGGTTGAATCACTCCGATTTCATTATTCACTGCCATGATTGAAACAAGAATGGTATCTTCTCGGATGGCTGCTTCGAATTCTTTGAGGTCAATCAATCCGTTGGCTGCGAGGTTCAAACAAAAGTTAGATATTGCTCTACGTGTTAATACGAGACGGATAGAGAATGGACTACGCACCTTGGACAGGTAAGTAAGTGACATCGAAACCTTCATCTTGCAAGACTCGGCATGAATCTAGAACACATTTATGTTCAGTCTGTGTTGTGATGATATGCCGTCTACGTTCCTTAAGAAAGTGGTAATCAAATATATAAAAATAATTTAGCTTGGAATATGAAAATCTAATGAAAGAAAAAGAGAACTAATCAACAAACTTTGTAGAACCGACCAACACCTTTGATAGCCATATTGTTAGTCTCAGTTGCACCAGAAGTAAAGATGATATCCTTTGAATTGGCACCAATCAAATCAGCCACATGAGTTCTAGCCGTTTCTACCGCTTTTTCCGTTTCCCATCCATATGCGTGTGTTTTTGAATGTGGATTACCATATTGATTGGTGAGATATGGCATCATTGCATCAAGTACACGAGGATCGAGTGGAGTGGTAGCCTGATAATGAAAACAAACGAGTCAGATTACAAAAGTAGTCGTTCAAAACTTTTCAGTTAACCAATCACTGACCTGCATGTCTAAATAGATAGGTCTACCAATCGTTTCTTGAGTCTTGATTGATGCTTCGAATCCTAGACCTTCTTTAATAGGAGTCAGAATTAAAGGATCAGGTCTTAGAGCAATAGGATCGATTTGATCTAATTTGATTGTAGAAGTATTTGATGATTTTGAAGCAAAGTCTTCTGATGAGATTTCTGCCATTCCAGCTTGATTGGAACTTGAGACATAATTAGAATAAGAGGATGATGATATAAATCGAGAACTTGTAATTCTAGAATGAACTTGAGCTTGATGTTGAGAATGAGTTCGAATTGCTCTAGGGTTGATAAGTTTTGATAAATTGTTTTTGATTGACATGATGGATGGATGGTGAGTTGAATGATGAGATGATGATGATAGTAGTTTGTAAATTCTAAAATGGTAATCAAGGTAATCAGCACTTTTTTTAAAATCGCGCTCTGAATCGAATCCAATACTTAAAGCCTGGCTAAGCTACATAGACATAAGCACCCTTAAAAAAGATTACATAGCACTCACTCTCCAATTCAACCAATTCTGGCCAACGCTTTGGTTTTCAGAACAATCAGCTCCTCAATCACACGCCCTTTGATCAGTCCAAGACAATTGGGCTTTTGCAAACTCAAGGGCCAGAGCTGGCCTCCAGACACAGACTGAGGAAAACAATCCTAGCCGCGTCGGTGAGAATGGGGTCCGCTCAGCCTATATGCCAATCCATTCCCACTCTTTGGAAGAACTTGATTTACTTCATGGTAAACAGTTGGGGACGGCTTGAACCCAGGAGGGTGTGCCATTGTTAGACTTGGGATGGGAACTGCCGTGAGGATGTGAGGCTTATTCCACTGTTCAACTCAGGATGGAAATTTCATTGCCCAATCTAGATTCTAGATTCTAGATGGAGCGGCGCAGAGATGTGGCAGAGGGCAAGGTGTTGAGAGGTAGGCTCACAAGTAAAACGAAATGGCAAAGGTTTTAAATAATACATAAAAAGGGCATAAAACCATCAAGAAAGGTTTTGTTTTCGAAACTCGCATAAGGGTGTACAATAATTGCATCTCGATTTAAATCAACAATCTAAGAGAGAAAAAAAAAAGAAGTTCATGAAGAGTTTTTCAAGTATTCAGCCACCTTAGCCTTAACATTCTCAGCACGTTGTTCTTTTCCAATCTTGGTGAATTTGTTGGCCTTGCTTGCTTTCTTGTATTCCTCAAGTTTGGATTTATCGGTGGGCTGTGCACTAGGGTCGGCACGGATCGCTTTGTGGGCTTCGGTATAGATCTCTTCAATGTCACCAGATCCAATGTCATCGGCCAAGTAAGAAGCAAATTGTTTTTTGAAACGCTACGGAGGAAGAAACATGAGTGAGATGAAAGAATTGGCTGATCGAGAGGAAAAGAACATACCTCGTCATCTTCCTCTTCAAGAGCTTCCATGTACTCAGCAACGTGACCACTGTAGATGTAACTCTTCAAGACATCGGCATCGAGCTCCTTGGCTTCAGGATCGAAGCCAGGGAATCGGTTCTCGGAGTGAGGAACAAAGATACCACCATCGGAAGCACCCTTCATGGCACCAAAGACACGAGCACCAGTTGAAGTTCGACGAAGACCGACATCCAAGAAGGCTTTGAAAGGTCGAGGACCGTCTTCGTTGGCCTCAGTAAGAACAAGATCACCCTCTGGCTCCTCAACACCAGCGTACTTGTCGGCCAAGCCGAGTTTGGTCAATGCCCTTCGTGCGACAAGAAGACCAGTGGCATAGGCAGCAGCCCAGTTGGTAAGACCGTGCTTGATACCGTATCGAGGAAGTTCATGAGAGTAGGCAGCAGCAAGTACAAAGTCACCCTGGAGTTTGGCGTGAACGATTTGACAGATGATGTCCCGGTTGGTGATTCGAACAACAAGACGGTATTTAGGCGAATTGTACTTGTTCTTGGCCTGGGTGATCAAACGCTTTCGGGCATAGTAATCGGTTTTACCCTCTAAAAGCGGTAACACGAACAAACAAGATATCAGCAACCTATTTTCCTCTTTAAGATGTTGCGATATAGAAGAAGTGATAAGGCTTGGGACAAGATCAGATAGGAGCGAAAGACTATATGATAGATATAATGGTCAGCAACGCGCTTAGAAGGGCGCTCAGCGTGAACTATGCATGTATCTCAAAAATTCATCTTTTAATGTTCACCAAGTAAAAAGGCAAGGGAAGGATAGAAATTTTCAATCCGGACAAAAGAAAGTCGACACAAACCTCGACGCCGCCTGTACTTGACTTGAAACCGAGAGAAGTAGGCAGAGTTCTTCACCAACTTGACGAAGGGCATCTTGAGGAGGTCGGATGCTGAATAGACAGAGTCATAAGGGAAAATGAGATTGGCATGTTCTCAGGAAGCGAGGATGAGCTGATGGTGAGTACTTACTTGAGGAGGATGCGGAATCGGGACGGTGGGTGGTTATGAAGTTTTCTTAACCGATGGAAAAATGAGAGTGGCGCACAAGAAGGAAGTGAGACTCGCAACCGTGAGGTTAGGTTTGGTCTGTACATACAGCTCACCGATCATGTCGAGTGATACCCGGCTCCGAGAAACATCCCGGACAGCCGACTCGTCAGGACCGACCCGGGAGTTTGTAGGTTGCCGCCGATCGGCCCATCTTAACCTGAACCATCAGCCAGCCACCATCCAATCAAATCACTTGGCATCAATAATCTCAATAATCTAATTCTTAAGATTCTAAACGGGATTGAAATTCTAAAAAAACCAAGTTCTACATTTCTACTTCAAATTGGAATGTTTTTTTTCTTTTCTTAATCGGTTTGGTTATGAACTTGATCAACATTTTTCCATCTTTGAATACATTTATTTAGTGGGGTTTTGAAGCTCTTTAATCTAATCATAAAGTATCTTTCTTTTCTTTTTTTTTGTATGAGGTATTGGTTTATGGATCGTTTTGAGAATTTAGTTTTCAATTTTTTAAAGTGTGTGAATCACTTTTGGCTCCTTGATTCGAAAGATCATCACTGAAACTTAAATCGAAGACACATTTTGATATTCTTTTATTCAGTTAAATTTGATTGAAATTTATAAAACGAGAGTTATAAATGTTGATCATTAAACTTCACTCGAATTTCATTCACCTGATCATGACTTTTATCAAAACAACCTCTCATCTCAAAAAACTGAAAGGTAAGACTAACAAAGAACGAGTATGGCTCTATGCCTCTCCCAATCTTCTCATTTGCATTCTCATTATTATGATATAAACAATCAAGAGGAAAAAAGACACAATGGATTGTAAATTGCCATTTTGCCAATCAAGCTACTGCATGAAAGGTCCGCAATGAACAAGCTGATAAGAAGTTGTAGGCCGACAAGAAAGAAAAAGTGAACAAGAAGCAGGTCACAAGAGGTAGTAAGAAGATCCAAAGCAAAACCCAAATGGAAAACAGACTGAGGAAAGCGAGAACGATCTGAATGAAAATGATTAAGATTCTAGATCAAACCGAGGAGACCACCATCAAGAAGACCGCCCACAGCTGTACCAAGGTTTGCGACCAGGAGACCAACACCTTGCAAGAGCGCACCAAGGCCGTGGAAGAGAGGGTCGAGGATTACAATGAGGACGTGGAGTAAGGTACCGAGGAGACCAAGTGGTCGGAAACAGCCGATGGCACCACCTCCAGGTACTGGAACTGGTACACCGCCAGGGACAACACCAGGACCTCCGGGGAATACACCAGGACCTCCGGGGATCACACCGGGACCTCCAGGGAATCCACCAGGACCTCCGGGGATCACACCGGGAACTCCAGGGAATCCACCAGGACCTCCGGGGATCACACCCGGACCTCCGGGGAATACACCAGCACCTCCGTGGATCCAGCTATCGACTGGGAAACCAAGAGGTGACCAGAGCTGAGGGTTGAAGTTGCAGGCCGCGAAGAATTGTTGAACCTCGACATGAAAGGTGATTGCAACACCGACGATCGATTGCACCAAGACAGATAGGACGGCAAAGGAGGCTAAATGTAGGAAAAATAGTCAGTAATTATGAATCTGACCTTAGCTCATATGGTTCAAAGAGAAAAACAGGAAGGGTACTGACATTGGAAGGCAGCAATTGTACCAGCACATTGAGTGGTGATAATCGTGAGCATGCTTTGGATTTGAATGATCAGGGGGGAAAAAGTGGAGATGAACTAGAGACAAGATGGGTTAGCAAACAGCTGAACTCTCGAAAGCGAAATAGAGGAAAGACGTACGACTTGAGGGTTCCCTTGGAAGGAACATCCGCCTTGTAAAGTGGAGAACAGAGTTGAAAGACTGGTGACCATGATTTGGAACTGAAGTAAGATGGATTGAGGGTCTAGGCCACCGTTCCAGATGTTGACGGTGTTGGAGGTGATGACCGTGTAGCTTTGAACGGTTGAAAAGAAGGTATTCATCGGCGGTAAACCTCCGCCGCCGTGGAAGACGACCGGAGCATTCCAGCATGAAGTGGGCCCAGGGATAGGAAGACCTCCACCACAGCCACCAAAACACTTCATCTTGAGATGGTCGCTACGAAAGTGTAAGTGATAGTCAGTGACATCGCTCTACTGAGCTAGAAAAATTCAGACTCACTCTCCGCCGGCCTGTTCTTCACTACGAACGCTCAACCGAGCAACTGTGTCGGTTCTCGCCCTGAAGATAGACAAAGTCAGCATCAACTCATGAAACGGAATCCAAATGCATGGCTTACAAATGACGCGAACTGGCAGCAGCGGAGGCTAAGAACAATTCAAACAGAATAAGACATCAGTTTGGATCGAAAGAGAGTGCAGACGATGACCAAGGAACTCACCAGCAAGCACAAAGCCAAGATAAGCGAAGGAAATATGCATCTTTGTTGATTATGGATTAATGAGTGTAGGATCAAGGGATCGTAAAAATTACTACGATCAAAAGAAATAAGATTAGGTCTATATCAAAGAAAGGTAGGTATTTACTAGATGCGAATGGAAATCAAAAGGATAGACAAAAGACCAGTGATGAAGAGCGGATGAGGGATGAAACAGGTTGCTTCTGATGGCCATTTTATACACGATTTTCTTCGATTGCCAGACGGTAGACCTCATCCTCAGGCTTGACACAGAAGTTCTGATCATGAACGGTTGTGGGATTTGATATAGAACCACCCAAAAAGAACATCAAGAATTCTGACAGCTGCTCGATTTTTGGACTTTTTCCAAATGGATCTGAAAAGGAACCCCAAGAAAGGACATCACACGACGAAAAACAAATGATCCCATTCGAGTTCATAAGTATACATGTGATCGGGCAGCCAGAAGGTCTGACAATCGTGCATAGATTGATGCAGCTCGGATTCTTGTTTCCGGTGCAACTGCTCACCCATCAACCGGAAATTGCAGACACCAGACACCTGGTCTGGGGTCTGGACTCTGTGATATAGCAGGCGATACCTTACGGCTGTGACTTGAAAAAGTCCTCAGCAGTACCCTGGACGTCCCCTATCTTCCAATCCTCGCCCAAAGGGCAGAGGCCTCAGTGAAGGACAACCCCTCTTCTTTGGCCCGACTCTTAGCTCACAGCGTAGCGACAAAACGTCAGCCTAGACGATTATCTGACACTATTGGAGGAATCAATTCTGAGGTTGCACAGCATGAGTTGAAACTCGCCATGATCAGCCTGGATCACGCCTGGATAAGGTTTCTTTCCTGCATGTTTTCACTCAGGCAACAACACGAAGTGATTCCGTCAGGTTAGCTTCAGATTGCGACTTCAAATTGATTAGATTTGAGTCATGTAAACATATCGTTTCCAGTAGAGCGGCAGTGGGGATTTCAGAAGAAGTTTATCATAATGTTGGAAGCTGAGTCAGAAAGAATCTGATAGTTCCGCCGAAGAGCGCGTGTCGAGTACCAAAGACAAATTCCACACTAAATCTGATGATAAAGGTGGACCGACTATCAGATTACACAGGAAAAGTCGGTTCTATTGTTGTACACATTCTATATCCGTAGGACGGGGTGAATAAGGATGAATACCAAGGAAATGTTACATTAATACCAAGAAAACGTTATAAGAAATGGGGAGGTGGAATTTTACACCGGGTCATTTACACCGACTTGTTTGGTGTAAAACGTCTTCGGTGTAAAATTCAAAAATCCCCCCTAAGCTTAACTAAGCCCCTCTTCCGCGGCCACGTCCGCGACCTCGAAGAGGGGCTTATCGCGGACTCGCGATTTTTGGCGGAGGACTTCCAAGAATTAAGTACCGTTATGTACTTTCTTCAACTTCACCTCAAAACCTCTCCACAAAAATTTCCATGTTTCTCGTGTCTTGTTCTCTACATTTGTCTACATAAGTTGGTACTACTTTCATCAGAAACACACTTGTTTTGCATATTTGGGAGGCATGACTAAATATGGTCCCTATGTCTTCCTGTAACAGCCTAAGAACGGGTGTACAGGCCATCAATCTGATTTGACCGATTTGACCTCGGGCGAATCCGGACAAATCCTTATCCTGGGTGGAAACTGTCATAAGACATAAAAGTATTATGACCTAATGGCAGTAATCCTTAGCAGTAAGGGTTAGGGGGGTGACGCGTCTGCCGTACATAACTTATAAGATGCCACCGTGATCATCGATGCGCATTCACTTGCACTCCAACTAACTACGTCATGCTTACTCGCTCTCGGAGTGCTATTATTCCGCCTTTGCCTGATGTTTGCAGAACCCCAAGAACCCCAGCCGCAGCACCAGCAGCCACCAAAACTGACCCTCAAGAGTTCCGGCCAACAATCTCAAAGTCATTGCTCAAGGATGACGATGAAGAACAACGAAAAGTGATACGAGACTTATTTTACAACATATTCAAAATGATTGCTCGAGCCTTGCAAGTCGACTCGACTATGAGTCTCGTTCGAAAAAAGGATGTTTTTCTCATCGCGAGTACCGGGTATGGCAAGTCTCGAATACCGGAATTATTCTATCTAATGTTCACCAAAGCATGTGCGCCTATCATCTTGACTTTGAATCCTTTAGACGCGCTTGGAGATAATCAAGTAAGTTTCTCAAATGTGTCTCTGTTTGATGTTCTATAATCATTTTCACTCACTATTTATCGGGCATTTGGACAGGTTGAAGAAAAGGCTAGAAATGGTCTGAGTGCTATCAACCTGACACGGGCGTCTTTCACGAAAGCTGTGTATAAAGAGATTCTTGCAGGAAAATACCAATTTATTTATGTGGTAAGCCCTGAAATTGATCTCGATTGTTTTTGAATCATTCCTGAGCTGACCGGACATGTGCTTAACATAGTCGCCAGAAATTTTCTTGAATAACTCTCAATTCGAACGTCTCTATTTTTCCAAGGGATTCCGTAACCGTTTGGTGCTCAAGGTCGTAGATGAGGCTCACCTCATCTACTGTTGGGGCCTTGCCTTGTCGGGCAGAATCAAAAATTACCGATGTTTTCAGATCCCGCAAGATTGCACCGCTTTTCGGCCTTCATACGGGAACCTAGTGGAGCGGTTTCTAGCCACAGAAGCAGTACCAACTCTACTTATGTCAGCAACTTGTCCTCCTTGCAACTTCGACCAAATTGTTGCAAGTCTCAAAATCACCAGAGATAGCATTGACATTCATCGAAGCGAACTAGTACGACCAGAGATCTGTTTCATCCGGGTCACCCTCAGACACGGATGTTCTTCAATGGACTTGCTCAAGAAATTCTTTGCACCTAAAACCAACGTGACTGATTCCGAGCTTGTACCCACTCTTGTGTACTGTCATACACAAAACGACACCTACTTAGCCCTTAAGGCAATTAATTCAGCCCGCCAAAACCAAATCGATTCGAGCAATGGCTTGAGTACCTCAGTTTGCCGTTATCATGCCTCAACCTGTCCCATTGATAAGATTCGCCGAGCGCAGGATTTTGGAAAGGGGGTTTTCTCAGTAATGACCTGTACTAACGCTCTTGGCCTTGGCCAAAACTGGACACGTGTGAGAAGGGTGATTATTATGGGCCAGCTGGATCCGCTCGAGGTGCTGCAAATGGCCGGTCGAGGCGGTCGAGACGGGCGACCAGCTGTGGCTTTTTTGATAGTCAATCAATTGTCGCAGACTGACAAGGATTCGCTTTTGGTTTTGCCACATCAGAGTCTGCAAGACCACGATCATCATATGCTTGCTATGTCTACCACTGAGGTATGCTTACGGGTGGCTTTTGAGGTCCTACTACGGTGAGTGATATGCTTTTCACATTCGGTTTATCAGGTCCGTGCTGATGCTGACTCCTTTCGTCAAATAACTTGATGAGTTGTAGGTGTAACTACATACCGGTATCGAAAAATGACCAAGCCGTGACGAGTGAAACTTGACGGCAGGCCGAGGCCAATATGGCACCGTGCCGCTGCTCGAACTGTGATTCAAATGCTGCAAATTTTTTCCTGGCTCAACAGAAAATCTTGACTCAATCGAATTTCACCAAGTTGGTCCTCCAGCAGGACGTGCCACCTGGACAACCCGACTTCAAAGTTGACTCAGAAGATCTCGTTTGTCAGGACAGTGGGATTCAAACCACATTGAGACCCATAGACGATGACCATCCTCTACGTCAAGATATACGCTGGATTCGATTATTCCTGCGAATTCAAGCAAATCTGATGTCAATTTTTAATTTAGAATATCCTAAGGGTTCATTCTACACTCTCGATGACCTGTTCTCACCCAACAAAATTTGGAGCCTGTGCATCAACTACGACCTTGTTTTAGACGGAATGCATTTGGATGATGTGTTTGGTAGTGAACCTCTTCCAAATACATACACATCAATACATCAAGACATTCGCAAATGGAAGGCAAGCACGGATTCGATTGCAGTGTTGCACCCTTCGGAAGAAGAGATGATCATGTACAACGAAGCAAAGACCAAAGCGAAGCAAAAAAGTGCCTCCAATTTCACTAAGGCAAAAGATGTGAGCGAAAAGGACAAAGTGGTATGGTTTCATTACTTTATCTTCTAATTATCATATATGTCTTTTGTAACACTTTGGTTCATGTGATCTAACCCTGTCATGAAATTAACTACTTTATTGCAGGTAGACCCTACGACTTCAGGAATCACTGGTCCTAAGTCGACCAAGAGAAAACCACCCCCATATGTCGGTAAGAAGGGCAAATCAGCCAAACAAAGGAACACCGCAGTTTAGCTCAACCTGACTTTCGGGGTGGATGTCTTCAAGATTGCCTTCGGCATCAACCACCGTGTCACCCAAACAACCCCATCAATATCGAGATACTTCATTCTTTTTCCGGTCTTTCAAAAAGTTGTCTTGTAATACATTTGTTCCGGTCAAGACCGTATCGGTAAATTGACTTTTGACAGTCGAGTTTTTGGAAGTGACATATTGATAATTCCAAGAGCGGATAAAGTTAGCGAGGGTTTGTTCTGAAAGGTTATGGTAGTGGTTTTGAAACACAGGTTTCAGTCCGCTCCGGATTTTTAATTGTTGAATCAGTTGTCGTAGCTAGGAACAAGTTTCAATGTTTCATTAATCGATTTGAATCAAGATGTTTATTAAAAATCTCTTGCACACACAAATGTAATGTTAATTGAAATAGCGATCAGCTTTTCAATATCCGTTCCGTTACTCTACATAATCACATGATTAATCGATGTGTTAATCAAAACCCCGAAAAAAAAAGACTAACTGTTTGATTGAAATGGTGTTTGAGCCAAAAGTTTTGGTGTTCAAGCCAGAGATCATTTCCTACAAAATGACCTGGGCGTTGACCTGATGGAATAAGCAAACTATGCAGTATTAGTTTGGCCAAATTAGGAGGTAGGTCCTGCTCCACAAGCACAAGAAAGCGAGTCAGATGCAATGCATATCGAGGCAAGCCCTTTAACCCATGAGCCATTATTGACCATCGTTTCCACATCAGCATTAGCCTGCCAATATCACCTGCGTGTGTCGCATCATCAGCTTCCACCACAGTCGCAAAATCACGTATCCGAAGCCTTAAATTATAGCCGACATTGTCCCCTATCTTATGACACGCTCTCAAAGAATCCGAGGTGCAAAATTCTTTGTAACATCTATCTATTAGGTCTTGGGCCGCACCCTCCTTGCCTAGGTCCGGAGGAGTCTCGTATTTTGACATAGTGTGCCTAGATCATGTTTAAAAACATGTCGTAAGATCAGGTTCTAACTTGGGATCGGGATGCAATCAAGGTGGACTCACCTTAAACACGACACCAAAGTTGCGCAGTGAACCGAGTGGAGCGCTTTCATAACAGTTCCAAAATCCATGCTCGACGGCAGTTTAGCATTAGCTCCTTGTAATCCGCCCAAAGACTGCCATGCCTTCCACGCGCCAGTGTCCTTAGAGTCACGTGTATCACCCCAATGATGCGATAGGATCCCTTGTGCCAGGTTCCACATAATATGGGAAACCCCAGGGATAGTAAGCACACTGGTAAGGCCTCCTATGTCAGTTCCGGCGGGAGTACGCTTCTTTCGAAGACTTTCGATATTGTGACAAGTGCCAAGGTCACCTTGAACGATCCTGATCCATTTTGACATTTCTTCGAGCGTCAGCCCGCATTGAGAAGCGATTTCGTCAAAAACTTGTGCAACCCCATCTGCTGAGTTGTCGGCCGCGTCCATTAGGCTCATCAGAAACAAATGGCGATCATCTACAGGAATCTGGTCTACCGGAGGTGGCCTTGTAGCAATTTTGGGTGAGGGAGTCGTTCCAGCTTTGAGAATGTATTTGTACATGACCGTGGCTAGCTGACTTTTTAAAGTCGCCTCCCACTGGTTCATATCACTTGCCTTTTCCCTGAAAGTGTCCAACCGGACCGGGGAATTCCGAGCTTCAGCCAAGGATTGATGGTAGTTTTGAAGGTGAGTGCTCGGACTTTCTTTCGAGATATCTTTATCTAGGTATTTAGGTAAAAACTGAATATAACCCCATGTGCCATGAAAGAGATGCGACACAGTCTCTACTCGGGTATTGTGAACTCTTTGTAAGATATCAAAGTTATCGATGCAGATTATTGGGCATATACTATAAGGCTGGGCCATAAGTGCTCGCAGTGAGGCTTCTTGCTTGCTTTTGAGATGATTTAAAGTTCGTAAAGCTGTATCTCGAGAACTTGACAGGCCTAAAGTATTCAAATATTGAAAAACTCTATCAGACACTCCAGTTGCAATGAAAGTCAACGTGTTGTGCAACTGAAGCGCATTATCTCTATAATTAGACATGTACGAGACCATGCCACATATGGTGGTTGCAACCTAAAACAGTTATATCAAGTCAGTTGAGTAACCGCAATCTTTGTAAAGCAAGTAAGTGTGGTACTTGCCAGATTTGCTCGGTCTCTTTCTGCCTTAGTTTGGTCTTCTGGAAGATAAAGCATTTCCTCGTCATGTCGGGCTTCCCTCTCGCCAACAGTTTCAGTCGCCAGGCCGGTTTCAGCATCTGGATCATGTTCTGAATGTTCGTCTTCCAACGTGTCCCAAACGTTGCTGCGGTGAGCAGGCGTCATAAGAGCCGCACGATTATTTGATCTAAGCGATAGCTGATGATACATCAGATTCCACAAAAATGGCATTGAGGCCTTTAATTTATCTTCACGCGCGTGTAATTGACCTAGCTCAAAGAACTCGTTTGTGATTTTTTGTGAACTATAAAAACATCGAGGTTTGGACATAATTTCTTGTTGAATTTCTTCTTGCGCCTATGAGAACCATTATCATTAACTTGTATACCACTGTTAAGAAAGAAGAACACTCACCTCGCTCAAAATAAACTTGCACCATGCAGCCCGGCCTTCCTCACTATTTTGAGTCAGGTCCTTGATTGCACGCACAATTTGGAAAGTGGAGTTCAAACCTCTTTCGATACCCCAATAACGTCGACTTTCTTTTAAAACGGGGTTATCCGCACATAAAAAAGAGTAAAATACCTCTTTAGCAAAGGTCTGCTGACTTTTTGCAGTAGAACATAACTGCACAGCAATGGACTCGATGAAGGGACGCTGGCGGATTTTGGTTTCTTGCTCCATGGGAGGTCGCTGGCTCTTTGTGATTTCTTGAGGCTGCAATTTTTGATAGCGGTCACTCTGTAGTTTTGGGAATGGCCGCGCGCCAGAATCCCTTCCCAAATTTTGAACAAAATTTTTGTGTCCATTTTGTGGTTCAAAATTTTTGTGTACCACAAAAGCGCGTAACCACAAGAACGCGTACTTAACCTCACCGTGCTCAGCCATCCCATACAAAACCGAGCTAAAACCAAGGACAAAACACAAGGAGGCTTTGCCCACAAATTTGGGGTTTTGTTCCAAAAAATCATTCCGGGGTATTTTCCAGGGTATTTGACTGGAACATACACAAGCACATCCAATGATGCTTACCACCCAACATGGAAACCGTTCCGCCGAGTAAAGCACAAGTGTGGGGTATCAAAATATGTACAAAAGCTTTGAGAACAACATATCAGAAGGCTGGCACTTTCTGGCCAGAGGTGTTGAGGGAAAGTTGAAAGAAGTACATAACAGTACTTAATTCTTGGAAGTCCTCCGCGAAAAATCGCGAGTCCGCGGTAAGCCCCTCTTCGAGGTCGCGGACGTGGCCGCGGAAGAGGGGCTTAGTTAAGCTTAAATCCCCCCCCGTTTTTTGAATTTTACACTTGTTTCGATTTTTTTTGAGCGGTGTAAAAAAAAAACAGTGTAAAATTTTCAGTGTAAAAATCTGGTACCCGGTTGAGGAATTGATTTTTACACTGCAATTTTTACACCGGATTATCCGGTGTAAAAAAATTCAGTGTAAAAGTCTTGTGCCCCAACATGGTATCCATTTTTACACCGGATAGTTTACACCGAACAATTTCGGTGCAAAAACCTCCTGTGCAAAATTCCAAGTGATCACTCTCAAAATTGAATTTTACACTGAGCAACAAAATGATTTACAGCTGTTTTCAAAATTAATGTCATGGTGCGGTTTTTCATTTTCATTTTTCCTCGAAAGCCACACCAAATACAGCCAATACAGGTGAGGGGCAGAGGCGCCGGGTGGGCCCCGTGGGTAGCCTTTGACCTCGACCCGATTCGATAGACGGTCTATTTGTTTGGACCCACCGTTCAATAACCCACCAGAACGTCTCACGACCTTTCCTTCATCACCCCAAAAAACAACATATGTCCACTCGACTCAACCTCCGGTGGTGTGGCTAGACGACTAATCTTACAATCTTTACCGAACCAAACAAAGGCGGAATGGGTCGAAATGAATTTTCAACGCCTCAACTCCTTGTCAGGTCACCAAAGCCGGTCGGAATTCCTCCATATCGGTCATCCTTTCAACTGATCCACTCGACTCAACCACCGCTTGGGATACCGAAGTCTGGATTCGCTCGTCCTTTCGTCCACGGATCCAAACAACCCACAACGGCATGGCTCGAATGTCATCGCTTGACGCCTCGGCTCCATGTGATGATTACGCTTCACACCTCTTATGGTCCACATCTTTATCAACCACAACTTGACCGCCGTCTTGAACACCATAAAAAGCTGCTCAGCGTCTCAACTTACCACCGGACTCGAGCCAAAAAAACTAAAAATTCGCTCATCCGTCATCCTGTCCAAGAACCCCACTGTTCAGATGGTCAACAGAAAACT
>NW_006768767.1:1795018-2002324 GCF_000204055.1 Melampsora larici-populina 98AG31 | reverse complement strand
TTTTCAATTTCTCTAATTATCGTTTTCTGGTTATCAATGTTTGTGTCTATCAATTTCCTACTCATCATTTCAGCAACCCGTCCGATAACCGCCTTGACACCATGAGCCGCGCAATTCGAACTCGGAGCCACCAGGCTCTTCTGGATCAAAATATGGGGACGCACAGGTGTGATCTCCACATTTTCTGTTCTCGCTGATGAGCCCCGTTGCTTACTCTGCCATTGGAGCGGTGCAGGTTACCACCAGCCAGCCACTGGCACTCAATCAGCCAGCATAGCACACCCACGGTTTCACCAAATGGCCATCCGTTTCCTTTAGCACCAGTTTCACAAAACACCAACCCGTTTGCTTTAGCACCACCCTACATACCTCCCTCATATCAAAAGACCGCGCTCTTGAGACGTCGTGCCACCCCCTGCCTTCCCCCTGCTGGCACGCCTGATTCTAGTACGACCGATTCTTCCACATCTTGCATCAACCCTCATATCAGCCCGTTCTTTAGTACCCCCTCAGCTGGTTCCTCAACCTCGTATAATTCGACCTCGTTCAATAACTTAAGACCTGAGGATACCTCAAACAGCGAGCCAAGCTCCCCTGTGAAGAGACGTGCGCCCATGCCGGACTCTCCTCTCTTTGATGTAAACAACGGCAAAGGTCAGTTTTATCTATGTACTTGTCAAGAGCGATTCTTCAGCTGACGCTCTGGTCTTTTCTAGGACGGGTTGATCCGTTTGATGTCGTTGATGATGATGGTGAGTCATCATCCTCATGATTTTTATATTGCATTATTAAATCATTCGACTCATCAGCTGACACTCTTTATCTGTTTAGAACTGCCACCTCTATTAGATGAGCAAGACAACGAGGATGGTGAGTTGCAACCATGTTGATTTCAATCCCAATTGAAAGCTGATTATCTTGAATGTTTGGATTTCTAGACTTGCCGATTATCGATTTGAACGTACCCAGGGGTGTTGGGGGCCCAGCTCGTTCCACCAACAGCTCGACATCTGCAACTCCAACCGACATCCTTGCCGAACTTCCCGATGAAGAACGCAGATTTCGAATTTATTTCAATCTTTTTCAACCTCAGTGCCCGGATGAGCCGGACCCTAAAAAGCAGAAGCGTCCTCCTGGTGGCTCCCGGCCGATCTCACGCAAACCTACCAAGGTCAAATACAACAACTACGCTCCAAAAGTGCCTACCTATATCACCTTCCAACCTAAAGACATGGATTTCACGCTTTTCAAAATCAAGCTTTTCAACTCTTGCAACAAACACCTTCCGGGAGTTTCAGAACTTCTCCAGCAGGCCTGGGCCCAAGGAGGGCTGTCCATCATGGGTTTCATTAACGGTTCTAAGGGTTTCAAAGCTCGGGATAAACAGCCTATCAAGAAGCCTTCTCTTTTCGACCATTCACCTGCCACCTCCAAAATGGGCTTCCGGATTGTCCACGAGAACCCTTTGAAGAGCGAGGAAGCGCGTCGATCTCTCGCTAGCACCCTCAAGACTTCTAGGGTTGGAACTCCCGCAAATGGCCCAGACTCCGAGGTCTCATCGGAAGGTGAGGAGTCAGTTGCATCGGATGGAGTGAGTCATTTTCATATCATTCCAGCATTGCCAGTAATGCATTGACTGATTTTGCTCTTGCTTAGTCTGCTATTCTTAGCCCTGGTGAACGCAATCTTCGTACATTGATGCAACGATTCAAAAAAGACTTCAAGGCAGGTGAGAACATCACTTCGGTTCCAAACCCTAAGGATGCTGGGGAGTGTTTGCTCCTCAACACAGCCCGCATTCGCACTTGGGCCAACGACTGGGTAAGTTATTCCTCAAAATCTTCTCACTTTCCATTTCTTCACTCCTTTTGCTTACAAGTTCGGCTCTAATCCCCATTATCTGGTTGTTTGCAGGCCGATGGAGTTCGTGGTGTGGACGAGGTCAATCCCCCCATGAAGCGCCCTGGTTTCCGCTGGATCCCTGTCAGCAATTACGAGGAAGAGAAGAACGCTCTGCTAGGTTTGAATCCGGGAAGACAATCCGCTGGCGTCTCGACTGGGGCAACTGTCATTCATCACAACTATTACGGGCACCCTGCCCACCCAAACCATGCCCCTCCTTATGCTGAGCGAGCCATGGACAGCGGGCACCAGGTGGCGACTAACCAGGTGGCACAATCGCAGCGATTATCACCTCCACCTCGAGACACCTCAATCGACTTTGAGAAGTTCCTTATCTTTGCAGGTATTGGCCTGGATATGGCCACAACTCGTGAATGTTTGGCCAAGGAAGGTATAAACGATTTTATCCGAATGCTGGACCGTGGAACTTACACTATTGAGGCCTTCCACAAGATGGGCATCCTCTTCGCTCAAGCAGAGGACCTTTTTAAGGCGATTCCCAAATACAACCACTACCTCAAGTCTCTCTAATGTGGCAATCATGTGTGTAACTCCTTCATGACAGTTTCTAGATATGTTGCTGACTAAGTATCCCGCTTTCGTCTTAAACTTCAAATAGATGTCATTAAGCGAAAACACAATTAAGCGAAAACCCAAGTTTTTTAGTCCACGATTTCCCCCAAATGCTTTAAAAATTCAAAATGCCTTGTTCCGTTGTTTCTCTCTTAATCACTGTCAATGTCATACATGCACCAGTACTTCAAAAAATTTAACCCTCCAAGCTCAATCGGTTGTTTGAATGTTTGATTGAGCTTAAACATGTTCGGCTCAGTTTGTTTGTCTCTTATTCTCTGTCAATGTCATTCATGCACAAGTAGAATAACTAGTTATATCCCCCAAATGATATCCCCCAAATGATGTTGGCAATTCAGATTTTTGTGTGCGGTTTGAAAAATCCAGTGTCAAACCTTAAGGATGACTGAACAAGTCATTCTTTGTCTTGTTCATGTCAAAATTTTCTCAAATGGTCAGACTAGCCCTAAACCATCTCGGACATGCCCTAAACCATCTCACAAACGAGTTCTTTAGGTGAGAAACGTTTCTCAAAAGATTTCTCGCACAGGCAAATGCAAGATGTTGTTTGCTTGTTTGTGCGATAACTTTGCATTGATGACTGGAGAAAGTTCATCAATGCCTACTTTAACGGTCTTTGGCGTTTACTCTCATTTTTGACCAAAGTTAATGTTCTCATTACTTTTGCTCGACAGTATTGTAGACAGGATAAGGTACAACCAAGACCGTTGTTCAACAAGATGATAGATAAGAACAGTTAGAAACATGACCGAGTATATAAGTTGTTCGACAAGATGGTAGATATGACAGGTTAGAAACAAGACCGAGTATTTAAATGATCCTCGGGAAACACCAGGAGGAATCTAATCTCTTTGAGCACCATAGCTACACCCAATAGCCGCACACGCTGTATAAACGATGCATAAGACCACCCGAGAAAATGTTCCAAGCCGAGTCCATGATGACATCAATTTTCTCTATGTTCGGGGCTACATTGACGCATTGGGTACGTCGAAACCAAGATTTGAGGACGCTGAACGCCTTCTCAATGGGGTTGAGATCAGGTGAGTATGGGGGCAGGTATATTATCCGTATTCCTCTTTCTTCAGCAAGCTCCGCGATCCGGCCACCCTTATGAATACGTGCATTATCCATGACCAACACAGAATTTGCTAGGGGATAAGGATTCATGACAGGGAACTATCGAACAGTATCAGACAGTTCATATCAGCATGGTAGTCCACAACCGGTGAGGACTTGAACATCCACTTACCAGTCGATGTTTGAGAAAACCTTCAAAATCGCGACGATAGTAGCTCCCCTCTTGGCAATCGAGTGCCAAGATGCCACCCCTGAAGATGGCTGGTAAAAGTGAGTAGCGTTTGCCGGCCCGGCTCCATGGGACTCTCTTGGTTCGTTGTCCTTTGGTGGCGCGGCCAAACTGTCTTTTGAGGAAGCGTTCCTGGATGGCGCACTCGTCTGGATATAAAAAAATCAGCTGAGACACCTCGAGTAGAATCAAGTATAATCAAACTTAGTCACTGGATGACTTACCTAAAAAAACTAGCATGTTGGGTGTCAACGCTCCGACTGCGTGTAGATATCGAGCCCTCTTTGTGTCACTTTGATTGGGGTGCACAGTTCGAGCCTTTTTGAGAGTAAGGTTCAGTCGAATCTTGAGGTCACGGGTGATAGTTGCGAGGGATATCCATTCTCCAGTCTGCCGATAGATTGAATGTCGATACTCATCTAAGTATAGACCAGGATTGCCATCCAGGAGCTCAAGCATAAAGTCGCGGTCCTCATCCGATAATCTTAAGTTTCGTCCCAACCTCTCGTAATCGTCAGGATTACGCACAACCAATGCCGTTCTTCGGTACAGCGCGTGCCATCTAGAGATTGTGCGTGGGGTAACTGGTGACTTCAGAAGGTCTCGAACCTGATTGATTGTCTTGCCTTCACGCAGATGCTGAATGGCTAAGACTTTGATACTCGCGTCGTACTTTCCGCCTCGGACCTTTCGAACTCGAGCCATCCTGGAATAATGAAAATCATACGAGTCAGTGTCAGGGAAGAGTTGTGATGGATGTGGGTAGTGAAGCATATCAAACCTCAGACCTTGCCAGTGAGCCTGGCTTGGCTTGGCTGGGTAGGAGGTGTGGTGGAGTGAAAATTGGTCAACAGGTGAGGTGAAATGGATGGAAGAGAGGTGTGGATGTTGGAGCGAGAAAAATATCGATGTGGCGGGATCGGAAATGGGTAAGGGTATGTACCTGATGGAAACCGGTCCGGGTTTTACATAGAATCTTGAACCCCCGCTCCGGTCTTTCAAGCCTGTATTGGCTGTATTTGGTGTGGCTTTCGAGGAAAAATGAAAATGAAAAACCGCACCATGACATTAATTTTGAAAACAGCTGTACACCGAATGTGCTCGACGTTAATGGACCCACCGGCAAATATATCTAACTTGATTAGGACAGAAAACTGATTAACAACAGAACCGACATACCAAGATGACCAATCCATCAATCTTTTAACATGCATCAAACACCAGCAAACATCACCTTTGACACACTTGATACCTGAACTACAACTTCCATTGATCATTCCTCAAGAGTAAGACCTTCAAACACCGTAAGCAACTCTTGAACCTCATCTTTATTTCTCTTGTGATGGCCATCAACACTTCAGTTAATACCTTCTTGAAACAGGGTATGCGTTTTTCATATATTGTATTTAACTTCTTTGTCTTTGAGCAACTGACTTCTTTGAATTGGTTCAGGATGATTTAGAACAGAACAACCAGAGAGTCGAGTCGCCTCGGCCTCAATCTGTCTGCGAGTGACCGAGTTGAGATTATAGTGACACTTGGTGATTTTGAACAGTGCATCTCTCCAAATTCGCAAGTCAATTGTCATTTGTTTCAAGTCAATTGTGATCCTTTGTCAAGAACAGGATTATTGCAGATAGGAGACGATGTCGCCGGGGCGTCAGATACGTGGAGTCGCGTGTTGAGTGAAACTTGATATACCTTTTGCAGTTCTGAGAAATCGAACTTAACTTCTTGCTTACCTGTTCAGCGTACGCACAATCAATCAATTCGCTTCCGAAGCTTGGGCCAACGAACCTGGAACGTTTGCAGACCTTGATTTATTAAAAGTTGGACAAGGTGGTTTGACAAGGATTGAGGTTATCACTCAGTTTACTTTTTGGGCCGCAGCGAAGTGAGCTTCCATGGTTTTCAGCACATGTTATTTCATCTTCGTCTTCAAGCTCATCTCGACATTGGAAACACAGATCACCTTTGATAATTTCCACAGATCTCACTCGTTTAGATCCAAGCCTGATAGGACACTTCAAGAACCCCAAACTGATTGCTGTCAATGTATGTACTTCTTGATCATCTGCGTATCATCAGTCGATTTGACGGTACCATTATTCATATGACTTTGCGATCAATAGCAAGACCCCCTTGGAGCAAGTATCAGATTAATTGTTTAGTTGCAAAGCATGCTGACTGAGAAATCTATTTCTTTTTTCTTGTTGGATCGAGTCAACATAATGAAACAGTGAGCATTCATAAGCAACATGACACAACCAGAAATCTGAATTGATGTATTGAATGATTGATGTTGGTCAAGGGCGATTGAATGCTGGGGTAATCGAGTGCTGTATGTACTGGTAGCTTTGGATGGTGCGGCGTTGACTGCGGGAAAAATCAGTGTAAAGATTTTTTTCTGGTCAAGACATCAAGGTGTAAAATTCAATTTTGAGAGTGATCACTTGGAATTTTGCACAGGAGGTTTTTGCACCGAAATTGTTCGGTGTAAACTATCCGGTGTAAAAATGGATACCATGTCGGGGCACAAGACTTTTACACTGAATTTTTTTACACCGGATAATCCGGTGTAAAAATTGCAGTGTAAAAATCAATTCCTCAACCGGGTACCAGATTTTTACACTGAAAATTTTACACTGTTTTTTTTTACACCACTCAAAAAAAATTGAAACAAGTGTAAAATTCAAAAAACAGGGGGGGATTTTTGAATTTTACACCAAAGACGTTTTACACCGAACAAGTCGGTGTAAATGACCCGGTGTAAAATTCTCCCACCCCATAAGAAATTAAGCAAATCCTACACCACAGAGGCGTCTCGCTCGCCTACAGCCGGGCGAGGCAGCCCATCTGAAGGCCGTCAGCTCTTGCACGCGGGCAGGCGGTCTCCAGATGGCGCTCAGGTACGCCGCTTGCAAGCCGCCTGCCGCGCTCGCTAGCAGGCGATCTGGATGTCGACACGCGGCGAGCTACAATCCGCCTGCAGACGGTCGAAACGGCCCCTCGCCTGCAAGCCGCCTGCCGACCTGGCATTGATGAGGGCAGCTGGCGATCAATTTGTGGCCTGCAAGCGGTCCAACGGGTCTGTTACCCAAGAAATCCGATGGGCCTCGTGGCCTCGGACCCCGTATTTGGATTAGAAAACCCGTCTTAATTGGGGCAAATGTCGCTCACGTTACAATCCAGCTCAGCTTGAGCACCTTAAGTGATATAGGAAACCACCCAAATAGAATTTCAGCAAAGCACTCGGACAACATCTCAAAGGTTAAATTAGAGGAAATGATTAAATGGTAATGGGATTTTGGCGAGTTGAACAATTGGATATAACAGTCATAGTTTGTAATATACATTGTAGATATCCACTTAATCACTTGAAATTCATGTTTTTTATTTAAGCACTTGTTGTTCCTTGGTTGCCGCCGTTGCTGGTTCCAGGACCACTCACACGCCGGGCGTCCTCTAGCGCCATACGTGCCATGATGGCCTCTTCGGAAGGCAAGTCCAGGGCCTTATTCTGAGCGAGCTGATTGGCTTTGATGGTTTTGAACCAGGTCTTGCCGGTGAAATACTGTTTATCCTCCTCAAAGACAAGGTCATAAAACCTGCGGTAGAATTAAGCAGCGTCAGGTCAAGCTTCTGACGACCGATATACACATGCTCTGGTGTAGACTTACGCTGCAGCATAGTTTTCATCCCGCTTCGATCGCAGTATTGAAAGCTGGTGATCAATATTGGCCCAAACGGATTCATTTCCTTTGTGGCCTTTGCAGATCACCCGTGCGGCTTCCCGACGCTGAGCAAGGTTATATTTGTCAGCGAAGTGTACCAATCGACGCGAGTTTATGGATACTCACCATGTAGGCTACTCGTGCCCTAGTCTCATGATTGGTAGCTTTCCACACCGCTTCCTCCTCGGCCGATGTGTCAGCTACACCACATCTGATAGCCACCTATCAATTAGCAGATGCACTTCAGTTAATGGCTATGCTATCCGCGATTGAATGCAATTGAACTTACTCGTTTGACCATGTCTTTGATTGAGGGAACGGGCGTGCCCACAATCTCCTTCGATTTAGGGTCATGTATACCTACCAAAAGCTGCAGTTCTTCGACGTCAGCAAGGGGACAGGGACCTCAATGTACCAGGAAGAAGTTACATACCACGTTGTGTAGCTTCTCTCGCCCTTGTTTGCCGGCGTCTCGGAGGGCTGAAGCATACGCTGTCGTATTGGCTGCGTGCTCGACTCCTTTGCGTTGGGGAGGGAGGTGCTGGGCCTTAAACGCCGCAGTTTCCCCAGCGAGTGTTTTCTGCAGGTATATCACGGTTCAGATCTAAACATATTGCATCACTATATAGAAAACATACCTTGATCATATTAAACAATGACTTTGGGTGATAACCTTCGCGTTTGTTGCTAATCGCAGTGTATGCCTCCAGCTCTGCAGACCATAGGAATTTAAGGGCCATGGGGTTGATCAAACCCTATGGCCGATTGGAATGCTAGTCAGAATCTTTCCTCTTTGTGTAATAATGAAACGCCAAACGGTGGCTTACCACCAGCTTCCTGCTAGCCTTCCACTTCTTGTGCGTCGTATCGTCAGCAGCAGATGACGTTACTACATCCTGCCCTTCCTGTGCTCCCGGTGCTGGCGTTGGCGCGGGTGCAGGGGCGATGGTGGACCCCGTAGCAATTTGGTTGGCTAGCGAGTCAACCTTGCTATTGAGTCGGGATATTTCGATCAGGAGCATCGAATGAAACATTGCTCCTGCAATGTGCCTATTGTTCTCGCCATAAATCTTTGGCAAAAAGATGCAGGCCAAGTTTGAAATTATAATCACTTCACTATGCCAGGTATTAAGACAATGCGACGTACCTCAGAATGGGACAACGCGAAGTGTCGGTGCGTGTCATCCAAACCGCAATGATTGGCCAAAGCGTCGAATACAACCATGTTACGCTCGGAGAGATCATGAGCAAACGGCTGTGGAGCATTGTCAAGGTCCTCATCAGGCCATCGATATCCTTCGTTGGAACCTTGATTCTCTCGATTTGGGGAGTGCCCAAGTGGTTCGCGAGAACGATCATGAGAATGTTCTGGCAAGCGGGAGGCGCCTCGGCGATTTGGAGAGAGAGACCAATTGTTTCGAATGCGGAGTTCTGGTCAATCGCGGCGGTTATGGTCGCTGTTTGGTGGCGGCATCGTGGGGCTGCGCCTAGGTGAGTGTACCGAACTGAGAGCTGGTTTTGATGAAGTTGGTCAGAGATGCCAGGCGTCAAGTGGAACTTAAAATGGAAAAACTCGCAGGTTGAGTTCCTCAAGCCCCCTTGGCTGCTGAACCTTTGAACACCAAGGTTTGATGGTGAATTAAATGCATCGCCAAATGCTGGGGAATTGATTGGGGCCGCGGAATAGGATCCAGTGAAGGATAACACTAAAAGTTAGTGTTATCCTTTTTACTTCATAAATATACTGACTCACCGTTCGAGTTCCTCACATTGCCTTGGGTGTTGAAGGTGTTCAAGCCACCTGTGGATGGGGAATGAAATGCATTCCCACCACCTTGAGAGTCGAAGGATCCGCCTAACAAAGGTCAAGCTACGAATTAGAGTGATTCAGAAGAAGAGAACAAGAGAAAGAGGGGTACTCACTAATACCTAACGAGGAATCGGGAAGCATTGCCACAACGTAACACCTTGACCACGCAGAGCGAGCGATAAATTATCACTGAAAGAAGACCACTTGAAATGGCCAGTGCGAGAAACTTGACGAGAAAATTGCAAAGGTTGCTTTTTGGGTCACCAAAAAGCAACCTTTGCAATTTTCATGTCAAGTTTCTTGCACATCATTGACCCACGAGAACATCTTCAATGATTTTTGGCCCAATAGATTTTTTGGGCCAAAAAGTTCCTTTGCACCTCTTCGGCCCAAAAAACCTCAATCCCAAACCACCATTTGACAATGACCAACCAAAAACAAAGCCGATATGCCACCAGAAGCAGCACGCAGGGACTTTACCGTGGGTCTCGAAAGGTTCGAAAGACCTCGTAAGTATACTTTCTTTTAATGTAGTTACCTTATACCAATACCTTCTTTTCGCAGATCTAGGGCAACGGCCTCCAACCACCAAACCTCTGAAAAAATTCACCCAGAAGATGAAAAACCGATGATCAAAACGGAAGCCTCTGTAGTCAGTTCCCGCGGCGATGGTGAAGAGGACGAGACACCTACACCAAGCTATCGCGCAATCAGCGCTGGTTCCGAAAAACGTACGCCGGACCAAATTCCGAATCGATCGGTATTAGGTCGGTTCTATCTCAACTTCAGCCTAATGTAGTACCTGTTTTTGATAAAGAGGTGTTTCCTTTAGAGTTCCATGTTGACGGGGGAAATGTTATCTTTCCGGCTCTTCGGATGATCATGGATGCGACTACCCTCAAAGATTATTTGGAATTTGCCCGGGTGGAACCTGATGAGATTGCCAGAGTCATTCCCATACTGAAAGAGAAGGGTGTCAATCACTTCGACTTATTTTTATTCAAGGAATATGTCAACAAGGATATTATGAAATCTTGGGGTATCTCTCCAGGCACGGCGGCTCGGATGATGGTTTACGCCCATATGTTCTACCAAAGCCAAGTCGAATTGGACGGCCAGTATGTGGGGCCTTCAGGTTATTGATTGTAATGAAACAATGCGGATATCCAATCTTGCATCTTGATATCAATATCAATCGAATCAAATGATTATTTGTGCCATTAGAATCAAGTCTATCTGATTTTATATCAAAGTTCGAACGATATCGAACATGATATCGTTTGACTGAGCCCAAATACAACGACATGATCTCCGGCAAGTCTTTGAGAGGCCAGAGATTCTCTCAAAGACTTGCGAGATTATTGACAAAGTCATCCTCATTCAGCCCCAATTCCATTCTGTTCAAACTTCTTCGCGAAAAAACATCATGGGCTATCCCATTGCACCAGTTAAAATTGAACAACCTTTCATCTCTCCCAAACTAATTGAAGCTATCGACAACGCACACGACGCCGGTCAAGATCTTCGATCTGTGGACGACTTGCTCCGTTTATTAGATTTGGGTACAATGAGGTTGTATGCGACCATGACTACTCGATTGAAAAAGGATGGGTCAAATTATAATGAGTGGGTGGACACTTTGAACGAGAATGTTTGGTTCAAGGCGGGGATGACTCGCGATTATTTGGATCAACCTCGCCCGGAATTCAACACCCTGTTTGATTGGGTTTTGGACGAAATCCTCTTGGCGATAATTTGTGCCACCGTTCATCGCGACGTGGTCGAGGCCCTTCGCATAGCCTCTGACCCACATGACGCCCTCATGTGGCTCAACTGGTACTACAATTGTGATTGTAAGTCAGTTCCTCAACCGCATCAGTATTTTTCCAATACTGATGGATTATCTTATACATCCATTAGAGGGTACTCATTTGCAATACGCGGCATTGTCGAACAGTAGGTACAAACTTCGGATGGTTTTGTACGTCTCTTTCAACTTTCAGCGTGAGGTCCAATCTGATGATGGTGTTAAATATCAGCACAGTAAGTTGGCCCAGATTGACGACCGAAAGCGCGCTGGTGTTATGTATTTATGGTCACACCTTCTTCATCTCCTATTGTAACTGAATATTGAAATGGGTGGAGGAGTTAGCAAAATCGAATTTGTGAATAAACATTCAAAAAGGTGTCGCACATCTTAAATATCCTCACCCTCCTGTGTATTATTCTGCCCTTTTCGAGCGCCTCGTGGTTCCGACTTCCATATTTGGAGGCCTTCTCTCACTGCGTCTTTCCATTCGCCAGGTGAGACTTTAGATCCATGTAATCCTGAAAGCCAGCGATGAATGTGCCCATTGTAATGAGCGCCCACATTCAGAATGAATTTGGGCGAGTCCACATGATCCACCCCCCAAAGGCTCATGGTGGTCACCCTGCGCTCAATTCTTTTCAGAGCGTTCTTTGCAAGCGTACATTTTGCATCATGGCAGTTATGTTGAATGTTAATTACACACTCAACATCCTGGAAGTCATATCCAATCAAAGCCATTAGTTCCAAGTTCATCAATATATTGGCAAAATGCATATACATACTTTGACATGGGTAAGTGCTATCTGTTCGGTTAATTCAACCTCCCGCATGCCATAGAAGGTGTTGATGGGGCCCCTTTGACAAACTTTGAGGACAAGATGTGTCTTGCTCTCAGATACCCCGTCTAACTTCCAGATAGATTGGACTTGACCTATCCCTGGTTGAGATTTGACCTGTAAGGTCCATATATGCTCAGATATCCGTATCAATAACTGAAATGATCATATAAATTATGACTCACAAATACAAAGTCTTGCAATTCCACCTTGATATCTCCAGGCAACTTAATGCTTTCATATTCCTTCAAATGGGCGCGGTTGACGGTGTTTGGAATGCATGTAGGTGGCTGAGATTGTTTGAGGCATTTTCCTGAGGGGGACAGGTCAGATGTGTTAATCAATCACAGTCAACAAAGGCATCACCTACGACCAATGGTATAATATGTAGAAGCCCCTGCAGAGTTGTTCAGGCCCATAGCTTGTGATAATTCGGGTACCATCGATAATAATTCTTTCAAACGAGGCCCACCAAAAACCCGAGAGTCGAGCTTATAGTCGAAGAAAGATGAACCAGAGATAAACACTCTCAACAATTGCCGAGTGTTTGATGTATTAGCAATGTCTTGACCAGGACTTTGATGGTTTGAATGAACCGATGCGTGACGTGTAACCCCGTTGAAAGATTCAAGTTTCTCGGTGGCAAAAAGACAAGCCGGACCAAACCTTCGAATGGAATCTTGTAGGTGAACAAGCATGTGAAACTTGGGCTTGTTGACCCAACGAGCATTCAGGGCAATGAGATTTTTGAGGAACCTTGAAATATGAATGTCGAGTTCGGCTAAGTATGTCTTCATGTCGGGGATTTCAGTCTGAAAAATATAAGAGCTCAGAAGGCAGAGAGATGTCCACATTTCACGCTTTTGGTCGTCAAGATGTTCAAACAACACAAAAGGAACAGTCTGTAACACAGTCCGGAATTCTTTACCCACTAAGCTCTGATAGTAGGTGATCATTGTGTTTGGTTGAATAGGTGGCATATTTAACCCTCTGGTGTTGAAAGCTCTCCATTGGCCAGAGAGATTGTTGTACATTTTGGAACCGAGTTTGATATTTCCAAGTTTGTTCATTTCGTGTTTGAATAAATACTTTGTAATACCCAGCAATTGAACATGGAGCACCTCCACTGGAGTATCCTTGTGACCATCAAAGCCTACACAAACAATATTCCTCAGTCTAATATCAATATCAAAGACAAAGGTGAAGATTTCAGACCTTGTAGTCTCAACATGGGATTGAAGATGTGTTCACCGTATTGAGCATTTACTTCTGTACATAGTTTCTCGACCTCTGCAGGAGGCAGAGTCTCGTGAGCAAGTTGAACATTTTTCTGAAAAGCATCATTCATAGGATCTCGAACTCCAAAGGTTCGGGCCATTGCTTCAACTCGGGTTTTGCTGTTGCGTTTTTGAGATGTGGACCACATCTCCTTGGTCCACCGTCTAGTTTGGTCCCAATCGCGGGCAGGTAGTAGGGACTATATAAATCAATCCAGCTTGTAAGTTCCTATATTCCAAAGCAAAAAGAAAGAAAGTGGCAATTTGAACACTACCTTCTCTCCATCCTCGTCTATGCCAAGAAAATCTCTGACAAAGTTCTCTGATTGTTTGTCGGCCTGCTTTTTCACATGTAAATCACACATACGACAAGGAGTAAGCGTGTTTGCTGGGTTGAGGGTATTTGATATCTCCGCGTGCATCGGTGAATCACCCAGATGAAAAAGAGACACCGCCATGACCATTGCTTCCTCGCCAAGGTTCTCATCGTAAGCAAAGAAGCCATTGGTTCCATAATCACTACGGATAGACACCCCGAGTCAATACAAAATTTAGCAAACAGATAAATTATAATATTACTGCACTTTAGATCATCAACAACCTGATCAAATAGCTCTAGAGCTGTAGCACAATTTGAAGTTGCCAGGAAGTGGATGTTGAATTCTTGGTTGGATAGATTGGGGGGTAAGCCAGCCAGAGTGAAGTAGATACTCATGTGTTTGTTCCACTTTTTGGACACGTTTCCGGAAGTGTCGTCGGAATATAGAGCTAGAGGAATATGTCGGATTACTTTTCCTTGTGCCTTCGCTCGCCATGGGTTCGAAATTGGATGACAAGGTTCAGTGGCATTGACCAAATCTTCAATTCATTTGTCAGCACGGCAAACGGACCACAAGGATGCAAAATGAGACTTACTATACATATAATCGCCACACCAGTTTTTCAGAAGTACTTCATGCTCCAACTCCACATGATCAAAAGTTCGCCAGAAGTCATTGCAAGGAATGTTTAAAAGTATCTCTGAATCAAAATCTTGATTTTCAGGTATTATTACTCGAAAATTTGACTGGTGATGAGGGTCGGGTTTGACCACTGCTGGCAGACACCTAGCCATAAGCGCACGGTCTTGTTGGAAGAAGAAAACAGGTACTACCAGCTGCTCAGTGTGCAGTTGGACTGGTTCGTAGATGTAGTAGTGGGTATTGTTAGATGATATCATTTGAACTCGTAAATGTGGCGGATAATCTTCACGCCACTTTGCGCATTGTGACAGATGGTTGATTGGCCCATCAATGGTGAGCTCAGGCACGTAAACCAAATAGGGGCTGACTAAGGGGTTCGCCAACTCCTAAAGACAAATTTAATTAGCTTTATACCTGAGAAGGACACGACTTGTGAAACAAGAGGGCTAACATTAATTATGATTGTCTTGATATCTAATCCAAATAGTGGATTACCACATGGACTAATCCTCTCACGTATCTTGAGACCCAACTGGAGTTTCAACCTTTTGACCAGTCTCCTCAAAGTACCCCATTCCGGGAGAGTGACACCAAGCAGTCAAAGGAGCGACCGAATGCGGTGGTATTGAGGCCGTGAGAGGAGGTTTCGGTTTGACCCAATCATAAGCAAAGCCACCACATGCTAATACCATTTGAACGATTGCTATTAGTAGCCAGTCAGTGAAACAATATGTGAACAAAGCTTACCTCTTTCTTTTTGAATGGGTACCAATCACCAGTGTCTTCAATACCTCCAACGTCAGAATCCAGCTCTTCGTTGAACACAGCTTCATCTTTGTCTTCAGGATCATCATCACCAGATTCAAGTGCCAGAAACGCTTCACGAAGCGTGTCGTAATCGAGCTCACTGGCCAAGTCATCATCTGTGTATTCGTGATCTTCGGTGAATGACCGGAGCAAAGTGAGGGGTGAAGGTGGAATGGAAGGTGGCTGCGAAGATTGTTCGTCGGAATCAAAGAAGTGGTTCAGATTCAGGTTAAGGATATCAACAGGTGGAGATGGGGTTCTGTCCAGCTGAATTTCTTGTTGGGATGCTAGGTCTGATACTTGTCTTGTCAAGAATTTTTCCACCGCAGCTCTGTGTGTGGTTGTTTGCACGTGAGGACCATAGTTTAGCATAGTCCGGCTGTGTGGGCAGACATGACATTGATATCTGATGGGGACCCCAGTGAGTTCGACGATGTCTGGTTATTGACAGATTGGAAATCAGTGGCTGACCATGACCATAACCACCATGTGACTTACGTGGTGGCAGTGAGCTATGAAGGGTTGCATTACTCATGATGATGAATTGGATGTGGAGATGATGGGTGGACGGTGCGGTGGAATGGGCGGCGGAGAGGCTCTGACAATGGTGTGTTGGCGGATGATTGTGGTGGTCGAGTGGAGAACAGCAGGTGGCCAGTTCAACGCGATAAGCCGAACGGATTTGGCAGGTTAGCCGAAAGGTGGACTGCTGCCGGGCTGTTGATGGCCAGAGGGCGATCTGCCGATCGGATTTGGCAGGCTCGCCAAGAGCCAGGCATCAGGCCGCCTGAGGGCGGCCAGGAGGGCGATCTACACGCCGCCTTGAGGCCTACTGGCAGGCCGCATTCGGCCACCTATGCGGGCGATCTGCGGCCCGACAGCTGCCGGTCTGCTGGCCTATTGCAGACAGGTTTTAGATCGAACTGATCAAATATGGGTGATTGGCTGAAATGCCGCCTCCCGCCGTCATTCAGAGTGCCTCCGTGGTGTATATAATTACCAAGAAATTGTTACAAGTTAGTCGCAATCATATCAAACATTTGTTCAGGAATTCTAAACCAATCTTCTACATAAGATTGTGTCAGATCTCCATTCAATCGATAGCTTCCTAAACCCAAAAAGTGAATGCCCCTCTTTAGAGGGTCACTGAAATCACTTATAGGCCGATTTTTCCTTTGCTTGCTATACAAAGAGTGATAACATAGCCTATTTGTATTGTGCTAAGATGCGATACAAGTACCAACTCGCAATCACGGACCATTAAGACCGTTCGGAGTTCGAAGCTAATCCTACAGGCTACAAGTAAAGAAAAAGATGGATTCTTCTTCTCCACCATTTCCTGGCGCGCCAAGCACTTCAGAATCGGCAGCTTATAATCCATAGATGTCTACAGATCTGACCCCCAACGATTTCCCCTTGAGGTTTGATCCTTTAAAATTTCACATATACTCAAACGAAGAAAATCATCTACTCGAGAATGGTCCAAGGAAATCTCAGGCAAAAGAGTTTACCTCAATCGTTACGGATCAAGACATGGCTCTTATCCGTGGGGATGTCATTCTCTTCATTCCTTTTCGTTGGTGGTGCGATGGAACAGGCAGATGGCGCTCTTCATGCGGCTTTGAGCTTTAGAAGCTTTTCTACTTCAGGATATGAACGGGGCGGAATGTGTATGTATTCGAATCATATCAAAAGCAATTAGCTTGATCTTACGTATCATTCAAAAGATTTAGGTGACAAGTAAACTGAGAGGGTTTCTTTGCAATATCATGTATCTCCTCACAGATACCCGCCTTGAGCCGTCTGCTTCTACAACGGACCGCGTGCTCAGAGAAAAATCGCGTAAGTTTTTGCATCAAGTTCGCAATGTTGTTGTATAATTCAAGGTTTCATCAGACTTCATCAAAGCTGAATCCTGTTGGGCCGATTTGTTTTTGATAGGCTTGGGTTGGAAGACACGGAGACCTCCCGCCATATTTACAAAAGGTGGGATTTCCTACTCGCTGAGTGACATCCAAGGCCACAAAAATGCTCAATCGATGGCAATACTCTGTTTCAGTCGCTTGACTTTTGCTGACTGGATTCCACGTTCCGCTAATTAACAGAAACATCCGGCGATTTTCAATTTGGACCGGTCTCGGACCCTCTGGAAAAGAAACCAGCAAGGGTTTGGACCCCGAAGCACTCTCCTAGGAGGTTAGGCCAAAGAATGAAAAGTACGAGTTTACCTTTTGGAAAAGTGAGAATCTTGAAACATGATCATTAAACAGAACATTGAACATAACTCCGTCAATCTCTAGTTGCCTTTCAAGATGCGGTTTCCCTAATCGCAAAGCCACGGTCTTGGGGGGGTAAAAGCCCAGTCAGTCCACACCCAAGCTGGGTGCCAGTCATGGTGATTGACAGTGAGTAGTTTTATAATATTTTGGTCATGAACAAAGTGACGGTGTTTGAATCATGAATGTTTTTGCACCTTCTCTGGTAATTCAAGGTCCCGAAACCGCCCAGAGATATGTCAAAAACTGTAAGCTCTCAATCATTCACCCTGATGAGACTAGATCTGATATCAGCACTTTTTCTTACGTGATTAACAGTCGATCCGGAAATGTTCACAGAGTATATAAAGCAACAAACATTAAACAGTCCAAGCTTTGATCCTATGTATCAGTTGGCCAAAGCTAATGAGAAGAGTTATACCATAGGAGAGATCCATACAAGAATTCTTTTACTACAGCCTTTCGAGGCTGGTGATCATGCATTCTCCCTTGCAAGTAGCCGAGCTCGACAAGCCGCTCACCCAGGATTCGAATACTTTGACAATACTCTGGAGGGGAAAAGAATTCAAAAAATCCTGATCGATCTAATCCCATCTTATCTTAGAACACGTCCCGATGAATCTAAATCTCACGAAAAGGAATGGAAATTTTATCAAGACCTGGAGAAGCGCCTAGAGGACTCTGAAATGATTAAATATGATCACATGGCCATTTACTCATTTGTTCACGAACTATATCAAAGAGTCAGACCTGAGACAGTATGGCTGGACCGCTTAACAAATGATCATGTCGAACAGTCGATTCCCGTGATACTAGCGGCCCGTCTACACCGACCTTATCAAAAAAGCGATTTATTAATAGACGACAATCTGTACATCAGACAAGTTCTCGGATCACTGCATACCTTCATCCTAAAGCATCCAGGATCTAAGCGGCCCGAAATTTCTCGAGCGATCAAAGAGTTTTATCACATCACATCCCTTAGACATTCTAATTCACCTGATATAGTATGGTTGGTGAAGAACCTGAAAGACCATTATGCTTCGCTGTCCTCCCCAAATGTGCTGGCTTGAGCTCGATACAATATCCTGTCTGAGGTTGATTTGTAAAGTATCTTAGTTGACTCATCTTTTCATTGATTTAATTCTCTCTCGCGGTGACTGGTTCCGATGTTGTTTGTGACTTGCAATTGGTTATCTTCTTGTGGATCTATTTATTATTTCTTGAAATTTATCATGGATGCATTTTTACTATAGATATAGCATTTACTACACCTTCTCATCATAAGATTGTGTCTTTTTATATTTTGTCCCTAGTGTTGCACACTGTGTGGATGTTATGTGTGACTTTTGTATTTCTAAACCTCCGTCTCTGTCAGCCGGTACCTTCCAGAACAATGCCAAAGCATGAAACAAGAAGGAGAACACGGACGCGTGATAGAAATTAAATTGAACACTTCGACAATCCAAAATGAGAACATTGGGTAAACACGCGCATAAGTTCTTTTTTCCACACTGCCATCAAGTAGTGGGAACCAGTGTAACCTGCACTCACATTCTGACTGATGATATTTACTTCAAAAAGTCTTTCTTCTTTGTCATTTCTTGATCATATGATACGTACATGATGAAAGACAAATTCAAACTTGATTGAAACCTGATATGATGAATCACAACCCAACTTGTTAAGAAAACATATTTATTTCTGTGAAAGTTGGTATGTACAGCTATTTTGTTATATCCTGGACATTGAGAAAGAATGAAAGTGTTCAAATTTCAGTTTTGAACACAGCGAAGACTGTATTTTTGGGTTCTCAGTTCCAGTGATAAACTTTGAAGTTTAATCTTCAGGTAGTAAAAACCTTCATTATTTTTTTCTGAGGCCCAACAGATAATAAATTAGTAGTAATAGTTACACCATAAGATATTTACTGAAAACTCAAGTTATCTGTGTGACCAAAATAGGGACTATGACTGTAGATTTTTCTAAAAATCTCACCTGAACAAGGGGATTGTCCACAGACTATATGGTATACCTCCACAGGTAAATTTATGGCTCCTGCTTTTGTTTTGATGTTTTCTGGCACAGTTTTCTAAATTTATAGAAGATGTGATGATGAAAAAATACTGTAACCTAAGCTTTGAAATTCAATGATGAAAAGGAAGCTATGATGTTATTAGTGGATGATGTGACATTATGATGTGTGTCAGTGAGGAATGAGTTGTATATATGAACTCAGTACTTTTCTTTCACTTTATTGCCCATCAAAGTTTGGTCTTCATTGAAGAAACAGCTCACAAAGCATATTGGATCTGTGAATATAGCCCAGATTGGACTGGTTTTTTGAGGCCGGGTCCAAGCCTTGGCTGTGATGAATTGTCTCCAGAAATAGCTATAAGTCAAGTATTTCTGAGAGCATACTGTTATGAACAGGACCTGGGCATGCCCTGCATGAACATACACTGTAAAAATCATAAAATTTCTCCCAGTGGGAAGGGGAAATGAAACAATCCATCATTGTACACCTTAGCCAGAACACCCACACTACATATGTGCAGCAGGCTAAGTAGATAGTTCCCTATCATGTACATATAGGGCTGCACATTTGGGTGCTCATCTGGAACAATAAATCACATGTGATACATCATGTCACTTTCTTGACTTTGACATCTCAACCTAGGGCTATGACCTGGCCCCGGCCCTGCCCAGCCAAGTCTGCCCAAGAGTTTTTTGGGCTAGGTTGAGGCCAAGCCCGGGGCCTTGAGTCCAGCCTGGAAACAATGCCTGAAGCGTCCCGCCGCAAAAAGCGAGAGGGGAGCGGCAGGGGAGCGGGACGCTCCGCCTGCGCTTCCCCGGGTCCGTTGTAGCGGGGTTTTTCGCCCCGTCCGCGCTTCCCGGGGTTTTTCTTTGTTGTAGTGGAGCACGGCATTAGTGGGGCGGTTAGAAACTCTCGCCCCGCTCCATTATGCAGGCTGTCAGATCTAACATGTAGCGGTTTTGAGGTATACTTCAAGATATCAGCCAACCGATTCCTTTCCGACTGATCCTTTGCCGCCATACGTTGATTCCTTTAAGATATCGTATGATATCGTATATCCGCAGATATACGATATCTGATCTGACCTTCAAAAAGAGTCTAATCCCAGCCACAATCAAATGTTCATCTCATAAAAGATACCGCCAACCACCAAAAATCGTACGTTCTTCTCTTCACTCGACCATTTTTGACTCTTTTCTTGCCTCCACTGACATCTTGATTATCTCACATCAATACCTGAATCGACACTTAGGTCCTTCAAGAATCAACGTGACACCAGCACTGTTTACGGTGGGGCTGGCTGTCTCAAAATGGGGGCCATGGGTCACTCGATGACGCTGAAAGAAATCTTCATCCTGGATCCGACTTATAAGGTATGTCGACTCTTGTTCAGTTCATATTCAGTCTCGCCAATCTTCCCATTTCAAGAATTCTGCTAAGATTGTACCCAAAAAATTCTAATATTTTATATATTTAATTTTCCTGTTTTAGACTTTCCAACCGTTCGAATTTTTTGTTCAATCACTAAACAACTCGATCATGCGCCCTCCATCCTCCTCGCTTGCTCCTCCTGCTGCTACTAGTATGGCTCCCACTAGTACGGGCCCCACCCTTCGTCCAAGAACCCCTACTCAACCTAGACCTGGATTTGTTCCCCAATCACCTGATCTACGAGTCTCTTCTGTTTGCCCGTCTCCAGTACCTGAAACGGCCGAGTCCGACAATCAAGATATCTATGAAGTTTCTAGTGGCCAATCTGACACCAGCGATGGGATTGGTAGTCAAGAAGTCATTGAGATTGAATCTGACGAGTCTGACACAAGGTCCTTACCGGATCCTTCCTCACGAAAGAAGACCACCCGTAAGTTTCGACCAAAGGTTCATGTGGTCAAAAGTCGAGGCCGTCCACGTGGTTCTGGTGCCTCAATCACCTTAACTCGCCCCCCTTCCAAGAAGTCCAGGAAAGGACGACTTCAGGTAAGCTTAATCACATTTTCCTCGCAGCTCCAATCACTGACGCTAATCTTTGATTGAATGTAGGCCACAGTTCCTGATGTGATCGATGTGGATCAAGACTCAGACGTTGAGATCGTCCAGTCGCCCGGTGTTTGACGTGCTCAGCTCAAACGTGTCAGCAACTTGTTGGGGTATTACCATCCCCCAACTCATGTCAAAGGCGAGGTAAGCCGTCCTTTTCACTCATCCATTCCCTTTCCTCACTTTTCTCTTGTGTTTATTCTTTTCTATTACTTCTTCATTGTAGAAAGGAGACGACCCTCGAAGCTACAAATGCCAAATGTGTGCCGGAGTCTACATCCGTGGAGCTCGTAGTCACTACAATTTGTACGCACATCGTGACGGAGCCAAAGGTCGAGCGGCGTGTCCCCGAAGAGCTCGTGCCATTCAAGCTGGCTTCGAGTTGCCAAAGACTTGGGCTGAAGAACAAGCTGATAACGCTCAAGACCTGAACGAAGCCAACGGACAATCGACTCTAGATGTTTTTCTGTCTCAACCCACCTTCAATGTTGACATGTGCAACATTGTACTTGTTATCTGGATTTTATGGCATGCACTGCCATTCAATCGGTTCTATGATGGTCCTTTAAGAGCCGCATTCAAGCTAGCTAATCGACGAGCGGATTTGAGGACCCCAACCTGGGCTGCAGGTATTGCAAAGGATCTGTATCTCAACCTGAGCTCGGCTGCTATAGATTTAGTATTGGTAAGCTTCACCTTCATTTCGCTTTACTTATTCCAATTGTTCCATTTCTTTATACTCTTTCATACAACTGATTTACTGACATGTGCATTTACATCTGTTCATAGGTTAATGCAGGAAAGTTCTCTCTCGTCCATGATGTCTGGACTACGAAAGGTAATAGATATGCATTTATTGGAGTATCAGCCAATTTCATCGATGAGAATTGGAAATACCGATCGGTTCACCTCACTCTCAAAATGGCTGCTTGGAACAAGATGGGATTCTTGCTTGCTCGACCAGTTGGTCGATTCTTGATCAACAACGGCCTTCACGCTAAGATAAGTACTGTTTTTGTACCTCTTACATCATACAAGTAACTAATTCAAAGATTGAACCCTTACATGCTAGCTCAAACAACCGACTCGGGATCCAACAATAACACGATGGCTAAAGAGATGGAGCATATGTTTGCTGAATCCAATGAGAAAGTCGAATGGGATTCTTCTAAGAATCACGTCCGATGCTATGCTCATAAGCTCGGACTTGTGGTTAAGCATGGTTTGAATTCAATCGGTTTAGCTGCAGATCACATCAAACCAACTACTCCTCCCAACACCACCATCCCAATCCCCTCGATCGTCCTCAACAAAGACATGACCGAATTGGTTGGGTCTGATGATTCAGACAATGATTTTTATGTTTCACCCTCATCGAATCCTCATGTTGACTCCACTTCAGATGTCGAAGATGGTCCCGACTATGATTACGTCTCTTCTAGCCCGTGTGTTGTGGTTCAGGGAGCCACCAAGGTATGTGGTTTTTCAATCGATTTTCTTCACCTTGATCTCATTCAAAGCTGACTGATTGATTGACCTAAACACCAGCTCAAAGATATCAATGCCCTTTTAACTCGAAGCAATGCCCGGCGTGGAGAATTCGCAGCTCGGGCGGCACAGATGGGATATGAAGGTCCTGCTCCGATTGCAGGATGGGGTGTAAGGTGGAACATTGACCTAGCAATGTTCTCAAACTTGGTCGCTGGTCGTGATGTGAGTCTCTCTGCTCAATCTTTTTTTGATCATTTCATTAATTTTTTGTTTAAATTTTTCGCCTTATAGGTGATTGATTCGATCCTCATCGCCGATCGAAAGACCAGGTACTATCAAGGTGCCATGATTTCTATGGAGGAATGGGATGCCGTCGATGAGTTGTGCAAAATTTTAAAAGTAAGTGTTCCATCTCTGGTATTAAGAACAAGAAACCAATTGCTAAACTAACCCATCTCCTATATGGCTATGTGTAGATATTCCACTTCTCCACCAAACGGATGGAGGGTGACTTTTCATCTGGATCAGTCCTTCTGGCTGAGTACCTGCGTGTTACCGAAGTCCTTCACGAATTACGTGATGCCTCCAACTTCCCGAGCTTGATCAACATGATTGATACCATGCTGGTCAAGCTGGCTGTTTATCAAGAGGAGGCTGCCTCGTCGGACGTAATTGTACTGGCTACCGTTATGAACCCAAAGTATCGACTTAAATTCTTTGATCTCCACTATCCCGAACACTCCGAGACCGCAAGAGAACTCATAGAAAGTAAATTTCAAGACTCATTGGCCGGTTGGCCTGTCACCCCTCCTTCAACGCCTCCTCCCGTTCCCGCCACCGGCAATCCCTTTGATCACTTTGACATCTTCACCTCCTCTGCTACCCATCAATCTTCTGAATCAATCCGATCGGCTGAGCTCAAGGTTTATCTACAAGGGACTGTTCCGATCACTCCAGGCCAATCCGAGCTCACTTGGTGGAAGGTGAGATTGGTATTACTTCTCGTTTCCTTAATTTTCTATATTAATTCTTTGTTTCCCTCTCTCAGGACAATGCCGAACGATTCCCTGTTTTAGCAAGCCTGGCCCAGGATTATCTTTCGATATCAGCTACCTCGTGCTGTGTGGAACGTACATTCTCTTCAGCAGCCGACATCGCCGTACCTGCACGTGGATCTTTAAAACCTAAGACCATATCTCGTGCTGTAGGGTGCAGACAATGGCTGCAAGCTCACATCCCCGTGATCGGCCGATTTGCCGATGCAATTGCTTATGTTACTTCCTTTGCAGCTAACATGAAGAAGAAAAAGAAGGACTTATAGATTTATTCTTGTATATTATACAATTTAAACCACTCATTGGTAATTCTTGATATCACTTTCTATTGTTTCTCTTCTCATCTTATTTTAGTTTTATGTTAGGTTCTATTCCTCTTCTGTTCAGCCAGCTGTGGCTTATGCTCGAGTGCCCTCAAGTTTATGTTTGCTTTTTCCCTTCCTATTTTGTTTGTCTGGTTATGTGTCTGTACTTACACACGTTTAATTAAAGTCCTATTTTTGATTTGTGTCTGGCAAGATAAAAGGTTGTCTGTTTTGTTTTCTGCTTCTATCGCTGTTTGTGTATTTATTTCTTCTGTGTGCATATTAATATAAAAAAAAATTGTGAGTACATCCTGCCCGCTGTGAGGACCAGAAAAACAAAGTAGCGGGGCGCGAGCGGGTCTGGGAGTCGCGGCGCTGCATAGGTTATGAAGCGGGTCTTTTTTTAGAGCGGATCGAAAGCGATTGAGACTGTAGCGGGTCTTCGAACCGTTACAAAAAAAAAAGGAATTAGCGGATCGCAGCGGAGCGCTTCAGCTATTGCTGGAAATAGTGATAAAGGCCCCATTCCAGGGCTACTTGGAGCCGGGGCTGTCAAAAAAAATTGTGGAGGCATTGCTGAAGGCTTGTTGAGGCAATTTTCTGGAAAAATTGATGTCATCAAGCATCCATCCTAAGCTCTTGAACAGGATTGAAAAGGGCTGGCCCAATCCGGGGCCTGCCCGGTGTGTCCCGCAGCATAATTGAGGGTGTTGTGGCCAAGGCCGGGTCTGACCCGGACCCGTGGCCGGACCTGAAGCCTCAGGCCCGCGTCATACCTCATCTCAACCTGGCCCAAAAAATCACTACCTATACCTCCAGGACCATAGCTACTCAGGCAATATACTTGAAGCCATCTGTCAGCAACAGAAAGGGTGTTACATGAAGTTAAGTTGATGAACTTACACCAAAACCTTTCAGTCAATGTACATAGTCAATTTTTGGAATGCTTTTGTCAAGCTGAAAAAAGTTACAGCATTTATTACACATGATTCACTTATCCAGACAAACAAATACAGCTGTTCCAACAATTAACGGCAGAATTCTTTGATTGTGTGTTGCTCTCAAGGTTAAATCAAGAGAGGTCAAAACTGGATTAAACCCAGTTTTGCAAGCAAATGAACAAGGAGGCCTGGGAGACCTGTCACTTTGAGCCGGCTTTAACTAGTTTTTGACTTTTAGATTAAATTTGGATGCAACACACCAATGAAGATTTCTGCCCTTAATTGTTGGAACGGCTGTAACTGAGCAGACCAGGAACCCGGAATGCCCCTACAAAGGGTACTCACAAGAAAAAGTTCTTCTTGAGCTATATTCACAGGGGCCAAAATAGATACTCACATACATGTGAGCGTTGTAGACTTTTTGGAATTCTCCAAAAAAGATTCATTTTCTTTCAGATTGATTCAATTCACAATCTTGTTTGTGTTCAGGTGATCATCCTGTGGTTGTCATATTTTACTTGACATTTATTGAGAAGGCTCATTTCCATCTTGGATGAGCAATAACTGATTCCCGATGAGTACTCAGGATCAGCTCATGAGGCACTGAATACTCAGCAATTTGTTCAAAATGAAGATGAGCACATGAACTATACCTTCCTGAGGCTTCATTTTTCAGTGAAGAAGCCTGCCCAGGGGCGTCCCATTTGAGCTGCTCAGCAAATACTCAGTAGCATCCCCTGACTGGATCACTGATGGGCCGGACATTTCTCAGACTTCCTTGCTAAGGAATGAAGCCTGATAAAAGCGTCATCCCATCTGCTTATTGCTCAGCTAATCCTCAGTGATATCCCCGGATAAAGTTTTTCACACTGAGGGGCTGAGATCAACTGAGCAGCCCCTCAGCCAATACTCAGTGACATCCTTTGGATCCTTCTGATCCGGCCAGGAATGCCCCTGAGGACTAGCTGAGCAGGCCCTCATCCAATGAGCAGTGAAATCCTCCGGATCCTCCTGATCTCAGGGATGCCCCTGAGGAATAACTGAGCAGCTCAGTTGAACAAGCAGACGGGCCTCAGGCTTCATTCCGGAGCCATCAAGCTTGAGGCAAGCTTGGCGCTCTGTGATCCATCTGGGGGATACTTCAGAGACTTAGCTAAGGGAATACTCAGTTCAGCTCAGCCCCTAAGCAAGGCCGCCACAGATACGATACTAGTATCGGTATCGTGTGGCACCGTATCCGGTCACTTGGGTATTGTACCCTGAGTATCGTAGCCGGGCTACGGCTACGATACCCAAGATGATTTCTGGCGGTATTGCCGATCAGAGTACGGTATTTAGTATCGTACTCGGCCTCCGATACGATACCGGATACCCCGTTGTTGCAGTATCCGGACTGATTGGTAAGTCATCTATCCCCTTTCCAATCCAAATCTCCCTGCTTTGGATCATTCAAAGCCGATTTGGGCTTTTAATTCACCGGATTTTGGCTTCAATACGATGCCGTACCGTATTGTCAGCAAATTTGATGATACGGTATCGTACCGTATCGCTCTGTTTTGTGCGATACGGTACCCCACATACCTTGGAATGGTATCGTTAGAGACAATACGGTTCTGGGTATCGTATCCGGAGCCGTATACAATACCCAAAAGTCAAATATGTGGTATCGTGCAGCCGGCTACGGTACTGGTATCGCCGATACGATACCGGTACCGTATCTGTGGCGGCCTTGCCCTAAGCTATACATTGGTGGCATCCCTTGGAGCTTACTGAACCAGGGAATGCCGCTCAGGATCAGCTGAGCAGATGGATCAGCCCTTCCTCAGACTTCTTTGCTCAGGAATAAATGCTGAGGAAGGCTTAGTTTGTCTGCTCAGTTCCTGATGATCACGTAATCAGCTGACAAACAGAAAGAAAAGGGAAACAAATGGGAAACAAATGGGAAACAAATTGGAAACAAATGGGAACAAAACAGGAAAATTTCAACGCTCACATAGTTGTGAGCATCAATTTTTGCCCCTGTGATTGGGGCCCGGATTTCCTATCATAACCCATAATTCCAGTTAACTATCAAATAACATCTACAATCTCAAGACGTCTTGATTCAAAGCAAGAATCAATTAGGAAAACACTCAAGGGGTGCTTTGGCGAGCCACTAGCTGTTCCTCAGCATTGATGAGCTAGTTTCAAGTAGCCAAAGTGTCTTCAAAACTGGTGTTTGGCAATGGTCAAACAGATGAGAGGAGGACATTGAGCGGGCTAAAAACCAAATGAGGCATGTGTAAACCCATGCTGGAAAGCCCCGATAGAGCTCCAAAAGAACTTATTTTTGTGACTACACTTTGTAGGGGCATTCCAGGGTCCTAGCAGACCTGTATGTACAGCCGTTTCAAGAAAGGTTGACAACTTTTTTTGGAGAAAGTTGTCTCTGCAGCGGGTAAAACCACAGACAAAACTTGATTTACAGGTTTATTCTTTTCTGTATTCTTCCAATTAGCGGAGAGACAAAATTGGGTGAGGGACAAAACAGGACAAAACCCGGGTTTTGCACAGTTTTGCACATTGGCAAGATTTTCAAAAAAAAACAATCTTTGTTGAAACAGCTGTACATGATAAACACATATTCACTTATCCTACTGCACATATGTAGTGCGAGAATTATGGCTCAGGTATGCAATGATAGACCCTTTTATGACAAATTATACTTCTAATCATTTTCCCCTTCCCATTTGGGGAAGTTAAAATTTGATTGACTTGATGAGATTCTTAAATAAAAACTTTGTGGCCCATAAAATCATACAAAAAAAAGGTACAATCTCAAATCTGATTCTACATTTGTCCTACACAAAGTTCTCCTGGAACTTTTCCACAAAGGTTCCAGAATGATTTTCCACGAAGCCAGAAAAGAAAATTTTGGCTGTGTTCTGGCTTCGTGGACTTGTGAAAAAAAAACTACAGCTACTAAATATATAAAAGGCATAATCGGCGCCTGGCCTCCTAGGGCTCACCCCCAACGCAGAGCACGCCTTTCCCACCGCCTTGAACTGAATAATTAGAGTTTCACGGCTGACTTCGCTGTATCACTGTTGTACTTATTTCAATAAGGTTTCACTGTATTTGTACATCCAGTGTCGATCGTGTCTTTACAGCTACCACGCCTTCAAGCTGTGGTTCTTTCATCCAAAGCCTCTAACATCTTTATTGCACTTTCTAGTTCTTCCTCCGTATATGCTTTAAAGTATCTCAAATACGTCAATGACTTCCATCGCCCTTGCCTCGCTATCACTGCGACTGGTGTTCCTAAGTTATACCGTAGGGACGCCCCCCCTACCCTGAACGAATGCCCTGACCAAGTGCTGACGCCTGATTTCCCCCACACCGTTTCTGCTACCTTTACGAATCTGCTTTTGCTCAACGGGGTAACTCCACCTGGACCGGAAAACGAGAACAGGAATTCGTCTTTATCCGCCGCTGCGTTGTTCAACAGTATCCGCTCGATTGCCGCCACGGGGTCCAGCACGTTGAACTGTTGCTGTAAATGGATGGTTTGAACTTCCCCTGCTTTGGCTGTCTTTGCTTTCCGTAAGTGTAGCTTGACGAATCTGACTCCTTTCTTTTCACCGAATTCCACTTGATTTCGTAAGATAGCACCGTCCTGTTTTCTCGTACGCAACAGCTCTCCTAACCTTGTCATCCCCCAGAAAGCGACCAATGCCACTGAGCCTACCAGTATTTCTTCGTTTGACTTTCCGTATGTCTCCTTGAATAGTTTGAATAGCTGATGAATCAGTACTGGTTTCTTCTGCGTCACTAAGTCTTTTTCTTCCTCGTTTCTCTTGGTTGCATTCAGCAGCAAGGATATCACCTCTTTATCAGCAGTCGGTCTTGAGGTGTGCCGCACTATGTGCCACGCTCTTATTCCGTCCAAGTACTTTTTAATTGTCACCGCTGCGATCACTTTCTTAGGTCCGTCAACTTTCTCTACTTTTGATTCGCCCGCCCAAGCTATGAATTCATATATGTCTTCGTTGGTTATAGGCTGATCCTCCACAAATACGCCACTTGTCTTTTCTTTGAACTCGATGAACTTCGACATGCCGCTTGAGTATCCTCCCAGGGTTCCTGTTGCCCAACCGCTTGATGTGGCGTGTTTTCCTGCGCCTGTCGCCTTCTCTTTTGCTGTCTCGAAATGTTTCGGGAGCTGTGTTTTCACCGCAAGTCTATTCCTTTGTTCCTTAAGCGGCATCTTACTGACAGTGTTTGTGTTAGACAGAGTGGTGAACGAATTATTGAAGTTTTATTGTGGTTTGCGATGTGTGGATCAATATGAGTGGGAATGGTTCTCGGTGGTATGGAAGGGATGGTTCTCAGTGATATGGGAGGACTGGTTCTCAGGTTATGCATTTGACTCATTCTTGAATTACGAATGGAATCAGATCGGACGGAACTCTAACTAATACAACTTTTGATTCGTGTTTCGATGAAACAAACCCTCTCGACAACAAATCCGCCGCATTGTCTTCCGATCTCACTCGCTTTTGTCTTATACAACAATTTCTGCGGATCATCTCGTCCTGGATTTTCATCCACTCCCTGTTGACCCACCTATTCTTCGATTTGCCATTTCTAATAGCTCCTTCCGTGACTGTGTTGTCAGTCAGGCACAAGATCTCTCTACCTTCGACCGACATTAACGAAGTGACCATTAACAAGCCGAGGCGGACCGCCACCGTCTCGGCCCACGCAATGTCTCGCACTGAGCCGTCTTTCTCTAGTGAGTCGCGGTCCCACCCGTCTCTCAGCCTAAATCTTGCCCAATGCTTACCTACAATTATGCCTATCCCGTAGCTTGTCGATGCGTCACCCACCCAACCAATGTTTGCCACCTCCGGCCATGGTATCATTCGTCTAGGGTCTGCCGTCCTCAGGACTCGTCGCCAAATCGCCATGTCTTCGAAAACCTCCTCTGGTATCTCACGTGTTGCAAACCGGTGAACCCACTCAGACATCCACCGATAGAGGGCCATGCAGTGGCATTGGAGTTGAGGATAGACCAGCGACGCATGCATGAGCCGGCCGACCATCTTCTCAGTCTCCTTGTAAGTTGCCTTTCCCTCTTTCACGAACTCCTCAATTTGGTCTAGCCTGGTCTTCAACTTTTCTTTGGGGATTCTAACTGTCTTCTCTTTACCGTCCCAAATCAGGCCTAAATACCTTTGCTCGTGTTTGAATTCACTCCACTTTTTCTCATTTGTGACCACCCCCATCTGTTCACTCGCGTCGGCAACGTCTTTCATCGTGGCTGAGTTTGAGCCGTCGTCGCTCTTGATGAAAAGGGTGTCATCTACCCACCTGAAGCCGGCATCGAAACCGAATTTGGACAGCATTATCAACTTCCATGCGTCGGCTGCTTGCCCGAAAGTGCCGCACCCGGCTACCCCCCCAAACGTCACCCTCGTGTCCAGTAGGACATTCCCGTCGAGGTCGAGGACCATTAGGTATGGCCATTGGGACTGTTTTGTGGGGATTTGACGGTAGGCTTTCGCCCAGTCGAAAATGCCTAGCAACAGCGTTCCTTTACTGTTTATCATGAATCTCGCCACCCTCGCAAAGTCGTCCCACGACGTTTTGAAGTCGTCTTTGTCCACTAAGGCGTTTACCGAGTTGATGTAAGTGTCTCGTCTCGGAAATGAAAGGTCGTTAATAGGCCTCACGGAACCATCTCCATTGACTACCGCTCCCAATGGATTAGTTCGAAAGAACCCGAGCTTTCGGAACACCTCTTCCTTTGAGAAGGGGCCAAACATCCTCCCGCTTTCCAGTTCTCGTGCTAAGTTCTCTCTGACTTCTGTCTCTGCCTCCTTTACTGACTCGTGGTTCTTTGGGCAGAAATACCGTCTACCATGGATCGGCTCTTCGGGTATTCCCTGGTCGAAGCCATGTTTGAAGCCTTCCAGGACGAACGCGTGCGTCTCTAGCAAATCTGCGTGTTTCAACTCTCTCCTCCACAAGTCAAGTCGCATCTCGCATGTTACTCCTGTAGGCCATCTCTTTCGATTTATTTTTATCTCGAGACTTTTTACTCGCTGTTCCTTGGGTCTCTGGGGCAAGAGCGACTCATGGGTTGGTAGGGAATGGTAGGAGGGAATTGGGGAGTGGCTACAGGAGGGTCAGAATCATCATGTCAGGAACCGGCAAGGAACTCTCAAGGTTAACTCATAGTCGTCTAATTCGTGTGTTTCATTTCAAATTTGCTTCACACCTCAGACAGGACTGCCACACTTGTGGGCTTGGACAGTATACTCACTAGTGTCTTGGACGACCACCTCTACCGTTAGATCGCCTGTTATCGTAGCGATTTGGACTTCTACTACGGCTTCTGCCTCGCTTCGAGTCTCTTCTATCACTACCTCTACCGCGGTCGTAGTCTCCTGATCTTCTACTGCTTGACTGTTCCTTCTTGTCTATCCACTTCCCCTCGGCCCTCAACTTGGCTTCCCACTGGTCGTTTGGTAGCCACGACTTCTTCTTACCCAGCGAAGATCCCTCTTCCACCCTCATCCCAGTTTTCTTCGATTGACCCGCGAATGGCCTCACTTTTGGTAAACCGGACTCCGGATCGAGGTGCTCTTTCGTGCCTCCCGGCGCATATGGGTTTGAGCGGATAGCTCTTTCACCGAAATTACTACACACTAATTTTACTTCGTCCAGGATCGTTCGCTGGATCTCTGATACGTTCACTATCTCGCCTCCAACCGTCGTTCTCATGACTCCTTCTCGCACTCGCTTACAGTAGCGGAGTGCCACCATCCAGCCCATCGTGTCTCTCAACTCCACCACTATTTCCTTATGGACCTTCAGGTTTTCAGCTAACGTTATCCAGCCTGCATCATGAATGTATCTCGAGAACAGGGTAAAGCAGTCTAGCCACTGCTCATACTGCATTGTGAGTTCATCCATAGGCGGATCACCACCATACATCCTTAAATTTGAGCCGCCTTTGTTCAACTTTGACTCAGAAGGTGGTTCCGTTCCTTCTCTTGCTTGTTGATCACGGATTAACCAGAGCTTGTCGAAGACGGGTAAAGGGATGTATGCCTTGAAGGTTCGGAGGTAGTGTGCTAACACTGGGCTGAGGGAAGGTAAGGATTTCTCTAACTGTTTGGTCTTGTCTTTTAACATCAATCTTCCATTCTCGATTACATCTCCGTTTGCTAACACCATCCGGCCTCTCCCTGATTCTAGCATAGCTTTCGCTCTGACGGCTTCATCTCCAACGGCTGGTTCAACTGCCGGCGATTGTCTTGCCGTTGCGACCTCTGCTATGGTTGAAGGAGATCGACCCTGTGTGTTGCCGTTATAGTTCCAACCTGAGGCGGGTTCGGCTCTAGACAGCAAGGTTTGTCGATTCCCGTCGACCGGCCGTGGGACTTCTCTGGGTTCCTGTCTGGTGCTCGAGGAGAAGTCAGAAAGGTTCTCTTGAATCAGTCGGTGTGGAGTGATTCGTCTCCCATGCGGTTGGTGAGGCCTGTCCGGAATTGGGGCCTGGTCTCGTACGCTAGGGGCGTAGTTGCTAGCCGGTTCGCTGGCAATCATCTCCGTAAGTTTTGCCAGAAGTGATGCTCCTAGTGTGATGTTCCCCTTCACGTAGGCGTCATCCACCTGAGCTTGTAATAAAAGAATCCGGTCTCCTTGTGCTGTTACAGTCGAACAATCAACACAGCATCGTAAGCAACTGCTAACTCGCATTCTCGAACTTGGACACGCTCTTGGCTATAACCGCCTCGTAGCAACACCGATTAGCAGCTGGTACAGCTTGCCCATGTCACTCGACAGGGTCTCACGTGGACTTAATGTACTGCCACACACATCCTTCTGATGCCACGTCTCTCGTGCTAGTATCTTGACACACCAGGACGTTTGTCGATATGTAGACCGCCTTTCGCTCTAGAACGAGGGTTGTGTGCTCGTGTGTGCAATAACGAGAAGCAGGGGGGGTAGTGCAGCCAAGAAATTGTGTGTGGGACGGTATGTGGGGAAAAAAGAATTCAAACATGGGACTAGGTGAGTGACTTACACAGATTCATATCATCATCTTTCATGCTCTCCTCCTCCTCGGAGGGAGAATCCTCTCGTTTCTCTTTCCCCTTGTTGACCTGGTCGTTTGGTTGCCAGGTACTGTCCTCCGTTTCCGATCTTAGGTCTAGTTCGAGTATTGCAACTCCGTCGAGGTTCTCCTCATCTTCTTCTGCGCTCCCTCTGGGCCGATCCGTTGTTAGTGCTAGGGAGGCTCCTCCTGTCGTCTGCGCTCCTGCCTTCGTCCTCTTAGGGTTCAGAGGCTCCTCTTCTATCGAATCTAGCAGTCCGGTTTGATTGGACCCCGTTGGTGCGTTGGATGGTCCTGCTAGTCCGGATGCCGTGGCGGCCGCGTTCGCTGCTGTTGACATAGCCCGCGTCACTCTCGCCAGATTCTCCTCCGCCCGTGCCAATCTTTCTTCCATTGACTTGTCCATCGTATTCCTCTCGTGTTCCGAAATTTGAATTTACTTGTGGTTTAGAGATTTGTGAAAAAACTTGGAGATTTATTGTAAAAACTTGATGGAATCAATGAGTTGATTTTAGTGATTTAGACAAGATTTGACAAGAAGTCAATTGGACTTAGTTTGATTGATGAGTGATCAATCGAGCGTGAGGGGTTGAGTGAGTTCGTTGGCGGTGAAAATTTCTGCGTAGGAAATTTCACATTCCTTCAGTGTGTGGCCGCCTACCCGAACCACTCAGGGCTACCCTCAGCTCCACTAAGTCCCCCTGGGCTTGCGAACCAAGTCGTGCCTCCAGGGTTCTTCCAAAGATGATTGTTAAAAAGTTGAATTAGTTGATTAATAGTGATTCGGATTTCTTCAGATGAATCTTGGGGTTGAATGAAGTAATTTGAGAAAAGTTGTTGGATTGTTTTGTGGTTGATAAATTTACTTGAAGGGGTACTTGAGGTGAAGCTTGTCAGGCATGCTGTGATGGTGGATGTCCCAAAGTCCAGAAAGCCAGAACGTATTCTGGATTTCTGGCTTCGTGGAAAAGTTGTTCTGGAACCTTCGTGGAAAAGTTCCAGAAGAACTTTGTGTAGTATACAGTAGTTAACGTCTACTTTGTACTACCTTCCGACCAGCCAAATGAAATCTTGTTTTTGAGATCGAAAATGACTACCTCAATGACTACCTTTTAAGTTGATAACTAGACAAGTACATTCAGGAGAGTAAGTGTAATCTATCTATATCTCCTTGGGACCATCTGAGGCATTGATAGATTTTTTTTTCACTAGATGGTCAACATTTGGGCCCAAGCATAAGCTGGGCACTTAAGCCCCTTAGGGCAGGTACATAAGGTCTTAAGCCAAGTACTTAAGGTCTTGAGCCAAGTACTTACGGTCTTAAGCCAAGTACTTACGGTCTTAAGTCAAGTACTTAAGGTCTTAAGTCAAGTACTTAAGGTCTTAAGCTAGGTACTTATAGTCTTAAGTGTCCGTGACAATGTGGACTTACACAGACCGGGGCCAGCTATGTGTCAGTGGTCCTGTGGTAGACCCAACGGGCTTACCAGCAGGGTAGATTGTAGGGAGAAGTGTTTGACCCAGGTGTGATGCAAGCTTTGCATATCTATCACAAGTTGCCTTGGGAAGCTTTTTAATACTCTGATGGTAGTGTATAACATCATTTCTTTGTTAATCTTCAATAACCCAACCATGTTCTCAAACCATATTGGTTTGCCCTCACTTTTAATCTCTCAACCTCCAATGATGTATATTTGGGCTATTGTTCACTTTCAAGAATTCCTACACAATCATGAACCTCATTTTGCAAGTTCACACTCATTCACAAGGTCATTCTAACAAAAGCCAAGACAAAAACAAGTAGAGAAAAAAAATAAAGTAAACAAAAGGAGCAAGAAGAATTTTTAAGGAAATGACAAGAAAAAGAGGAGGAAACAATGTAACAAAGTTACATCACGTATAGCGGGTGTGGAAAGTTTCCAACCACTACTTGACCCTTGTACATGGTTTTTTTTCAAATCCATGCCAAAAAAAATAAAAATCAGAAATGCCTGACAATTGGGCCCGGGGCCAGCCCCGGGGCCGCCCGTAGTCAGGTGTAGCACAGAGTAGACTTTAACTACTGTAATTGTTTTAAATAACAAATTTTGGTCAAGAACGTGATCAGTTCATAAGGAAGTTTCTATGAACTCTTCATCCTTTTACTTTTTTTGCCCTACCTATATCATATACATACATGATTCAAAAAGACAAGCAAAGTGATCAATATAGAGTACAACATACATGTATCCTTGGAACTTGTAGAATCTTCAAATTCTTATGTTGTTTTATATTTCTCATCATTTAACTTGTTTTACTCTCTGCCCCCAAAAAATGGTTCTAATCCTTGATGAGATCTGATTAAATGATCCATCATTGGTAGAAAAGAATAAAAATGTCAATACAAAACCATCAGACATTATGAAGATTTGTGTTGTAATAGATTTGACCACTTATAACATTTGAAACCTAAAAGGACCAAACCATTTATATCTAAATCAAAAGACTCTCCATGTTTTTTCTTTCTTTCTCAATCAACTTATATACTTCAACCTTTAATTATTCATTTACTTTTTTGAATTCAAATAATCCTCACTCTATCAATTCAAACATCAACCAAAAATTTCAAAATTCTTTTCCTTATCTTTACAAACCAAATTCAAAAAATAAATTGATAATTTCCTAACCAAATCAAACCAAATCAAAAAAATATACTATATACTACCAAATGAAAGAAAAGTTTGAATATTTGAGGTTTATGAAATCTAAGATATACGATGATTTTTTGAAAATTGATGATGAATGTTTTTTTTTCTAAAGGTGTATTGTATAGATTATATGATCAAAGTAATCAAATCAAATCTAAGAAATCTCAAACCTAATCTAACTAAAGAAAAGATATCCATTTATTTAATTTCTGCTTTTTCCTCCAAAGGATCGAAAAAGAACCATTCTTTAGGTTTACAAATATCAATCTTCTTAAAAAGGATGACCAAAACCCTAATCAAAGCCTTCATAAGATCCTTGACTTTTCTTCTTCGGTACTCAAACCTAATTTTAAGCTTTTTTCTTCTTCTTTTTCTTTGGACTTTGATTTGATGAATCATCAATCCCTGACCTTTTAAGTTGATTAGATCTAGAATCAACCAGCATAGTTTTTCTACCTAAACTACCATTCACAGAAGAACTTCCATCATCTTTAGATTTCGATTTTTTCTTTCGATGACTAGAAGAAGTCACCGAAGGAGGATTCCTTCTAGTTTGGTGATCATCTTGGTTTTCAATGTTCATGGTGGTTATCGAATCTACTGTTGGTAAATCATCTTCGTCTGATGAGTTTGATGAATTAGATGCTTGGCTTGGGGAAATCGGTCGGCTTGGTCTGGTGGATTGGTATCCATTTGCAGGTACTGAGAACGGGTCTGAGAGTAATGAACCAGTAACTGAAATCATATCGTTTGTAATCGTAAGACTAAATTCAAGAAACATAATCATATTGGTGAACGGTTTGGTTTTGGAATTGGATGAAATTTCAAAAACATACCTAATAGCAGTAAAGCTCATGACTCCAGCTTCACCACCCACCACGACTCCATTCGAATCAACCCAACAACCACGTTCATGAATCTCAAGATCATCACCATCATTCTCATACCCCGATTGATTAGCTTGATGAAGATTTGTGGTTTGATCTTTTCCATTAAATTTCCAACTAGAAGGAATCTCCACATTAGGATCATATCTGTACCCAGCACCTAACATATGGTTTGCAGGAATGAATGCATTAAAGGTTTGGTATAAGATTAAAGAAAGATGTGAAGGAGATGACATCGTGGGTTTTCCGATCAATCGATCACCAATCTTGGGTCTCCAACCTAACAAATTCAATTTAACTTTAATGATCGACCAACCTGATCCGACGATTGTTTGAAATGGTAAGTTTTGATTAAGATTATTTGAGGTTTGAGTGTATTCTTTTCCATTTTGATCTTTAAAGATAAACATAGGTGGTGAAAGATAAGATAATAAAACACAACCTAAGTTTGGAATATATTTCATTAAGAGAGTAGATAAGATTTGATTGACTGCTTCGACGGCTCCACCTGAATTATCTATTCGATTTGAAAAATCTTTTGTAGGTTCTAATTGGATTGAGATTTCTTCTTCTTCTTCTTCTTTTTCAGTCTTTGTTTCTTCATGTTTTGGTTTGTAATTTCTAATTCTAGTTGGTCTTGGTAAGAAAACAGGTGCTAATGGTAAACTGAATTTAGCTTTGAGATGATGAAAGTCAGATGGAATGACTGATGATAAATCTTGATTTGACATGTTCTTGAATCGAATTCCAGTCTTCGTGGTTGGTTGGTTGGTTGGTTGATGGCTAAACAGCACCGGGTCAAAATTTTCAGAAAACTTAAATTACACAACTCAGTCTGATATGTAACTGATTACATGTGCGGTATATGTAACCAGACCTAACAATAACATCATTCTGACGTCGGACTGGATCTGCTTCCAACTATTATCCAGCAAGATATCTCGATTCCCAATACAAACCAATCCGAAGAACATTCCCTCAAAGATTGTCACCATCAGCTCAGCTTGGAAATCTCCGAAAAGTTAATCAAACTTGATCAAAGACAAAGATAAACAAAATGATCACCAATTCAATCAACTTTATCAAAACTGGTAAGAAAGTAAATCGGTTCCAACCATCAATCAATCCATCATCCAACCATAAACCAAAAGCTAATCTGTTTTATTCGATTGAAATTAGATCATCGGAATCGGAAGGTATGACCATTTCCTCGCCAATCCAGTAAAATCAGCATCCATGCATTCAAATTGATTCGACCGTACAACCATCAATCCGAAAAACGCACAAAAGAAATTATCTGGATCATGTTAAAGAACTAAACAACAAAGTAAATCATCCCAAGCTCTACTTCTCAAACCAAATCCTACAAACACATGTGATACGAAATCCAAAAAGATTGACATCATTTCCATACTTTTTTAAATTAGGTACCAAGCCATCCCTTCTATTTCTTAAAACCTACCACAAGTTATCTTCAAAACGGCCAACCTATCCAAATTCCTAAAGGCATCTTATGTCATCACGAAGGTAGGTCATCATTACCCAATCTGAAACCTAAACAAGAATAATTAAACTTCATGTAAAACCAAAACCAAAATTTGTTATGTTTTGATAGTTGAATTAGGAGTCATTATCGGTTCGAGAACTCGTTCGATTCAAGCAAAAGATGTTATGAAATCCATTTCAGGGTATACCTTAGGAATCGATTTGACGGCAAGAAATTTACAAGAAGAAGTTAAAAAGAAATCGTTACCTTGGAGTGTAGTTAAAGGATTTGATACGTTTGTTAATTTCTTATATATCTTCTTCTTTAGGTTTCGATCTTGATCTGCAATGTTTTAAATTGTTTTTGGTTTTGGTTTTGGTTTTGGTTTTGGTTTTGGTGGGATGAATAGGTTTTGTCCGGTTGGAAAGTTTATTCCTTCGAATGAAATTAAAGATCCACATGATTTGAACTTATGGTTAAAAGTTAATGGTCAAGTAAAACAATCAGGTAAAGAAAACTTTATATTCCAACCTATCCAAAAAAACGGATCACCATCTAAATTAGATTTAAGTTGATTTATAAAGTTTGGAAATCGGTTTTGGGGATCTGTCTTGTAGGTTCAACCAACCAAATGATTTTCAAAATCCCAGAATTGATTGAGTACTGTAGTAGTATCATGACATTAGAAGAAGGAGATTTGATCTTAACAGGTATTTCTTCCCATCCATCCGATTTTTTTTTTACCTTCATTAAACCGCTTGAGCAAAATTTCAGACATTCTTTTTTGTTTCGGTCATGCTTTTTCTTTAGGTACACCAGCAGGAGTTGGACCGATTCAACCTGGTGATCTTTTAGAAGCAGGATTAGTTCAATCTGATCAATTAATTGATGAATTGAAACATCAAGTCACTCAAAGAGCTGATGGATTTATCTATGAACCGAAAGACTGAATCAAATTCATTCAAAAACGATGGGATCACAATATAGACACCTCCCCCATTTTGGTCCACACACGGTCGCCCACTTACAGGCCTAAGTGGTTTTAACAGACTTTGGCCTTGTTTTTATAAAACCTGCCATGTGTGGGATACATCCATTTTGGTTAATCCTTAGAAGATTCAAATCTCTCATGATGATTGTTCATATTCTTGCAATCAAAAAAATTAAAACTTGGAATGATTTACATGAAAGATGTAGCAAGAGAAAATTTGTAATGATAAGATTTTGGTTTTCAATTGATTGATTGTATCGATTGTAAATAACTTTGAGATCATGATCATTGAGCTAGAATATGTAGCTTAGTCATCATGTTTTCTAAGCAAAATTAATTCCATTCGAAACCAACTTCAAGACTTTATTTAAAACTAAGATTTCTAGACAATTTTTTCTCTAGGCAAATGATCAGATCAAGATCCAAGTTTTCAATCTTTTTACGAGTCAAATAAAAATAAATCACCCACCGTGAAACTGATCCTTTGTTAAATCAGTTTATTTTTTTGGTGGATCTGATGGCCGCCTTCAACGTTAGAGGCTTGATGTCATATTAAAGCTTGTATTTTACAAAAGCTCTTATATACCTTTTTGCTATGTCTTCTTGCTGTCCTTTACGATGATGGTCTTTCCCGCTCAGCATTCTTCGTCAGTGCCTAATGGACCTTCACTCTACAAATTTGATGCATTGCACACATCGCAACTTCAAGGGCGCGAACGCGGCCGCGCAAGGGGCCTCGTTGAAGCACATCGCGCGTTCCATAAAAAGCTTACAGTAGACTTGAATCTTTTTGAAGCCACTTAGGGTCTGTAATGGGATAGACTGGGATCCAAAAGATAATTCGAGGTTCTGAAAATTATCTTTTGGATTCAGTCATCATGAGTAAATTTAAGTAGTAGATCATTTTTTTGTTTTAAATTTACCTGATTTATAGATATCAAATTAGATTTCTTATTCATTAAATCAAATCATTCGAATCTTCTTGAAATCTTTTCAGTAAGTCTTGCTTTTTTTATTGGAGCTTAGATATCATGTTTTGATAATTTGACTATTGTAACCCACACAACCATTCCATTCAAAGAAATTTTTACCAATTTTTGTCCGCACAAAGAAAGGAAGAGGTAATTAGGGAGAAATTTGTGATGAGGTTTTTTGAATTGGTTCATCGAAGAAATGTAAAGTGTTGATCAGTTCTTTCACAATTTTATGTGACTTTGACGCGTAAAGTTGAACAAAGTTTTGAAAGTTTTGTTCAAGTTTTTTTCGATTCAATCATTAAGGTTTGTAAGATTATCTGATGCATTGGAAAGATGTTGAGTTCTGAGCCAGAGTTGGAAAAAACGGCTTCAGGATGAATAACCGGTATGAGTTCATGAAGCTTAGGATGAAGAAAATCCTGAAGAAGTGATGAATTTGATGAGGTTTTCTTATAACTAAGCATCTTTGGGCGTGTTTGCTGATGAACATCTAAAATGAACTCTTCAACTTTGCTTAGTTTGGGATGAATCTTAGCTGAGTCAAGAAATAAGTTTGTAACCTCATCGAATCGATTCGAAAAAGAAAGAAATTCTATAAATTCCTCATATTGATCCTTCATCCAAGTTTTTCCTCAATTTGGATCAACTCTTTCGAAAAGTTCAAGATTTCTAGTGATATTTTTGAAAACATGAATTCTTGTCAACTTTCACACTTGATCACTTCTCTTTATATCACATCTTCTTTCATGATTGCTTTCCTTTCTGCTCTACCTACGATTTGGTTTATTTTTCACCATCAATCTTCAATTGGTTCATTAGGTATCTGGGTCACTTTATCTAATTTGATTCATGCTGTAAGTTTTCTTAAAAATATTTTTTCTAGATTCACTTTTTAAACTTATGACTTCTTTTTTTTACTTTGATAGATCAATTCAACTGTTTGGAGGAAAGATGTGATTAATCGTGCTCCAATCTGGTGTGATTTAAGTTCTAAAGTAAGTCTTTCATCATTTATCACTTCACACCATGTTCCCTTCAAGTTCTAATCAAAATGAATTGTACGTTTCGAAAAAAAAAAGATCATCTTAATCTATTCAACAGGTTCGATTTGTTCATGTTTATGTATGGCAAGATTCTTAGCATACGCAATGTCACCAAACCCAATCAACTTAAATCATCAAACTAAAAAACTTATCAATTTAAGAAATTGGTTCTTCTCTTTAGGTTTTCCAATCTTTTTAATCCCTTTTAGTTATCTTTATTCTCCTTTTAGATTTAGTTTAGTTAGTTCGATTGGTTGTGAAACTTCTTATCAAATCACTTGGCCTACTTTCTTTTTCTTTATTATTTGGAGTCCTATCTTTTCTACTATTGCCTCTATCTATACTTGTAAGTTTGATGTCTTCTTTAACCTTTTCCTTTTTTTTCCTTTTTCTTCAGAAACATAAACTTACTCTTAACTTATCTTGTTTGATTATTTTTTTAGCTTATGTTGCTGTAAGGCTTTGGAAAACAAGAAAAGTCTCCAATGATAATCCCAAGAATCATGGCTCAAAAGTTCCATTAAGAAGATTAGCATGGCTCTGTTTGATGTATACTATTGTTGCATTTCCTTTATCAATTTATTACGCTTATCTTTTAGTCTTCAGAGGAACTTATGTTCCGTATCAAATTCACGCCTTTGAAAGTACAGTTAAGTTTCAAGTTCTTCTTTCGTGATATAATCCCATTGATTTTTTGACTCGAGCAATTCAACTGACTACCTTTTTTTTCGAATCCTTTAGTCTGGTGAAATTCAGTATATCAGTAATAAACGATACCCTGATTTTAATGACTCATTATCTATCATTGGTGGTTTAGTCTTTGTTGGATTCTTTACATTTTCAAAAGAAATGAAAGTAGTTTATAAAAGAATGTTTGACATTATGATTGAACATTTTCTATTTATCTCAGAAAGATTTCAAGATTGGATGAAAGATTTAAGAAATAGAATTATATTCAAATCTGGTTCGATTTCAGATGATTTAGAATTATCTATACTTTCAAAAAGGTATGTATGCATCTAAACCTCTTTCACTCTTTTAATGTCTTTTCTATTCTATTAGACAAAATGCTTATCTTTGTATTCTTTTGTTTTTGGGAACCTTTAGACATGGATCAATTCAAATTTCTTCAATTACTTCAATTAGAACAGATTCAATTGAAGAAAGTATACTAGTTTCAAATGATGAAGAAGATCATAATAAACCTACTTTTTTTAAAGCTTTTCGTGAACTTCATCATCAAATCAATTAAGAAATATATTGAGTTTTGAAAATTGGTTTTTTTTTGTTTTCGGTTTTGTCTTTCTTTTTTTTTTCGGACGAAAATTTGTTTTACGCGTTTACGAAGCTTTGTCATGTTTTGTTTATAATCTTTGGATTGAGAAAAATTGACTGAAAAGTTGCTGTGAGAATTATTTAATGAAAGAAATCAAGGTTCATATTTCGAGAGGTATTTGAAAGAAATTCATCAATGTGAGGCTAACTTAAGACAAGTCCATTCTCACAGGGCTCTTCGAGCCTTCGCGAGCTCGCAGACACCCAAGCTCGCGCGGATCGAGTGTTTGACTGAGGGATTTGGTTAAGTTAGAACGTGAGGCCATCGTCATTGTAAGTTAACCTCGTATGATCTTCATGCTGAGCTTCAAATCAATCCGGGACTGTTGGATATGAATTCATCCAGTTACTAATCGATTTCAAATAAATCCTTAAATCGTCGTTAATTTCCAAGGTGAAGGTTTTGACCAATTAAGAGAACATTACAAATACAAAGATAACCCAGTGATTTGATTTTTCAAACTTTTCTTGAGAAAACGGTCATCAAACTTGGGCGAAATCAAACCACCTTCAACTGTCTTTCATATGATATATAAAGGATATATATATATCTTTCTATCTCATCCTGCAAACACCTATTCAGAATCACATGCATTGAATTTTGATCTTCTTCCTTTCATTTCTTTTATTAAAACCTTTATATGTGATTTACTTCTGCTTCTTCCTCTTCTTCACTTTCTTTCCGGACTATCCCTCAATTTTTTGCTTCTTTGAACTCTCACACAAAGTATCCTATCAATGTCTTCATCAGTTTCAGATATCAATCGTTTGATAAACCCATCACCAGAGAATGATCCGTTTTTAGCTTTAATGATTGATACTGTAAGTTCATTCGATTTGGCTTTCTCATAAACAACTCATATCTAATCTTGATTTTAATTAATTAATTCCTTCTTCTTTGATAATTTAGAGAAAAATAATAAATCCATCATTTCCACAATGGGCTTTGAATTGTTTAATAACTTTTACAATCATGAGAATTTTATTAATCTTAAGTTGTTTGATTATAATCATTACTCCATTTTTTAGAGGTCCGATTAGTAGAAAGAAAAATTTATTTTTGTTCAACAAAATTTATTCACAATCAGGTTTGAATTTTCGAAACATTTCTTTCATTTTATCAATTCTTGTTTTTTGTTTCCTGACTTTTTTTTGGTTTGGGTTCGTTTGGTTTTTTGGCAGGAAATGGAATTCCTTACTTCGTTCCGAATAGATGTTTGATCATTTCAGTTTGTGAATTATTTTCAAGTGTGTTATACGTATTTTCAGCTGTAGGAAACTATAGAGTGCGCCATGTTTTCTCTACATTACAAATTCTCATCAAATCAGATTAGATTACTGTATTGATTCTCACTTACTGTTGGGTATCTTAGCTTTATTCAGGAAGTGAACCTGTTCATGGTCCTATTGGGTATATTTGCACTTGGTAAATTGAGAACGCTAATCCAACTTACACTCTTGAACTTTTACTTATCCTTGATGTTTTTTACTTTGTTAGGTTTGGTCTAGAGTGAGATAGAACTTTGTCTCTTCATCTCTTCAGAATCATACCATCATACTCACCATTATTTCAATCATCTTCCTTTTCCTCATTTCTAAATGTTGAATTCAATCAATTTATCACAAAGATGGCTCCCGTTGGTTTCTTTCTATATCTATTACTTCCTAGACAAATGAATATTAACCTTTTACATCAATTTTTTAGTGCTTTTCTTGGAATATGGCTCTCATCTTGGAGTTTAGTCCATGCATGGTATGTTTCTATGCCACGATCAGTCTTTCGATTAAACCATTCACTGATCAATTAAAAATTCCTTCTTTTTCCTTCAATCAATTTCATTTCAATTAACCTTTCAGCCTTTGTGATGTAAAAGGTGATAATCAAAATCAAAGGTTTTCTAAACTTTTAACTCCATTACTTTACAATTCGATTTGGTTAACCGTCTCATTAGTAGTGATTATGTTAACTACTTACTGGGCACTGCGTACCACTCAAATCTTGATCATCATTTCACCTGTTAAAGAACATTTATTTGATTTATTACAAACTTCAATTAAATCTTGGAGTATCAATCATGATTTAAAACAAATACCAACTGTTGAATTATTTAGTGAAGGAGATTTTTTACATCAATATCTTGAGAAATTATCTCCAATCATTGTTGCTTGGGCTCAAACTTGGTTAGCATTTGCCATCGTCTTAACAGCTGTGAGTCAAATTTCCTCATCATCAAGAATGCTTTTACTTCAGAATATCATTATCTCACACTTAATTAATTGAATGCATTTTTTTTCTTTTGATAGTTTTACCTTTTCATCGTTTCTGTTTTATTACGTATGTTAAGACAAGTTCTACATATACGTGATTCAGAAGCTATGAGTATACAAGCACAGTCTTCAATTTGGAAAGAATTAGAAGACGAGTTTTGTAAGTCTATTTATCACTCAATCAATCTCCAAGGCAGCTTATTTTTCAAGCTCTCTGATAATATATCATTGGGATTTTGATTTCAATTGTTTGTTTTTCTTTCATAAAGGGTTTCTTTCAAGATCTTCTGTGATTGTTGCTTTATCATTAGGAACTCAAATCTTAGTCATGGTATTTCAATCAATAAGTTCTACACATCCACAAGAGTGAGTTTAGATTTGTTCAGTTATCCAAGCCCAACAATATTCAAGTTAATATCCTCTCTGATCTTTGTATTTTTTCATCTTAGTATTGACTGGAGAATGGGATCAGCTATAGTTTGTCAAATACCAGGAGTGTTTATGGTCCCAGCACAACTTTTACAATCAGTAAGAGTCAATTTTCATCTTACTCTCTATAAAGAATTCTTTCAAACTTACATATAATTATTATTTTTTGGTTGAAATTAGCGTCGAATCCTTTTTGAAAAGATTGCAATAGATGATTCAAAATTTAATACGGTCCCATTAGATTTCCAAACCAATCCGATTCCAAAATTAACTTCACAATTATTAGGTTGGGATACAACAATTTGTAGGGCTAAAGAACCTAGTATGGATTCACTTAATTTTCCTGGTTTACTTGAAATCAAATCAGATCCAATTAATGATGATAAGGAGATCTCAAATCTTGAAAGTGTGGAATCAACTTGTACTTCAGATTTCAAAGATCCAGTAGAAATTGAGATTAAAGTGGTTAGATCAACTACTACGGTCACTCAAGAATGATGTACATAAAATGTGATACTTTTCCCTTTCTTGTATTTAGTTACATTTTGTGGTAAATACTTTTTTTCCATTTATCTGAATAAACTTGTAGTTTATTCCTTCTGTTCATATCTGAGTCTTAGATAGACGTTTTTCTTCCATCTCTTTTCGTATATCTTGTATCTATCTTGTATGATGTTTTATATTTTGAACTGTAGAATCTTATAAACAAACGTTGTACACTCATTCAAAACACCCAGTCATTTTTATTCAGCAAAATGCAAAAAAGCCTTTTATAAAATGATCTGTTAGAATCAAGTGGTTGATATCTAGGCATAAAAAGATATTTTGGAAAGAACCATCAGAGAAGAATTTTCATCAAGAATGAGTTTGGAGGATTGATCTTGGTTGTTTTTCTTGCTCACATTGCTTTGAGCTCATGCCCAGGTCCATCAAGGGAAAAGACTGATCCCAGATGACCTGTTGATTTGATTCTTGTGTCCACATTTTGAGTTGAGTGATCAGTACGATAAAACAGAACTGAAAGACTAGGTGACCCATATCAAGTTAGCCATTCCCAAAAACAAAAGATGCATACGTCAAAATCAAGCTTCTTGATCAAATCTTGATAAATGAGCTTCAACCATTTGGAACTTCATCATATCTCATTTTGAAAGCTTCATGTGACCGTTTCTAATCTTTCAATCCTTTGTTACAAAGACTCATGACCATGTATGTACTGTACAAGGGTTTCATCAGAGTGATCATCAAAGCAGTTGTTGTTCTCGACAGCCCTAACTTCTTCATATTTGACAGAAATCCAAATGAATCGTGTTACATGATGCACTGCATTCAAAATTTAAACAAATGCTATGTTCTTGTAACTACGAAAACCTCAACAAACTTATACATCAGATCAGAGAAAAAACCAAAAACTGAACAAAAAATCATAGAAAGATGTATCATGAAGTTATAAAACAAAAGTCCTTAGGAACTCAAAACAAAGCAGTAAAAAGAGATATCAAAAATGGCTTAAAAAGTGGTATCAACGAAATTTGGAATACAAGATGAATAAACTACAAAAGGAAGAAGAAAGATCCAGTTCAGTGACTCGATAGATCAAATTCAGTATAGAAAAAGACTGACATAAGCAGGACGAGCACGGTGATAATGACTCCGGTGATGATACGTTGACGATACATACTGTAAAAAGGATATCAGATCGAAAGGAGACAAGGTCAGCCAAACCATTTGAATCTGAAATTTCGACATAGATCGTGAGCAAGAAGTGCTAAGAGCTCGGGAAGAGACTCGGGATGAATGATGTAGAGAAGATTGAAAAAAGATTGACTGACGTCCTGATCATCTGGTTAAGAGTGTTACTGGCTTTATCGATATGACCATCGGCTTCTCTCAACTAAAACGAAGATGGAAAAGATGAAATTGTAAACGTCAAGATAACTCCGAGATCTCAGTGGATATAAATCCTAAGAATCTACTCACAGTATCTCGAGTCCCTTCAATTTGTTCACGTTGACTTCTTAAATCTCTCAAGATTCCAGTTCCAAGATCTTCAGTTTCTAAAGCGATTCGATGACTTGAATCTAATCGATTCGAACTAGATTCTAAAAGATAATTTGATTTTAATAATCTTTCACGTTGTGCTTGAGATTGTGAGAAATCGGTTTGATCATCATCAAAATTTGAAGTGCCAGGACCAGATCCAACTAAGTTTGAACTTGCTTGTGCTTGTTTCTTCGAACCAAATAATCATCAGCCTCTTGAAAGATGAAAAAGTCATGAGATGGGAATGAAGCACATACGGTTTGAGATTTGAAGGCTGTGAGCTCATTCCGGAATGACTTTAGTTTAGCATTGATGCTCGGTTTTAGTGCTCGGTCGAGTGTTTGGACTTCCACTTCCATTTGAGATACCTAATTTCGTTTCAAAATCAGATATGCACCTTTGTAAATCATCGCGGTTTTGGTCACTAACGATTTCTTCTGCCTCTTCTGTATCTCGTTCGACTCGTCTTAAAACCGCTTTTCGTTGTTCTGATAAGAAACCCAAACCACAAAAACAATCAAACACATTTCAGGAAGAAGAACGTCTGAAGGGTTTGATGTATCTTGAGGGACTTTGGAATGGAAGCGTACCACCAACAAGGTTCTTAGCTTCAACATTGAGAGCATTTCGAATGCTGATGACTAAATCGTTAAATTCTTGTTCGTATGAGTTGAATAATTCAAGACCTGGTATGGTGTCCATGTTGAATGAGTTTTCTTAGTTCTTGATAAGAGTATTTCTGATTGGTTTGTGAGGGTAGAGTTGAAGTGTAGTTGAGAGTTGAAGTGGTTCGACTGAAACTGAACTTGAAAGTGAACTTGAGGGGATTGAAACTCAGTAAAAGGCTATTCACTTCATGTAAAAGCATATTACACTTCATCAAGCGGCGCCGACTGCTGCGGTCAATCTGCTGCACAGTCGACCTTATTTATGATTACACCACGGAGTGGTCCGGCCCATCTGCAGACGGGGACGGAGGCCGTCTGCAGACGGGCCTTTTTTTATATAGTCACGGACCGTCTGCAGGTAGGCGCTGGTCCCACCGTATGCAGACGGCCTTTCAAATACCACCTGCAGCCTGCCTGCGAGTCGACTGCAGACGAGATGCAACGGGCAGACTACAGGCAGTATTTGAAAGGCCGTCTGCATACGGTCTCAAAATGGAGTGAGGAGGGTCAAAAAACCGTCTGAGACGTTTTCATGACCACTCGTAGACAGGGTGACGACTCAGAAAAGGGCCAATGAGGTGGCTCACGGGCGTGAAACTCTTGTTTTAATTTGTATCATGCCATTCAAATGATCCAAATACATTGACATCAACGAAATCTTGATCAAAAGATACAAAAAAGAGATGAAATGATACAAAATTGAAATATAGTGTAATGATAAAACTTATGTATAATGAAAGATTGGAAGATAAAGTCATTATTTTTTGTTCATTGGCTTCTTGCTTGGATTTTTGTTTGCCTTTTTATTTGGTCTGTGTGATTGTAAATTAGGTATCTCAGCCTGGACTTCGTCGTCTGAGGGCAGCTTGAATGATCGTTCAGCTATTGGGATGTCATCATACATCACTGATCCACTGTCGAATTTCTTGCGGTCTTGTTGATAGATCAGATTATAAAAGCTAATGTAATTTCGTAAATTAATAATCTTCATTAAATCTGATTTACTACTAAGACAATATAAAAAAAAACTCACCAAGTTGTATATGGGCGCCCTTTTGAAAGTAAGTAGCTCAATTGATTGTCTACTACTATCCATATCGTGGAAGTAGCTTTATCTGGAAAGTATAGTCGCAGGCATTCACGCCGCTGTAAGTTAAAGATGAAAGATGTGAGTGTCATAACAACTTAAGCCTACAAATAAAAAACTTACAAGATAGGCGAAACGGGTGCGCGATAGCATGTCAGTGTCTTTCCAGATGTCACCTTCTAATTTTGACTTGATTTCCTCCTTACCGAGTTGAATGATCTGAAATTGAATGAAGTCAGTGTTTTCTTTCTTGTGTTTATAATGATACAAATATCCTGACCAAGCCAACAAGAGTTTGAAGGTCTGGTATTGATCTGGTACATTCCTGACAGCCACGATCAGGTTTAATACCTGTCAATAGCTGTCCAAGGTCATTGATTTCAAAACAAATGAGCAACATTCAATTCGATGAAAGATGGAAAGGATGAGGAAAATCACTCACTACAGTGTGTAAGTTTTCTCGGGCATGCTTTGCCTTTTCCTTGATCATAGTTACCAAAGTCTGAGTGGTGGCTGTGAGAGTAAGTCCATTAGGCTTCGGTGGAAGTTGTTTGTTACACCACGGAAGCCCTTGTTGAAAGAGTGACTTCTGTATTGGGAAAAAAGATATAATCAGTAAAATTTTGCAAAGAAAGCTTCAGAACTCACCTTGATCTTTCTAAAAAGAGAGTTCTCAATGGTTGTCTTGTTCGGCTTCCTGACAAGAGCGGTGTAAGCTTCGATATTTGATTTGATTACATGTTGACAGGCAAATTGATAGGTTAATTTCTGTTTGATGGAAATAAAACGAAAAAGTCAGTGGATAAGATTGCAACAGTTTAAGAGTGTGTAATAAATGAGAAAAACTTTCCTTGAGTGGCTCGTTGGGTTTCCAAGGCAAACTCAAGTTTGAGCCAGACACACGATGAGAATGAGAAGTTGCTGAGTCAGTTGGTACCTCACCAGAGGTCAACTGTTCTTGAACCTTTTCAATAACCTCGTTTGAAATCTCATCTTTGATTGAGTCGATTCGATCCAAGAGTTCGTTACGGATACTGATTTGACCATCAAGGATATCTTGATGTAATTTGGAGAGAAACAAGCCATTATGGATCGCATGTTGATTTGTATCACCAATCTGTATATTGGAAGAAATCAATCATCAAAACCTATAATCAAATCGATAAAAAAGAACTCACATATGACAAAGCTCTTGCCATGTCAATGTGGCTTTGATCGATTCCAGGCATGCTATCAGCTGCCTGGGTGAATGCGCTGGCTGATTGATCACGTTGATGTGATCTCGAAATGTCATTCTCATCATCATTATCTTCAAAAGTCTTTTCAATGTATTCTAAGTCTTCATTATTTTCAATGTATTCTAAGTCTTCTTCGTTTTCATCTTCTTCGTTTTCATCTTCTTCGTTTACATCTTCTTCATTTTCATCTTCTTCGTTTTCATTCTTGTTTTTGACTTCATTGTTTTCATCATCACAATACAAAAGCGATTGAGATCTAGATCGAGATTCTGTTTGAGATCGAGATCGTTTTTGAGGTTTGCTGATAGGATTTGATTTGAATTTGATAGTGTCTTTTGAATGGATGTTGTCGAGGGCTGCTGTGTGAGAAATCAAAGGCTTGTTGATGGTTTCAAGGGACCTTTGGGTCAGGCTAGGATCAGATTGCAAAGCGGTTTTGGTTGATTTCGAAGCGGTTTTGGTTGATTTCGAAGGGTTTTCAGTTAATTGGGAAGGGTTTTCAGTTAATTGGGAAGGTTTTTGGGTTAATTGGGAAGATGTTCTTGTGTTTGGCGTTTTGTGATGAGGAGGCATGTTGAATCAAAGTGGAAGAGTTTGGGAAAACAGCTCCAGAAATCGTGAATTCTGAGAGCATCCACTATCGTCTCTGTAAATGGCCTTGGTACGGTAAATTTTGCTGAAATTTACCATACCGAGCCTCAAAATCCCCAATCGTGTCCAACATACAGATCTGTACCTACAGAATCACTCGAAAATCGGTAGAGGTCAAGCAAATTTGCTGGACCTCTACCGAATCGGTATCTGCAAAAGCACTGGACTTTTACCGAGCCGCACACCACACCATCACTCCCAAAATTCAAAGTCCGACTACACTTCACTTTTTATGCTCTCGATCCGCATACACACACCAAACTTCTCATTCTGACTCTCAACATGAGCATTGGAGAACCTCTTTCCTTGCATACCTATCATATCTTGTTACTGCTCATCATCAGTTCTATGAAGTCCCCCTGTTTTCAAATCATGTGTTTTCAAGTCTTTCTGTCAAATCGTTTGTTTTCAAATCGATTGCTTTCCAATCGATCATTTTCCAATCTTGAGGTTTTTTCAATCAATTGTTCTCAAATTGACAATTCTCCAATCGATTATTTTGGAGCAATCACTATGAAAACGATGCTTTTGAAACTCAACCCATACTGAGCAACAACTATGTAAATGTCAAAACTCGATGTTTTGAGTTGAGATTTGCAGACTGTTCACAGAGCACACGATAGTGGAACAGAGTCCATTCTGTACAGTACGTACTGTACAGAATATATATACTGCAACGATAGTGGAATTGTGCGTTTCTGTACGTACGGACTAGGGGTATGACCCGGCCCTGAAGTGTCAGGGCCGGCCCCGGGGCCGATTCAGGCCCGGCCTCGGCCACGCAATACTCAAGGATGCTGCCGGGCAGCACCGGGCAGGCCCTGGCTCGGACCATCCCCTTGAAAGCGTGTTTGAGAGCTCGGGAAGGATGCTTGATGACGTCAATTTTTCCAAAAGATTGCCTCCATAAAGATTTTTTGCGACGGCCCCGGCCCCGAGTAGCCCTGTACCGGGGCCTTTTTTGCTATTCCCAGGCTGGACTTGAGGCCCCGGGCTCGGCCTCGACCTCACCTAGAAAACGCTCGGGCACACTCGGCCGGTCAGGGCCAGGGCCGGGTCATAGCCCTAGTACGGACACTGTACTTTACAGACACGTACAGTAAATTTACTGAAAATTTACTGCAACGATAGTGGATGCTCTGAAGCTGTTTTATTTGCCCCGGTCGAGGCCATTTGGAAGCCCTCCTCATGGCCTTGACTTGACCCGGCCATACTCAACTTATGATATGATCACTTGAGTTTGAAAGGCACTCCACTTGAGATCAAACATCAGATCACATGTGATGTTCTTCATTCACAATGATATGATGATAAAAAAAAGACTTCAGGAAATAACATTGCAAAAGAAGACAAATAAGCCAGTCAATTGAGATCAAAACTGCCTTGCTTTGATCAATACATTTTTGTGAAAATTGGTAAAAAGCACCCAACCAAGACTGCTTTTGCGCCTATGTGGTTTTTGGTGCTATCCTAAAGGCACATGTTTGAAGTTTCAGCTTTGCCAACATCCTATCACAACTAAAAAGTCATCAAGGCACGACGAAGCAACCCTGATAGCCAAGACTACGGTGATGTAATGTCCCACATTTGGAAGCCATCTCCAGTTATCTCTGCCCACAACAGGGTTTGAACCTACAACCAGTACCAGTAGTGGGCAGACGAGCTGACCAGCTAACCACTAGGTTATAAACTGTTGAAGTGCAGAAGCATTGCAAAAAGTCTTGTTCAGAAGTAAAGTTACAACAGCCAGCATCTTTGGCTTGGGGCAAAAATCCGAGGCGTCCTCAGATTTTGGTAAATAACAAATGATTCTACACCGCCAACTCATGCATGATCAATTTTTTTAAGATTGTCAGTTGGTTTAAGTTGTGGTTTTTTTCTTCCTGCTTTTGGCGGGTGGAGCGGGAGCAGATTTCCAAACTTCCAAGCCCTTCTGAATGGCCTCTTTCCACTGTTCCGGAGTCACCTGTGAGATGGTAAGTGCGGACGCCTTTCGATGGGCTTTGGCTGAGTATAACGCACCTGCATTGATGATATAAGAATTGAGTTGATTATGATTGATATAGTAGTTTGATTGTGAAACCAGGATTCTCTCGACTCTTTTCTGGTGGCTATCAGTCACCGAACATGAAGCCTCGTGGCAGTTGTGTTGTACGTTGAGAATACAATCAATATCCTGGATAGTGTATAAAGACGGAGAAATATCAGCTGCGTGTATTGAAGACTAAATGAAAAAGAGCTTACCGCTGCTTTGATCCATACCAGATCTTCTTTAATGACAATTTCTCTCATTCCGTAGAATGGGATAACTCGATTTCGGCTGCACTTTTTGACCAAGAATAAACTTTTCGAAGCCGCTTGGTTTTCCGGTTTCCAAATCGATTGAACTCGGCCAATATTTAGACTATTCTTGATCTATATTTTAATCTCAGTTCAGATCATAAAGCTGTACATCTTCAATAGTCTATGGAAGAACGTACCAGGACAAAGTCACTCTGTTCAACTTTTTGTTTGTTGAGTAAAGTCAGACTTTCAATTTCTTGCCACAAGTGTTTGGTTTGTAAGTTTGATAAATAAGATGGAATAGAAGCGGTGGAGTTGTGTTGCACTTTATCTGATTACAGATTGTTATGTCAGTCCGGGTAAAGAAATCCATTGATTTAGAATATGAGATATAGACTCACTACCAGCAATGAAATCTAAACGGTGATTCAAGGTTACATCCCGCCCCAGTGCGTGTTGAACCTCAGAGTGATCGGGAAATATTGAATTCAACGCCGTTCCCGCAGTGACCAACTCATCAAGATCTCGATCATAAAACGGGCTTCTTGATGTCAAAGTTTTCAATAGTTCCCAGTTGTTGAAAGTATTGGCTATATCATTTCCAGGACTTTGATGATTAGAATGAATTGAAGCATATTGTAGAACTCCATTGAAAGATTCGAATTTTTGGGTTGCAAATAAAGGTGCGGCTCCAAGACGTTGAATTGATCCAGGTAAGTGCGTCAGCATGTGAAATTTTGGTTTGTTCACCCATTGTGCGGTAATTCTGATCAATTTATGTAGAAAAATATCGATATGAGATTGTAATTCGTCAAGATACGAGGCCATATTGGTGATTTTTGCTTGAAATACGTAAGACGAAAGAAGGCAAAGTGATGTCCAAAGATGTTGTTTTTGCGGAGAAAGATGGCCGAACAAGACAAAAGGAACAGTCTGTAAAACAGTCTGAAATTCTTTACCCACAAGACTTTGAGAATACTGGATCAATGTGTTAGGTTGGATCGGAGGGATATTGAGACCTTTAGTGTTGAAAGCATTCCAGCGTGCTGAGAATTCGTTATATTTTGCGGAACCAGGCTTCATCGCACCTAACTCTTTCATTGTATCACCAAACAGGTATTTTGCAATTCCAAGTAAAACCACATGAAGGATCTCAACTGGGGTATCAGCATGACCGTCAAAACCTGTCCGTCCAATTGAATTTTAGTGTGGTTATCAAAAATATTGAAGAATGAATGAAAATTGTACTTACCTTTGAGACGAAGCATCGGATTAAAAAGGTGATCTCCAAGTTCTTCATCGAGTTTCCGGCATATTTCCTCAACCTCATGACAAGGTTTTGATTGATAAGCTACTTGAACTTGTTTTATGAAATGATCACATGTTGAATCACGAATACCAAACTTCCGACCCATCTGTTCCACAGTCGTCTTTGAGTTTGGCTTTTGCGCAGCTTTCCAGATCTGAACAGTTCTTGACCGTGTCTCATCCCAGTCACGCTTGGGAGAAACACTCTGCAAACATCAAATCAAAGACACAAAAATCAGATTCAATTATTCACAAATAAGATCTGAGCCCACTCACATGTTCAAAATTTGAATCCAGTCCAACAAATTGACATATAAATTCTACTGTCTTCTTTTCTACCATGGTATCAACTTGAAGCGGACAAATTCGACATGGTGTGAGAGTGATTGCTGGGTTCGTAGTATTACAGATTTCCGCATGCATAGGCGAGTCTCCTAGATGACAAAGAACTACAACCATAGCTATCACCTCCTTCCCGGATGCGTAGTCAAAGGCGTCAAATCCGACTTCACTAAGATGGCTATAAATCACAAAGTCAGCTTTTGAATTTTACAAATCACTTAGAGAACTTACTTCAATTCATCCACCACATTATCAAAAAGTTCGAGTGCACTTGCCCTATTTGAAGCCGCTAAAAAATGAATATTATATTCTTGATTTGTCATTTCCGGCGGTAAACCCGACAAAGTGAAAAATAAGCTCATATGTTTATTCCATTTCTTTGATACATTTCCGGACGTATCATCGGAGTATAAAGTAAGTGGAATATGTTTGATTATCTTCCCATTGGCTTTAGATCGCCAAGGGTTGATTAAGGGCAGGGTAATAAAGTTTTCGCCTTTGGACTCTGTCAATGTGAAAAGACTGTGTTAGCAAAAAGGATCTAAATCAATGATAAACGTATTATACTGACGTATGAATTTATCTTTAAGAAAATCTTTTAGTAAACCTAATCCTTCTATCACGATCTTATCAGAGCGTTTTGATAATAAACTTATGTCAATGGTGTGTAATAAAGGTGAATCAAAATCAGGCTCCTCGGGAATATGAACTGCAACCTCATTGAAATTATTGTCTCGAGGAATTATCTTGGCTTGAAGACATTTAGCAAAGAGTTTTCCGTCTTGTTGAAAGAAGTGAGTTGGAACCACCAAATGCGCAGATTCTAGCTGATAAATTTCATAGATGTAAATATGACCAATCGGAGATTCAACCATTTGAGCTCGAATTTCCCGGTTGAATTCTTTAAGCCACTTGGATGATTGGGAGAGACGTGTGATTGGAATACTAGTGCCAGTGGTCTGTTCGGGTATGGTGACAATATGCGGGCTGATAAACGGGTTTGCCAAATCCTGAAAAGAATGATATTCTTGAATTAGTTTGTAATGAATTTACAAATGATTATAAAAGAAACTCACTCGTCTGATTATATCTTCAATTTTAAGTCCAAAGAGCGGAGTACCCAACGGACTTCGGCGCTGAACAACTGATAAACCAAATCTTTCTTTCAAACATTTTTTCAAGGCTCGAAGCACCCCCCATTCGGGGAGGTAGACAGAGCAAATTTTCAAAATTGAACAAATGCGGTGATACTGTGACCGGGGGACAATAGGTTTCGTGTTGTTCCAATGATAAGAATTGCAATGAAATGCTGGAATGAAAAGCGGAAAAAAATTAGATAGAAAAACTAATAGTTTTTGGAGAAAGAAATTAAGTTCACTTACCTCTTTCTTTTTGAAAGGAAACCAACCTTTACCCTCTTCTTTCTTTGCATTGGCTAGCTCAGCATCAAGCATTGCTTCATAATCAGTGTCATCATCATCTCCGTCCAAGTCTTCTTTATCCAACATCTCAAGCGCTTGAAATAATAACTGTCTTTGTTCAGTTTCGGACCCAGAGTTTGAGGAATCGTCATCATCGGACAGGATCGGTCCTAAAAGGTCTAAAACGTCTAAAATTGAATCACCAAGCTGATCTGATTTGTCATCCGTGTCCATAGCATCTTCAGGCCATTGGTTGTTTGAAGAAGACAGAGCTGGTGCACGTGAAAGTGGAGCAAGTAGTTCTTCATTATCATCCTCTTCGGCTACTAATCTCTCAACATTTCTTTTATGTGGTAAAGAATTGGAATGCCGTTCATAATTGACTATATTTCGGCTGCGACATGCATTACACTTGTAGAGTGGTACAGCTGGATTTGTGGATATTGATTCAAAAACTACAATATGGATTCATAATCAGTGATGGGTTGATGGAAATGAGAAAGTTCAAATAACTTACAACGTGGTAGCTGCTGATTATTTCCAGCCATTGCTTTACAACAAATAACCAGCTTTATCAACAAATTCCAAATTCTATGAATAAATTACTCTCTTCTTGGATGATGTATTTTATTCTATCTTATCTTGAATCTCACATTAACTTATTGAGTCTTTGATTTTCAGTTTTTCAAATGTAACAATCTTTGATTCTGATTTATCTTTTTCCAATTTTGAAAATACACTTTTTCTTTTATTCAGGAAATATAATTTGATATAGAATATTAATACTATTGTAATATAAGTCTTTATTAAATTTGACACTACAATCTATCTAACCCTTCTTCAGATTATATAATTTGATTTGAAAGATTGTAATATAAGATTAATATTTATCAAAAGAAACAGCCCATTAAAGTTAGCAAAGCTTTTGATGCTTTAACAAACAAAGAAGGAAGAAAGAACTGACAAGATTCCTCTATTTGTTAGCCAAAAACAAACTGATGTTTGATTTGGAACTATTGATGAATCCAATTGTTAGATAATAAACAATTGATTAATGCAATTGTATTGATTTGACGTCGAAATCGATGTTGATTGTTGAATTCCGCGGCCGTGCGATCGAAAACAGAAGTGGTAATATCGATTTGTGGTGGCGGATTTGGTTAAAGCCGGACCGGCGATCAAATCGCCAGCTCGACTGATGCTCGCCTGCGGGCGGAATCAAGGCGGTTTCAAGGCGGACGGCAGCCACCTAACAGACGCTCGCCTTTTGCAAATTAACTACGCAGACCGGCTGCAGTCCGACTACCAGCGGTACTCAATCGGACTGTAGCCGGTATGTAGCCCGCTCTCACCGACCATTTTCAGGCCTTTTACCGGCCATTTTCAGGCGATTCTCCGGCCATTTCACGACCCCGACGACGCTCAGACTCCACCGACGATATTTCTGCTCAGAAACCACTCCGTGGTGTAGATGGAGGTTCTGATGAATTTGATCAAATCAAGTGAGGAACAAATATTTACAACTTGAAGCTTTCCTTCTCAGATACTATGGAGATTGCCACAAGGTCAATATCCAGTTTATCTGAAGTTTGACTTGACCTTCTTTGGTACACCACGGAGTGGTCCGGCCCATCTGCAGACTGGGACGGAGGCCGTCTGCAGACGGGCCTTTTTTTATATAGTCACAGACCGTCTGCAGGTAGGCGCTGGTCCCACCGTATGCAGACGGCCTTTCAAATACCACCTGCAGCCTGCCTGCGAGTCGACTGCAGACGAGATGCAGAGGGTCAATCACTGGTCTGGGTCCTGGGTTCTGCTCCACACCAATTCTCAATAATAGACCAGTGAGACAACTGCTAGCCTTGAAATTTGGCTAGCAGGCAGCTAATTCAAAGAATCAAAATAATATCTATTTATCAATGCATTAAAGATTTTCTCAGACATAGGAAGTTGATAACAATGAGTATATCATAAGAAGATACAAGTTTTTTTCTATTGAAACTAAATAAATGTGTTGAATCATAACTTGAACATCAATCTTTGGTTGAAAAAAGAGAACAATCAGGGTTTTGATTCTGCTTCAAAAATTTCCAGTTAAAATATAATTTTCTAATCGATTCTTTGTGGGTTTGATTTGTAGTCGATTTAATATCAATAGATTGGAGAAATGAATCTATCATTGTAGAAATGGTATCAATTTCTGTTACTGATTGAGTTCCACCAGCTCTGGTTATAATTGTTCAAAAAAATAACAAAGTCAGTGATTTGAACCAGTTTTCCTCGATTTAATGAAAAGCAATTGACCACTTTTTAAAATCACCCGATTCTTAATTTATGATTTTTGGTCGAATAGATTGAATTTGAGGTTATCGTTACCCATGAAGGTCAATGAGACAGATACAAAATCTGATTTAATCGGCACACTTACCTCATTAAGCTCAAAGATTACTAATCGATCACCTTTATCACCTGTAGCAAGATAATTCCTTGTGTGATCGACATCAACAGTTGAGATGATATCCACGATCAATATCAACAGCTGAGATGATATCTGATTTGATGATATCTTCGACTTCCGTTTTCTCGGCTTTATGATTGAATAGATTGGTAATTAGCAAGATCGATCAAGAGTAGATGATCAAAAAGCATTCAGGATAAGATTGAAAGACAAACCAAAAAAATGAGCAAATCTCCAACCAGATGAGTAACTATCTAAATCTGTTCCCGGAGCTGTAGCTATTGATGAAAAAGAAGATATCAAAGTAGTGATGATAAGAAAAAAGATGATGAATATCAGTCAAAAGCATGTTTTGTCAAAAGTCTGAATGATTGTGAGATCTCAAAGGGATGTTTTCAGATGATAAGTTTTCTTGAATGATTTGAATGAAGTTGGGATTTGATTTGTTTGATGAGATTGTTTTGATTTGATTTGATGATGATGATATAGTTATATGAAGTTGATGATGATGAGTTGAGATGGATTCGATGAAGTTGAAGTTATTGAGAATGGTTTTGAGGAATTGATCGGTGGTTGTTTGGTTTGTTGAGTGATGTCATGATTTCAAGTTGAGGTTAAGTTCGGTTAAAGCTTTCTTAAATTTGACCTTATGAAAAAATTTATTAAAAGGAAGAATAGTCTGGCAGACGTCTGACAGGCGCCTGCCAGCCTTTTTTCAGACTTGATCACGCACACCGGCTGCAGTCCGACTATGTACGGTACTCAATCGGATTGCAGCCGGTATGTAGCCTGCTCTCACCAACCATTTTCAGGCCTGTGAAAGGCCACTTTCAGGCCATTTCCCGGCCATTTCACGACCCCGACGACGCTCAGACCTCACCGACGCTTTTTCTGCTCAAGAACCACTCCGTGGTGTAGTTGACAAGGATTTGATCTCAAAGATCCTCTTCAACTCGAGCATCCGTCATCGTAAGAATGGTCGAATTTTTAAATAAAACAATCACAATTCTAACAAATCACCTGGTAGTTTTCTACAATCTGAACAGATGGTCCTGCGACATGCTCTTCCGATTGATCTCTCTTTAGGTCACTTTACCATCCACACATCTTGCAGCGTACGCTCATGATTTTTTGTGAGCATATCAAACAAACCAATTGAGGTAAGGCGGATCATCAGATTTCCATGATTTGTGACTGTGATGCTATGCATGCTTGAAAATCTTTGTCGAGGTCACGAGGCTACCCGGTCAACTTTTATTTGGTTCGGCGACGTTGGACACAGCCAGTTTCACAATATGCCCATGTGTATGTACAGCCGCTTCAAGATACCCGTTTGCTCAGACACAGTGTATTGTACGATTTTTTGAATTCATCCCATCGGCCACAGTCTTGACGTTAAAGGATCTATTGGCGTGGACAAAAGTGAAAGGAATTTCTGATCCACTTGCTCTCGAAGCTTCCTTCTGAGAGGAAGGGAAGGGAAGCTCGTGAATTGAATTCACGGGGTGTGTTTTACGCTTAGGTAGCAAAACACCTCTCCATCACACTAGGATGGTAGTGCCCATGCAAGACTTGCCTTAAGGAAATCCTTAAGGTGAGGCTTGCTGGCTGCGGGTGAAAACCCTAGCGCCTCGGCAACCTCCGCAGGTAAAACTCTTTGCTTTGATTTCATCAAACGCAAATTGGTTTCCCTGGTAAGAAGGAGGATGCCCAGTCAGACGTCTGACTGTAGGAGGCGGGACAGAGAGAGGGGAGAGAGCTCATCAGACCCGAGGGTGGGAGGGAGAGCTTTCAGCGAATAGAGGGGTCTGAAAAAGCAAACGGAGCGCTGAGAGAGAGAAAAAGAGGCGAGAAAGCAAAGGATGAGAATCTCCACTAGAAGAGACAAGAAGCGCTTACGGTCTTCTTTCCAAGATGGGAAGAGGAACGGAAGACGAGAGATCTTACCTAGATATCTCTTCCAAAGCGTGGTCTCTAGTGAGATTATCTCATCCTTAGGTGGTGCCTGGAATGACGTCAGTGCCTGAAGCTGGTCTTAGCAGGTCAGAGCACAGGAAGTCGTCCTGTGTCCGTCATCAGGGCTGCTAGAGGCTCTTCTAAATCTAGCTAGGTTTCTCTCTCAAGCTCCTGGCTCGTGGACGGATGTTATTCCTCGTTCCTCCTCAAAACAGAGCATCCACTTGCTCTTGAAGCTTCCTTTTGAGAGGAAGGGAAGGGAAGCTCGTGAATTGAATTCACGGGGTGTGTTTTACGCTTAGGTAGCAAAACACCTCTCCATCACACTAGGATGGTAGTGCCCATGCAAGACTTGCCTTAAGGAAATCCTTAAGGTGAGGCTTGCTGGCTGCGGGTGAAAACCCTAGCGCCTCGGCAACCTCCGCAGGTAAAACTCTTTGCTTTGATTTCATCAAACGCAAATTGGTTTCCCTGGTAAGAAGGAGGATGCCCAGTCAGACGTCTGACTGTAGGAGGCGGGACAGAGAGAGGGGAGAGAGCTCATCAGACCCATCTTCAGGGGATAAGTTCTCGAGCTGAGATCCTGAACAGGAGCTCTCACCCCACTCTCGGGCACGTTCCACTGGCGCTACATCTTCCAAGAAGGCCAGCATTCGATTAAGAGATCAATAAGATGCCTAGTACACTTGGAAAAATCGTTAAAGGCTAATACAACTCAGTGCGCAACTTCCTAGCAAACGCTTTCGTTTCTCTCGCTAAGGAAGGTGAATAACCATGAACATAAAGCTTATAAGCAGAAGACTTCCATCTTACCGTAGCCTTCAATCTTCTCGTACTATCACCCCAATGCGCTCGCAAAGACGCACCGCCGATTTGCAAGCTATGGCCGGTCCACACTTCGTCACATTTCCTACCCTCCGCTCTCAATACAACCGAGACTGCCGATCGACTGATAGGTATATGATACTGCTTGCTTGGAAACAGGGGATCGTTAGGACCTCCTGGAAAGACAGCCAGGAGGAAAGCGAGTGCTTTGATAGGATCTAAGATGTTGGGTTGTGATCGTAGAGTAAGGTATTGAACTTCCCCTACGCCAGCAGTTTTACACAACCTCATCGCTATCGTCGCCTTACTACCATCACTGTTTATGACCAGGTCCCTTCTCCTAATGAAAATGGACGGGTGATTGTTGTTCAAGACTAGTTCTCCCAAACGGGCCAATCCCCAAAAGCCTACTAGTAACACTGCTCGTACGACTGTATCCGCTTTCGATCTAGAAGCAAGAGAATTGCATATGGTATGGAGGTTTTTTCAAGAGAGTCCAGATCATTTTGGTTTCGCTGGGCACCGGTGAACTTGTACTTTCTTTGCTGCCAACAGTAGTAGGCGGATTCGGTTTAGATCGACTTTTGGGAATTTTACGTCGTGGAGCAGATGCCACATTTGTAAACCAGTGAGGTATCGCTTTGTTGTGGTGCTTACCACCATGTGGTTTCCTTGAACGTCGCCACACCAGAATATGAATTTATACAGAATGTCCGACGTGGTTGGGAAGAAATAGATTACTCCTTCGACGGCGGTGAAATGGAAGAATTTATTTACAGCTGCTGCGTATTGTTTGATTGTAGCCGGCTGCCAAGCGTTGTTTAGAATAAAATCACTCGGTTCATCAAGAACTCGAGTGGTAACAGGAGAAGATTTACATAATGTTGCTTTTGCTGAATCTAACGTCATAACTAGATATTGGTTTTTGGGGTATTTGGTTTCGTTTGGAATAAAAGGGGGATAAGGTCTTCAGGTAAGTCGATGTCCACTCTTTTATTCTGAGGTTTCTTGGTGTCCAACCCCCTTGATAATTTATCAGCATCGTTGTCAGCTGATACGACCCTGACTAGATTCACATCGCAGTCTAAACGTAACAACAACTTTTGAATGTACTTCCATTCATCATTAACCCAGAAATCGTTAGATTTGTCGTTTCTTGCCACGGCTTCTGTGGTAGTGTTGTCGGTCAAACACGATAGGGTCCATCCTGCAACGGGCATGATCTTTTCTGCCATCAAAAGGCCCGGTCGAACGGCAACTGTCTCCGCCCAGGCGATAGATCATGTAATCTTGCCTTCTGCAACTCTCCAACCTTCTTTCCACTTGAATTGTGCCCAATGGCGACCTATTATTATCCCAATACCGTAGTCCGTTGAGGCATTGCCTACCCAGGCGATATTTTTGACGACGTAACTTGGAATCAAACGTGTCGGGTTCAGATCGTTCAAACAGAGCTTCCACATTTCCATGTCATTCAAAACATCCTCCGGAAGTCTTCTATTCCTAAAGGTTTTCCATGAAGCCAACAACTTGTAGCTTGACGGCATATAACATCTCATCTGCGGTAATATTAAAGTCAAATGTCCGATTTTTCCACTAAACTTTTCCCATTCTTTCTTTGACCAAGATGTTTTGACCCATACTTGCTGTAGTTCGATCCTTCTTTGCTCAAGTTTCTTGACTGGAAGACGTACAGTTTTTTCATTCATATTCCATATGAAACCAATGAATTTCTGTTCTACTGCAAATTCAGCATATTTCGTACTATTTGTTTTTACACCTAATTGTTCGCTTTCCTTTACAACCTCAATCATAGAAAGTTGATGTTCTTTGTACTTTATAAGCAAATTATCATCAACCCAACGGAATATTTTTACCAGCTCAAACTTTTTCTCCATGATTTCCTTCCACCCATCAGCTGGGCCACCGAAGGATCCACACCCAGCGACTCCTCCAAATGAGATAAACAAGTCGATAAAAATATAACCATAAAAATCCATTATCGCCAAGAATGGCCATTGAGTAGGATGTGTCGGAATTTGTCGATAGGCGCTTTCCCAATCGTAAAGACCACATTGTAACTTTCTTTTAGCGTCTCTAATAAAAGTTGCTACTAGCTTAAAATCATCCCATGTTGTTTCAAAATCCGTTTTATCTACAAAGGAATTCACCGATGGGACGTCCTCTCCGAATTTTGGGTATGATAGATCATTAATTGGTCTAAAAGAACCGTCGCCGTTTATCACAGCTCCTAAAGGGCTCGTTCTAAAGAAACCTAATCTTTCATAAACCTGTTCATGCGTGAAAGGACCATACATTCGACCCTTGGTGACTTCTTTCTTTATGTTATCTTCAATCTTTTGACGTGCTTCTAAAGCCAAAGAGTGATTTGGTGGCGTCAAGGCTGCCACTATACTATACTATACTATACTGTGACTATACTTGGTATAGTATAGTTCAACTATACAGTACTTAAACTATACTCGGTATAGTATAGTGCAACTATACTCATCTATACTATACTATACTGTGCAGTATAGTTGAACATGCTGATGGAAAACTTGTGTAACCCTTGTCCATGTGTAGTTGATCAATTGATACTATACTGAGTATAGTTAAGAAAAGTATAGTTTCAACTATACTATACTGAGTATAGTATAGTACAATTTAAACTATACTATACCCAACTATACTCATACCAGTATAGTATAGTGGCACCCTTGGTGGCGTGTACCATTGATCATTTCTTACCACATGTGGCGGTATACCTTGATGAAAACCAAGTCTGAACCCGTCTAATAAGAACCCGTACTTTTTCAATAAACCAAAATCTTCTAATTCTAGTTTCCATTGAGGGATATTCATATCACATTTTACCGGTGCAGGCCAAGGATTCTTCTTCCATGATTCAAAATCAAATGATTTCACCATTTGTTCACTATGTGTCTCATTAATAACTTCCGGGTTCAAAGGTTCACAAGATTCATTATTGTACGAAATATTTTTCAACTTCATTTCGTTCAAATTTCTATTACTAATTTACACAAACAATTGACAAAATCACACAAATTAGATCATCTCCAAAAAACAAAACCATTACAACGATTTATTAAAATCATAGAGGTTACAAAGATCTAGGAAATATAGTTTGAAACTTGGTAGCACCCTCTAATCTAGATTAGTGACTAAGCTTACTCTTTATCTTTACTCGCATTAGTCTTTCCTTTCTCTACCCAGTTTGAAGTTGAAGCAATCCCTGACGCGCAGCGCAGTACCCTGCGCTAAAACTGCGCTGCGATGTGCGCCACCGCACCGGGATTGTCCGAAAACCCCACTGCGCCCTTTAGCACCGCCGGGGCATGGGCGTTTTAGAACCACTGCGCATATCCCCACCGCAGCAAAGCACAGTGTGCGCAAACTGCGCGGCCCTGCGCTGACCCGCGAGGATACCGTAAATTCGATTTTCCATCAGGGTTACTCTGCCTCCACTCAACCAAAGCAAGGGTCAGGGTGGCCTTCCTTCCCCTTGCACACACGCCTAACCGATATGGCGTTCACACCACCAGTGGCACCACGATCGGCTGCCGTCATTCGCGCTCCTCGACTCGATTGCAAGTTCATCATTAACACCATGGACTTGCCATTAGTTTATGATCGTGATCGTCTTCGCCTATCCCTTGTGTCAAAAACCTTCGCCATAGTCTTTCAAGTTCCAAATTATCCGATTTCCTTATTACTCAGTCACCACCGGGACCTATCTGGCACTTCTGAATCTCACTATATTCAACTTTATTACTTTTTACCATTCGACCTGTCTGATTTTCAATTTTACAACAATCGTGCTTATCAAAAATTTTATTACATTTACTTATCAATCAAACTTTCTCCGCTTTCTTATTCATACAAGATGCCAAAAAACACAGCCAAAAGTAGCTCTTCTAAGTCCCAGTCTAAAGTTTCAAAACCATCTAAAACCACGTCTTCAGTCGTGGCGTCCTCCACCCGTAATGCTGCTACTAAGGCGAAGCCAAAGACGGTTATAGCAATCGACACTGATCCAGATGATCAAGATCAAGATTCTAACTTTGTCCCGGAAGATGAAGACGCAGAAGACGATGAGAATGATGCTCACGGACCAGACGACGATAACTCATTTGAAAGTACGGTTACTCCTGCCGATGTGAAGCGTACTCGCAAAGTGCCAGTCAAATCGTTGGATCCTAAGAAATCCGGTGGATCTAAGTGTAAGAAGCAGGTAAATGCAACTCTTCAATCGATTTGCTTTGGTTTTTTTGCCATTCTGATTGTTTCTTTTTCCAATTCTCCCATTCTCCTAAGTCAAAGAACTACAAATTGCCTGATAACATCAACCCTGATCAAGACTCGGATATTGAAGAAATCCAACCTCCTTCGGAAAAACCCAAAGCGGTCTACGACGCCTTTAATCTATACTATTCTCCTGCACATCACGGAAAGGATGCAGACGGGAATCTGAAATCTCCGGTAAAGTCAATTCCTTATGTTTAGAATGACATTTACAGTCAATTAAAACAACTATTGATTCAAATCATTTGTAGAAACCCGGCGAAAAACTATTGTATCACACATGCCTATGGTGTGACCAGGAGTACAAGGTCAATGCACGAAGCAAGTTCAACTTGAGGGGACACCGTGACGGCGACGTTGGGCGGAAACCTTGCGACGGGCGAGACGAAGCAATTGCAGCCGGTGCTAATCTTCCTCCAACTTATCAAGAAGAAGAGGCTCAAAGAATGGCTGCAGCAAATGCTCAGAAGCATCATCAAGAAAAGACATCACTCGCCAACTTCTTAAATTTACCTAAGTTTTCTGTTTCCTTATTGAATATGATTCTTGTTCTTTGGCTGTTAAGAAACTGTATTCCATGGATTCGTATGGAAGACCCTTACCTTCAAGCTGCGTTTTCATTATGCAATCCAAATGCAACTCTTTGGTCGGCATCATGGTCAGCTCGGCGCGCAATGGAGTACTTTGAGGATTTTCGTACCAACTTGGTAAAAACGCTTCAGGTTAGTTCATTCCTTCTCTTTCTTTTGATCTTTTGCTTTGATGACTTGATAACTTACTGCCTAACTTCGCCATCACATTCATAGGCTCTCGACTCAAAAATCTGTGTCATACACGACGTATGGACCACGAAAGGTGGTAAACGCGCCTTCATTGGTGTTGCGGTTTCCTACATAGATGATGACTGGGAGTTTCATGTCACTCACTTGACATTGAAACTAATAGCATGGAATCATTACAGTGCTTTATTAGCTCGTCCAGTAGGCAAATTCTTGATCCGCCATGGGCTTCACAAAAAGATAGGTCCCTTTTCTATTTGGTTTTCAATCTTTTACCTTATTTTCATTCATCTTTTGCTAATTATCTTCCAATGATACATGATAGCGCAGACAACGGACTCTGGCTCAAGCAATCCGATATTGGCAACTGAACTTGAAAAGATGTTCATGGACTGTAACGACCCAATCTTTTGGAACTCTTCTCGGAATCAGATACGATGCTACTGTCATAAGCTAGCTTTGACGGTTAAATCTGGACTCGAGGTGATTGGATTAGGCAATCACGGCCGCATCAAGCCTACTGTCCCTTCTGGAAAACGCCTACGACTCCTCCTACCCGACAATCATCTTCCTCCACCCAAGATTGTGATGGCTGACGGGCAAGTTGTTGATGAAGATGGATTAGCGGACGGCCACTGTGATTCAGATAGCGAAGAGGTCACGCAAGACGGTCTAGCAGGAAATGATGTGGAGGCCAGCGACGACTCAGAGGATGAGGAGAAAGCATCCGACTACAGAACTCAGAAGCCAGATGCTTTGCTGTTACCTCGAGCGGTAACCAAGGTAATTTGTAAATGGGAGAAGTTAAATATGTAATTATACTGATGCTGAGTTTGTATGTTTTCAAAGGTACGAAGAATCAATAAACTGATTACTTCAAGCGCACCACGACTTAATCATTTCAAGGAATGTGCGACTCAACTTGGTTTTGTGGGTGGCGGACTGATTGCTGCTCATGGTCAGCGATGGAATATATGGCTAGATGCTCAAACCCGATTGTGCAAAGCTAAGTCCGTGAGTAAATGTTTTTCTTCTGTCAAATGTGAAACATTTTCAAAATTCTCACTCGTGTTCATACTTAGGTCATTAACTTCATGATCAACGAAGATCAAGAGGGTTTTTATGAAGGTATAACAATAGCTCCAGACAAATGGAAGGCAATTGGGGCCTTGAATGATGTCCTTGGGGTACGTTTATATCAATCATTAATATAAATGTTTCAATATTGATGTTCTAATCATCAACTTTTCTTCAGCACTTTCTACGATCCACAAAGAAGATGGAAGGGGACGGGCCTACTGGTGCCTCTGTCCTCTTTCAATATTCTGGATTGATTTCGGTATTGGCCGATATTAAACAGACCACACAACATCAAGGCCTATCAGAAATGCTCACTCGGATGATCACCCAACTCCGAGATTATCAGACCGAGGCTCTCCACTGCGATCCACTCGTCATGGCAGCGGTTCTTAATCCAAGGCTCCGACTCGAGTACTTCAAGACCAAATATCCTGACTATGCAATCCGAGCTGAGGAACTATTTCGCCTTGCGTTTTCTGAGTATAAAAATAAATGTCCTGATGACGCTTTGAAGCAAACTTCTTTGGCTGATACTGAAGCAGAAAAATTTGACCCACTAGATGAGTCTAATGTATTTGGTGGCTCTGCTGCCAAAAGTCTTACAAGTGATGAAGAGCTCGATCAATATCTTTCAGGAATGCGTCCATGCGAGCGTGACATGGACATCCTTCAATGGTGGCGTGTAAGTAGCCTTTGTTTCTCTTCTCTTTGAACACAATCTTATTTACTGACATATATCAATCAGATTAATCAGAAGCAATTCCCCAAACTCGCCAAGATGGCTCGTGATTTCCTTTGTTGTGTTGGGTCATCCTGCGCCGTCGAGAGGACTTTCTCAACGGCGGCAATTGTGTGTTCTAACCGGAGAGGGGGCCTCACTTCAAGATCAATTGAAAGAGCTGTTGGCATCTGCCAATGGCTCAAGCAAAAGTTTGTACCAGGCGGAGAGCTAGGACGGGCGGTGGCAGCTGTGGAACAGCTTGTGGCGGGTTTGGCCAAGAAGAAAAAGGTGGCTAAGGATTAACCTTTCTTTCTCTTTCTCGAAATCATTTTTATTCGCTTCTTTTCTCTGAAACCTTTAGCTTTATAGCTTTTGAACTGTTATCTATGACTGTATCATCTCTGTTTGTCTCAATGTACATAGCAATGGTCATTTTCTTTCTTTTTTTTTCACAATCCATTTACTATTATACGCGCTACCACTGCGGCCCTGCGGTGCAACACACTGCGCTATGCATCATCGCAGGGCCAATCGCCTTGAGGTTACACTGCGCGACCTACGCACCGCACCGACGCGCAAGGGTCTAATTTCGCAGTGCACCGCAGTATTCGGCCAAACTGCGGTGCACTGCGGTGACGTCGGGGGTTGGTTGAAGCAATCGGTTCGCCTTTATCTTCACTTCTTTGGTAAGGTGACTTAGATCTTCTGCCTCTGAAAGAGCTGCCTCTAGCACCTCTAAACGATCCTCTAGCATTTCTTTCATCCTTGAAGAAATTCGCCCTCTTGTGACTATTCTTTTCATGTTTTTCTTCTTCATCGGTATCATTTGAATCTAATTCACCGTTATCGTGATTTTTCTTCATGCTAGTATACATCTTTCCAGTCCAAGGGCTATATCTTTCACGGATTCCACCTTTGGCATATGCTGAAATTATATGAACAAATTTACGGAATGATTTGGTTAGTTTTACATTATCAACCAATTATTACGACCTTATTAATTGAGTCTTACGATTTCCATGTTGTTCATAATAAACGTCTTTCATCGTCTCAGTTTTGTTCTTTGCTAACTCCAAGAGTTTTGGTCTTTTTACCGATGGGTCTCCAGGACTACCATTAATATGTTGACCAAAACATACCTTCCTTACTAATAAGTCATATCTAAAGGCAGTTACCCAACAAAACTGGTCGTCTATCTCTTTTACATAGTCGAAATGTCTTCTTAAACTAAAGTGAAGATTTATCATATCAGACTATGTTCTTCGTGTGTAAGTAGTTTACTTGGAAGGGACTTACGCCTTTGCAAATTCTCCTTGATCGTACAACTCGGATAAGTATCTTATGAAAAGATCACCACACTTGATCCATTCGTAACATCCTAACCACCATTCGTCCTTCGGTTTTAAACCGGGTGGACCTATAGTTTTCTTTGATGTTGAATTATTTCCTAAATATGAGTGATCTCTATTAATCCAATTTTCAGTAAATATGGTTAAAGGGAAATGAACATCTAAAGCATATATGTGTTTAACCCAATATTCGGTCAAAGGCATCAATTCTGAGTCACTGTTCGATCCTTCTTTGAATACCGCTTTCTTGTAATTGTTCACCACTATTTGAGGGATTACTGGCTTTAACATATTTTCGCTTAGTTCAAATTTATTAAAAATATCTTTTGCTACATCTGCTTTTCCAGCGAACACTGCCGCCTTCATTTCTTCATACCAGGCCGGTTTCGAAGCTATCCAATTGGTAGCATAATGAAAAATCATCAGTCATTTTAACTTTCAAGAAAAGAGGTTAAAAAAGGATGATAGGAGGAGTGGACATTTTATAAAAGAATACAGCATTCTAGTTTCTCGCTATTTATTATGAAATTGATTAAATATAGCACTGAATGTCTCGCTATATTTAGCGGAAATATATTACTCATATTGTTATGTAGGATGCGTAGCCTAATCCGAAAATGAGTTATATAGATATTAATTTTAGCATGTAGGTGCCTCGTTTTAAAGTACGGAAACTGTTTGATCTAATATGAGATCGAGTATTGATTGATACCTCGTCTTATAGTGACGGAACCTCATCATATATGATGGAGTGTTTCATGGAAAGTAGATAAAACAAAACACCACCAAATAGTTGATATATTAACTATCAATGAGCTTGATATTCGGATGATCGAATGAAACAGGTAGAAGTACTAAGGTATAGACTTTAAGCAAAACAAACCTTCATTCTTTAATAACAAAACATCGTTCGTGAAGTCCGAAGATGCAGATGAGTCTGCTTTGTCGACTGAAAGTTGGTCGTCTGATCCTAAATTTACATCTTTTTCTTTTCCCTTTGGGTCTCCAGTTTCAGTTTCTTCCTCAATAATTTTGTCTTCTTCAACAATTTCTATTTGTTTGGTCGATGATTGTTCAGATTTCTTGTCGTTTTTCTTAAAAGTAGGTAATTTGGATTTATTCGTTCTCAATCTAGTTTTTGGAGCTGATACATCTTCTTCTAAGTTTTGGGAAGTCGGATTGATTAGGTTATTGACAGCGATATCCTCCGTGTTTGACATTCTAGTAAAAAAGGGGTCTGAAAAAGCAAACGGAGCGCTGAGAGAGAGAAAAAGAGGTGAGAAAGCAAAGGATGAGAATCTCCACTAGAAGAGACAAGAAGCGCTTACGGTCTTCTTTCCAAGATGGGAAGAGGAACGGAAGACAAGAGATCTTACCTAGATATCTCTTCCAAAGCGTGGTCTCTAGTGAGATTATCTCATCCTTAGGTGGTGCCTGGAATGACGTCTGTGCCTGAAGCTGGTCTTAGCAGGTCAGAGCACAGGAAGTCGTCCTGTGTCCATCATCAGGGCTGCTAGAGGCTCTTCTAAACCTAGCTAGGTTTCTCTCTCAAGCTCCTGGCTCGTGGACGGATGTTATTCCTCGTTCCTCCTCAAAACAGAGCATTAGAATCAACAGAAGACGCTCAGAGCTCTCCAGTTTTTAACGTCATGAATTGGTTTGCAGAGCTATCCATCTTCTGACTTCTCCTTGTTCAGCTTTTAGTTTACTCATCTTTAATTGATGCTCTCACTCTCGCTTAAGTGTTGTTCTCATCAATTTGTTTGTTTGTTTACTTTATTAACACTCATGGTTCTCATTTTTATGTATCTCTCTTTTTGTATTTTGTTGGGTAATCTTTTTTGTCAACCTACCTTCCTAAGACGAACAGTCTTTATTTAGGTCTTTGCCTTGATCAGGCTCTGACCTGGTGTGGGGGGGGGCGTGAGCCCGGGGACTGCCTGTCCGAGAAGGGGTTTTCTACCTCCCGATCTCTGGACAATTGGCGTCCTGAGCCCGTCAAAAACCCATCTACGACAACAGTCCAGATAAAGTTTCCGCTTGCTTGGCGATCGTACTGTATGTTATCACATGGATCTGCAATTGAAATCTCCACTAAACTTAATATTTACTGTACGCCCCAAACACTTGTATAAACCCCCAACACCCTTTCCAAGACTCTCTCGTTTTACCCTTTTGCCCTCTCTCCCATCGCTTTCTCCCATTCGCTCTTTTAAACTTGACCTGGAGAGGGATCCGTTAGCTCCGTCTCATTCTCTTCTCTTGGTCCAACTACTCACTTTCGTTTCACTTCTTCTGTTCTTCATCAAATGCCAACACATCCCACAGTTCTTTTGCTTCTTTCTTCTCCTCCTTGCTGTACTTCCTCAGATAAAGCTGATACGCTTTTGACTGCCACCTTCCTATCGTTACAATTTCTTCTAAAGGCCTCTTTTCGTTCCATCTGAAGGTCGCCCCTCCAACTCGAAAAGAGTGGCCTGATAGCACCTGTGCCTACCCGACGGGTCGGGTCTAAGTCGATAGGAAACGTGTCTTTCCTATCGACTATTAGCCGAAACGCCCCTTTCCGACGCGCCGACTCCCCGACGCGTCGGACGCAAAGCCATTTTTGAGTTCTCCTTCCATCACTAGATGAGCTAGGAACACCTAAAACATCATCTACGCCCATGTACTGGCATATGGTCAAGGTCCACGTGTACCCGTGGGTGACGCTGGAAATCAGAATCACACTGACGTGAATCTGATTCACATGAGTGTGAAACCCATTCACATAAGTGTGAAACCCCATTCACATAAGTGTGATTCAGACACAAAGATCGTGTCACACATCCAAATCACACATATGTGATTGACGGTAACATTCACACACCCTGTTTGCCAGTATTAGTAACAGAATCACATACGTGTGGTTGAGATTCACATCTATGTGAATCCCATCCAATGTTATTCACATAGATGTGAATTGACTCCGACACCTCAAGACGCATCAAAGATCTCCATCACACATATGTGATGGAGGGTAATTCAAAATCACACAATCCCAGATATAACTGCCGGATGAGAATACCAAACAGAATCACAGTAGTGTGATTGGGATTCACATCCACGTGAATCCCACCCAATGTCATTCACATGGAGGTGATTCCCCATCACACATATGTGAATCTGACCCGTAAAGACTGAACACCATCTGTGAATATAGGTAGATACACGCTATTCCCATATGTGACAACCAACACTTATGAAATCACCTATATGTGAATGAAAATCACCTATAAGTGAATGAAAATCACCTATAGGTGAATGAAAATCACCTTTATGTGAATGAAAATCACCTATAGGTGAATGAAAATCACCTGAAGGTGAATGAAAATCACCTGTACGTGAATCACATCACATACTACATATCACCCGGTCACCTATAGGTGAATGCCAATCACCTATATGTGAATACACATTTAGGTGAATACAGATGAAAATAATGTGAAGTGTAAGATCCACTGGCATAGAACATGATTGATGACACAATACCAAGAGATTGATGATATCAAAACAAATAACACAAACAAAACCACTAATACCCAATATTAATCATATATACCATCCATCCCACTTTCACCCCAAACATCATCCTCCTCAGTTGTTTCATCCATGATGTACAGCTGATCCACCTGCTGATGAAGCTCTTCCACGTCATCCTCCCCATTCAGAATATTCTGCTCCAAAATTTCCAGTTCATCCACAGCAGTTGATTCTAGACTTTCAGCATTTACAATACGCTCCCAGGTTGACTTACCCCTAGCAACCAACCCTTCCCAGCGCTGGATCAAAGATTCAACTTCCTCAGCTGACATCCTCGTATAACCATAGGACCTCTGTAGTAATTCCACAATATTTGAATTCCAATTCATCCATGTTCTGCAGTGTTTTTGACGAAGATTGTCGTGCAGGGATCCCAATACTTCCACATTTACATCCCAAACATCCTTTGCAATACGCTGACCGGGCTGCACTAAATCAATTAGATCTCTTCCACCATTCTCAGCATCGTAATCTAGAATATTGTTAAGTCCATAATAATGTTAGAAAACATAAGACAAAAACCATCAAAATAGAAAAACTCGCCACTGCTACACAATGCCAGTAAGCCATCTAGCTTGCTTTCGGTCTTCAAAGCCTCAAGTACCATCTGCTGAGTCTCTCGGCCAATTCTTCGGAGTTCTTCACTACAAGACCTGTGTTGTAAAAATGCCTGGATACCTTCAATTGTGCCTGGATCTACAGCCCACTTCTCTGTAGGATGAGCCAGCGCGCCAACATTCCAGAAAATATCCTCAAAAGGTAGCCTTTTTGCTTCATCCAGTGATGGACATACCATACGGCTGACCGGCCGAATGCTGTTGAATTGGGACACTTGATCTTCATACGAAGTCCACTTTTTCTTAAAGATTAACTGTTTCTTGTTCATTAGAATCTTGAGGCCCTTTTGTGCCTTCGTACCTAAGGTAAAGAATAACTAACATCATTTTACGCTTCAGAGTATTACAAAAAAAAAACTTGCCTTGACCCTCCTTGTCCCACTTTTTCTGCGCTTCAGATATACCCACCTTGGCTTCATATAGCCTCATCTTAGCCAGACGTACCCGTATGAGTGCTTCGGCTTTGGGACCTTTTAATTTTCAAGATGTTAGTGAAGATACATTACTTTTTCTGAGCTTCAGATCACCCACCTGTGGCCTCTCGCAGTCGAGTGAATTCAGGGCTTCCCAACTCTTCTCTCACTTCCTCCACCACCATCTCAAGTTCCACAATTGATGCCGGCAATGTGAGGAAGAGTGCCATCTCTTCCTCACTTCGAGTTCCCCTCCGCTTTCTTCGCAGACGAGAGAGCTCATTCCTGATAAATTCATCCATGTCACATCCACCGGAAGTCAGCCCAAGCCATTCACGATATTGTCAAAACAACTCCACTCACTGCGCATCCTTCACCTGCTCTTCCAAGTCGAGAAGCTCAATCAAACGTTGCTCCAGCTTCTCTTGTGCACCACTTTCATCCATTGCAGCCAGCTGAGTGGCCTTCTGCCGTTCCCACTGCCTGGAAAAATAACCATACGTGAAATTAGGATCTTGAGACTGAAGCCTTTGGAGCGTATCCGAAGCCGCCTTGATTTTTCCTTCTGCCGTATTTAATTTCACCTCCGTTGAACGTGCTGTTAACAAATCATCTTTCAGTTCCCACAAACATCTTTGTGTTCAGAAAAATTCTAGATACCTGCGTTGTTGCATCTGGTTTCATTTCCATGACTAGACTTCAAGTCTATCGCATCCACCCTGTGTTGTTTGGTAGCACATCGATTTGGTGCTATCAGTGGATCATTATCAGACCAGATCCTCTCATTTCCTTCCCCGTCGGTCAATCCATGGCCCTTATTCAGCCGGGGATTATATTTCAACTGACAAGTCCATCTATGTGCATAAGCATGGAAAGCACTAGTTGCAAATTTGAGATCACCACGCTGGTGTTGCTCCTCGAAATACCCGTTCTGTAAAATCAAGGACTTCCTCAGTTATTGCACAGTTCAATACAAATATACAAATAGCAGCAGAACTCCACCTTCTGAACACTTTTTTCTAGTGTACAACCAATGTCGTAAAAAACTGTATGGCTTTTTTTCGGCTTCCCTGCCTCCGCTGTATCCTGAAATAACTGATCAAGCAATGCCAGTACAAAATACTGACTAATTCCATCAAATATCACCACCATTAATCAAACTGAATCATTCACACACGCTTCACATCTTGTTAGATTAAGAGGACAACTCACCGCTCTCCACTCTGGACCACATTGACGAAATTCAAGACGTGATCATGACGACAAGCCAATCCAATCAGGCCAGTTTCATCACACCCCTTCCAAGTAGATTTTCCCCGGATGTCTGAAGCAGCGGTGTGTGATGCTGCACAAGAGTCCTAAGTTAAGGGAAGAAAATATTATCAGACATCTTATTAACTGAACTCAGCAAAAAAGTTGGCCTTCACCACATGTGAATGCAATTCACACCGTGTGAATCTCATTCACCTCATGTGAAAGACATTCACACGTGTGTGAATGTCTTTCACACAGTGTGAATCTCCTGATCCATCGTACATCCGCAGAATTTGATTTCTATTTGTCGACGCTCTGAAAAAGAAATTTTTTAACATTCCCTTCCTAATTATTGTAATTAAATATGGTAGGTAACTCACCCAAGATGTCCACAATGTCAACCTTACGCGTCCTTATGTCACCTGCGCCACAACAACATGGTTCGTTGTGATCTTGATTCCAGGTCAAAGGATTTCCCCACTGTGACGTCGTGTGTGCAAGTTTCATGTAGGATATAAACATCTGAGGTATAACCTTCTTCCAGTTCTTATTTTCCATGATTCTTTTGCTTTTGTAATCTGAACCGGGGACATAGGTAGAATTATTGTGGATTAAATCCGGTACCTCTTCAGGTTCCAGAGGTGCCGGAAGACAATTGTCGATGTAGTTGTCCTGAAGCTGAGCGTGGTCATCGTGGTAATCCTCGTGGGTAATTACTTCTCCAAGAGGTCCTTCTACTTGCATTGGATTGCCATGGCCTGCTTCAACCAGTGCTTGTTCAATCTCTTTGATGCGGTTATTGACGTATTGAGCATCACTAGCTTCAACTTGCCCAGCAACTATTGCTGATCCTTGAGGCTCTGGCTGAGTACGCCTCTTCTTCTTTGATCCACCCCCCAGTGGGCATTCAATCTTCTTGCCTTTGCCCATAGCTGCTTTTGTCCGATACTAATTTTGATGAAATTGCTTCAAGTGTTTGAAGTAAGTAGGAGTTGTTGAAAATGATCGATGAGATTCCACAAAAAAAGGTACGATGAAGGTAGTAGGAGGCCTCAACAAATAACGACGAGATTCCAAAAAAAAATGTAAAGGGAACAACAGTAGAGTTGTTACCAAAAAGGGAACAACGTTATGATTTGATTTTACCCCATCTTTATACTTATAATATACCCCAATCGGGCAGTGGTCTATCCCCCTGTCTACGAAAATTTCAAGTTGAGGTGTCCCAATATGGAACATCAACTCTCTGTGGTATGAGCCAAGCCACAGAGATGGGATGTTCCATATCATTAATTCATCTTCATACCTATTTGGTGTGAATGGTGCGTGAAGGAGAATGGTCCGTGATGGATACAGATTACATTGCTTTTTTGCACCCTGAATATTGTATACAATACAAATACAGTCAGGAACTTTGAATTGGTGTCCCACCTACCTGTCATTCCTCGGTACTTAGGCTGTGACACCTCCCGCCTTTTGAACTAACGCTCTTTCACATCAATCACGCATCTTCATCTCTTTATTATTTGACACAGACACACATCACCACGAAGTCATCAACTCGAAAGCTTTGGTTAAACAGAATACCCAACAACTACAAAATCAATCAACCTTATTCGGCCATCCACTGATTCTCATCTACTGCTCACCTCATAATGCGTAACACCAGATCGAATGCTGTTACAACCTCCTCTGTAGCCCATCCGACCGACACATCGCCCAAGAAGTCCACCCGTTCCAAACGCAGAGTGTCCATGGAGTCGACCAATACCATTTCCGTTGGTAATCGTAAACGGGTTAACATCAATCGTCGTCCTGCCTCTCGACCGGTCTCCTCAACAAACGAAAACTTTGAGGAAGAGGATGATGAAGAAGATTCGGAATCTGAGGAAGATGAAGAAGATGAAGAAGAGGAAGATGATGAGAGCGATTCAGAGGAGATATTCAATAGGCTGGCCACTCGCATCAATACCACTCGACAAGGAGGTCCAATCAACCAAACCAACAACCCTTCTCCCTCTGAAGACGATGTTGATGAGACTAATTTACCTAGCATCAAAGAATACAAGAATGAACTTGATCATTGGCCACCTGCTCGAATTGCGGTGGTAGCTCGTGCTCATAAGAAAAAAGGAACAGCCGTTCCACCACTTATTCTGACTGAAGCCAAAGCGATTCGCAAGATTTACAAACATCAGAAAGCGATGTTGAGTATTATGGGAAATATTAGTAAGTTTACGCTTGATAAAGCTCTGTAAGTTATAAAGATCTTCAGTTTTCTACTGTCTTCATCAATATAAGTCACTAACATCGAACTTGTTCACAGAGGTGAGCTTGGAGGCCGCCGAAAACCAGGATGCTATCAAATTTGGTTAAAGTATAGCTTAGAAAGACAAAAACATAAGAGTAACTTTTTCTTCATATTATTATTTCCAAAAATATATAGATGTTTCCGTACTTACTATCACTTCTCCTTTCATAACAGTGCCACTGAAAGGAGGTCAGAAAGGTATATTGGCAAGCCGCAATCGAAAGCTCGGAAAGATCTGGAAAGCTTTACCGGATGAGCACCAAGAGGTTTTTCATCCTGCGGTTTTTTACACTCTATCCGGCCTGAGTCCACCATCCAGTGATTCCGATCTTGATGAAGATGATGATAATATCGAATCAAATAAACCGATACATCGAATAGATCTTGAGCCGGCGCACCGTGAGGAATTGCAAGCTCTGTATGATAAATTAGTTTGTAAGCACAAGGTCGCTAAAGAGTATGCCAAAGTGGCCGCCGGAATTGGACAAGGTCCAAGCCTCCCAGATTACAATAGACAATCTCTGAAGTCTATCGAACGAATTCACACTCAGGTAATGTAGTTTGCTGTTGGTTATACTTTTATCTATGGTTCATTTAGATTGACAATTGCATTTTGTATTTAGATTGAAAACGAAGCAAACAACATGGACTTTTCGTATTATCTCCTCGCTTGCAGCACTCATGCATCTACCGAGGCTTCCTCAGCTTTACCTGGTTGGTGTAGGGAGTTTACGTCGCATGAGGAGATGGCGTTATATGTGAATACCAAGAGTAACTTTGCCAGAGTGTTTGCAGCCCGTGCTCAAGGGCTGTCCGTGGCTGAAGTAGTAGCCCAAACTATTGGAGCCAATGTGATGACAAATACCGAAAACGCACGAAAAACCGATCCTGGGGATGTTGTCAAGGCTGATTTGGCCGCATTATTGCGATCCCAATTTTGTAAGAATGTTTTCATTTTTGGATATCATGATTGCAGTGTGATTGAAGCGATGACGATTTCTTTCTTATACCGTAGCTGCTTTGATTGGAAAAGAACAAGGATTTCCTCGTGCTGCTGACCCAGTATCTATACTACGCGATGACTATAATCTCAAGATTATACAAATCCCGGGTTCAAAACTTCCTAGCTCAGTCTTGAAGCTAGGATTCAATAAAATGAATAGTCGACGAAGTCTTTGGCTTGAAGATTTAATGGCTAACAAGTTTAAGATGGAAAAGATCAACACGACACCTGAAGAAGACATCCAAGGTGATGAGCCTGGAGGTGAAATAGAAGATCAAGTTACAATGACCCAGGATAATCATGAAAATGCGGATGTGATGGGGGATAATTTTGAAGATGATATGGAGGATCTAGAAGAGGAAGAAGAGGAAGAGTGGAATGGTTTTGGAGATGAGGATGATTCTGAATAAATATTAGTAATTTGAATTTTCACAAATCTTAAAATTATGGAATGTTCGATATTTTGAATCCCATTCACCTATGCGTGATTCATATAATAGCGCAGAACTACATCTATGTGAGAAAGTGTGATTTCCATTCACCTATGTGTGATTCTGAACATAGCCCCAAACTATGCCTATGAGACACTGCTTCCCACAAATGTGATGCTGTTTGAACCCCCAACAAGTCTTATATTTTGGATATAAGACTTGTTATTGCCATTCACCTATGTGTGAACGAGTGTGAATCACATTCAACAAAGTTCATTGGTGTAAATACCGCAGGACTATATGTTTGTAACGCAGTGTCACTCATATGTGAAACTGTTGAAGGTCAGGTGAATTGAAATTAATTATTATATTCAATCCACGTATAGGTTGAATGAAATTCACCTATACGTGGATTGAATATCTCATCCACCTATACGTGAATTTCATTCAACCTATACGTGGATTGAATATCTCAGTTGCTTAGACCTGGGTAACTTATGGTTTTTAAAGACAACTTGGTTATAGTTGTCTTTAAAAACCATAGTGTGTGCGTGATTCTCATCTGGCTGCTGCTTTTGATTTGATGCGGGTACTCAAAAAGTGAAATCATTTATACTTGAATGTTTCTACCTGTGATGATTAATGATTTCACGTAGATGAGGGATGAATAAAGGTATCCAGTATAATGGAATACATTGCTTGATAGATGATTTAACCAGATATATATCTGATATCTCTTTCGTGATCATATGTAATTCTGCTTTAGACTTTTAACCAGATTTACATATCATCTATTTCGTGCAGTCATTTTGAGATCTCTGCTGTGTTTTAAATACAACTGTTGCTCAAACAGTGGAATTGATCATAGTTGATGCGTTTTTACATAAAGCATCTACCTGTTAAAACTCAACTAGTTCATATCCACTAGTTTATAAATTCATAGGTAGCTTATATCTTATCAGGTTAAAAGACATTTAGATAGATTGGCTCTGTTGCTTTTCAATTCAGGTACATGATACAATTAAGAATCAATCTTTTACAAAGCAATACATGAATTAAGGAATACGTAACATATATCATCAGGGTAAGGGGATTGAATCCCTTTCATGCTTTTATGTGGCCGTAACTCGAGCTATTAAGTAAAATAACCAAATCCATTTTACTCAAATCTTCTACCTGTGATTAAGCGTCACAGGTAGATGAGTTAAGTAAAATAACTTATAAAGTATTTTACTTAACTCATCTGAATTAAATATATATATCTTATATATCTCATCAGGAATTGTATATCTAAAAGAGATTTAGATATACAATTCCACAAATGAATAACTTATAAAGTATTCAACTGCTTAATGTGAATTAAATATATATATCTTATATATCTCATCAGGAATTGTATATCATCCATTTTACTCAAATCTTCTACCTGTGATTAAGCTTCACAGGTAGATGAGTTAAGTAAAATAACTTATAAAGTATTCAACTGCTTGATGTGAATTAAATATATATCTCTTATATATCTCATCAGGAATTGTATATCTAAAAGAGATTTAGATATACAATTCCACAAATGAATAACTCATAAAGTATTCAACTGCTTAATGTGAATTAAATATATATATATCTTATATATGTCATCAGGAATTGTATATCTAAAAGAGATTTAGATATACAATTCCACAAATGTGCAGAGAATGTGATTAACAATTAGAATGTCCATTGGAATAATGCAAAGAAGTTCTTGCTCTGGCCGTGTAAGAAAATGAATATATTACATTTACCTCCAGGTGCAGGGTTAAAAGACACGTACAATGCAAGTGTCGTGGTTATTGTAAAATCACTCATGGGAGTTCCAAAGTGAAATGGCCTTTGCTTCACTTTGGAACCCCCATGAGTGAATTCATTACCCACAGAAGTACTTCCACATATAGGTGATTCAAATCACCTATATGTGATCTGAAATCACCTATATGTGATGTCAGTGCACATCTAAAAAAAATTACGATTTCACATAAATACATATCAGCAGATGGTTCACATCTATGTGAAATGAGTTCACATATATTTGATTTCATTATTCCACCGCTTCACATAAAAATTTCCGATTTCACATACATTGAACTGAGTTCACATCGTTGTGAAATCATTTCACATTGATGTGATTTCATTTCACATTAATGTGATTTCAGTTTACATAGAGTTCAGGAATAATCTTCATATAATATGAAGATTATTCCTTCCGTAGATAATGATCTTATTGGGAAACTCACTCAGCACTATTTCCCAGCACAACATCTCTCAAGAAACAGCTCAGGTACTGAAAGTATCAATTATATTTCAAGTCAAAAAATTCAAGGAACAAAATATGAATATTTAGGGGTTTCTTTCGGACTCTACACCCTTCTTCAACTTCAAATTGAATTTTTTAGTAGCCTTCTCCACCTTATCATCAAACATCTGCTCATAAGTCTTGACCCGCTGGTCACAGTGATTTTTCCACTGTGAATCGGTCATTCCTTCTTTCTTGTCACCTAGTAACTTAATTCGATTGACCAATGCCTCAGATATCTGGCAAGACGATCCATACAATGTTACCTTGGATTTTTTGTGCTCGATCGGGGTACCTTGCCCGTCATATGCAATCGAGGAAGTTGTATAATGGGGAATCTACAAGAAAAGCAATTTATCAGTATGAGAAGATCTAGTTAATAATAATGATGTTAACCCACTGTAGTATCCCAAAGGACATCATTGATTCCGTTACAACCACCCAAATCCACTTCGATTCCAAAGCTATCAATACAAAATCTTGCTCCTCTAACATCTCCAAGCTTCACACCTTCCTTTTTTCCAATTTTGATGCCTTTCTCCTTATCGTATGGCTCTCCAGTACTACGTATAATCAATCCCCACATTCCAAAGGCATACCTGGTATGATCTTTGTCGGTATGTGAATGATTGTGGAAACCATCACAGGTTACCACCAAATTCGAAGCAAATACCAACCCATTCTGTGTTAATTGCCATTTCAACTCATGGAAACCGGGAACTTTGGCTTTCAAAGCAAGAGCAACATTTGTTTTGAATACTTTCAAAGAACAAGTAGAAAAACGGTCGGCCCAGAAATCTCGGATCTGATGGAACTCTTCCATCCGTTCTTTATCCGTCTGAATTCTTCCTATATTCGCTGATGTGAAAGAGTTTAAAGAATAGGGACCTATTCAAATCGAAGCATTGAAATCAATACGGGAAGTCTCGGTAACAGAAAGATGATAAAGAAAATAATACAGATACCTGCTGATTTATCTTTCTCGCATCCACCTCGCCAACCAGTACATCCCATCCACCCACACAGAGGCTCTTCTTCCTCTTCACCTTCTTCTAAAGGCCCCTTTTGCAAAGAGCTATGTATCTTACACTGGTTTCTCGCTCGGGCATGAAGAAAAGTTGTTGATAATGAGTGATCGTATTTCTTCCTGAGTTCCATATCCATATTTTGAAAAGGAGTACATCGCACTATCAATACTATGGAGAGATCTTTTTTATTGATAACCACAACAGTACCAGAGTCGATTAAAATCTTAGCAGGCCGTTCTAAAGGTCTATCAATAATACTATAACGGAAGATGAATTTAGTATCGATTGGTAAACCTAGTTCTTCGACGAGTTGTCTTTTGAGTTTTGTTCGCTTCGCGTGATGACGGCAATATGGTTTTCCGATTGTTTTCTCTTTGCGATATTTTTCTCTTGATTTGTAATAGCTCGGCGATGATCTTGACTTGAAACCTGGAACATGTATGCCAGCTTTCTTCTTTCGAAGTTTCGTTCTTTGTCGGCTCATGCTGGATTCGTAGAGTAGATATGGCTTCGAACTAAATCAAGAAATCGAACCTAAAAATCGTCGGGTATGATATATTGATCAGATTAATATATAAAACCATTACTCTGATTACTACGCACAGAGAATCGATACTCACCCAAAGGATATAGAGATCGGTGGAGGTGATAAACTATCAAACGGACAGGTTACGATCGAACCTACATCGATCGTGTGATGTGAGTTTCATTACCACCGTTTTCGAAATGCATATTAGTTCGGGTCAGCAAAAACAACTACAAGTGAATGTTCGAAAATCAACTAACCAAGTTGGAAATAGACTCACCTATTGCACTGGGATCTATCAATATATCGCTTCTTCAGGTTGATTTGAAGTGAAGATAATAAAAGAAGTATAACGATCGCTTCTTCAGGTTGATTTGTAGTGAAGATAATAAAAGAAGTATAACGATCCAAAGCTAAGAGGTATAGCGATTATAGAGATGAAAGAACCAGATCTTTGACCCTGAACAGATGGCCGAATTCTCCCGGTTCGTAGCACGGAGTCCGACAACGAAGGAGAAATCAGCTGCAAACTGGGGGTGGAGGGAAATGGGACTTTGATCAATATCGAAGTACTATAGCATCGAAGAGCGGCTAACCCACTTGGATCGAAATCTGAAAACCATGGGGTATGTATGGGAACCATGGGGTATGTATGGGATATGAAAGACCAATATATATGTGGGTTAGGGTTGTCAAAATGAGTTATTTGAGTTAGGTCTGAGAAATCGAACCAATATCTGATCCGAGGTCTTTCATCCATAGCTTATCACCCTTCCCGGCTACAAACATAAGATCTTCACACCCTTTGAAATGAATCAGCTCGACTCCACCTTCACCTTTGGCCGTTGGATCCCTTTGAAATACGATATTTCCAGGATACATCATCATTCCTACCGAGGCAAGACCATCAGTATCGATGGTGAGACGATGGAAAGATTTTGGGCAAATTTCGACCCAACCCAGGATCAATATGATAAAGTCAGTTATGAAGTAATTCACCGATTATGAAGATCTTGGACTGACCTTGCGGATTTTCTAGTATATCATTTGTACCCCTGAAATACCAAACTCCCGGTGGACTAACTCTGTAGCAAATGTAGGTATTCGAACAAATAATATGGGAGCTGATTATGATAATGTAAGAGATTTGACCTGTCAAACCCGTCTTGATAGGTCAACATGCTGACCTTGCTGATTGTCTACTAGGCTATCCAATTTAAATATTAGAGTCCTTGAACAGAAAGATTTATAAAGAAACGTTTTTTTTTATTTTGGAAATTGAAAAGAGAGAATGTAAATGACATATTTACATTAATTCGTGATTTAGAAAACCATATATGAGCGTAGGGAATATAAATATGTGAAAGTGACTCACATAGATGTCAAAGCTATTCACATCTATGTGAATGATAGTGAGTTTCATTCACATAACGTGATGACCTGTCATGTATATGTGAATGAAGTTTATACTCATGCAAAGAACAGTCACATATATGTGACTCTCAAACACATAGGCGTGATTGAGACTCACATATATATAACATTCAGTCACCTATGTGTGATTGTGCCGGGTAGAAGAAAAATGTCTTTGTGAGACTTTGAATGACAAATACATACGTGTGAATGGAATTCACCCATATGTGATTCATTCACATATGGGTGAATGGCATTCACACGTATGTGATTAACTATGGGTGAATGGAATTCACCCATATGTGAAAGAAAATACAGTTAATCACATATGGGTGAATGCCATTCACCCATATGTGAAAGAAAATACATATGGGTGAATGGAATTCACCCATATTCCATTCTCCCATATTCCATTCACCCATATGTGAAAGAATTTTCATTCACATATGGGTGAATGGAATATGAGGAAATGAAAATCACCAATTAAAATGTTATTTTAGGGAATCACCCGTATGTGAAATGAAATACATATGGTGACCCATATGTGAATGAATCACATATGGGTGAATGGAATTGACCCATATGTGAATGAATCACATATGGGTGAATGGCATTCACCCATCCCATATTCCAATCACCCATATGTATTTTCATTCACATATAGGTGAATGGAATATGAGGAAATGAAAATCACCAAATAAAATGTTATTTTAGGGATTCACCCATATGTGAAATAAAATACATATGGGTGAATTCCATAAGTGATGAAATTTCACATATTGAATGCGAAAGCTCACATACTTTCATTCACCCATATGTGAATAATGATCACATATGGGTGATATTTTATTTCACATATAGGTGAATGGAACATGGGTGAAAGGAATTCACCCATATGTAATATGTAATTCACATATATGTGAATTACATTTGTGAAACATATTCACATATATGTGACCTTTCACATATTAAATGTGAGCAATCACATACGGGTGATTGGTTTGTCTAAGTATGTGAATTTCGTTCACATTTATGTGATCTGATTACATATTTTGATCTATTTCACATGTGAGAATCACATATGTGTGAAATGTAGGGTAGATTCCTTCAAACCGCTGGGGTGAAAACTCAGACCTATTCACACCCACGAATCATCCTCATCAAAAACAACACCTCACCTCGACTCATCCCTCATCACAACATGGACCCAAGTGAATCACCAGCTGTGGATGTCACCACAAAGGATCCAAGCTTGCGAACTACGAACGAACCCGCCGAGGATATTACTACTTCTGCCGAAACACCAAATGCCGAAATTCCGTCACCTCCAGCTGGAGGTTCTTACCCGAGCCGCGCTGCCGCCGAGATCTTTCTCAAGGAATTTGCCAGTGCGAATCAATATGCCTTATCATCCCTCGATTCAAAACCAAGGATGATCAAGTGGAAATGTATTCTTGGCCCGAATCAAAAGCAGACCCTGGCTGCTTCGAAAGATCCTTCGATTACGATTCCGACCTGTCCGTTTCGAGTATCAGCCAAGTATATCTCAAGTGATGCAAGTTGGACCATCATTCTCAATCATGACAGTCATGACCATGGGCCCATTCCCAACCTTAAACCACCTAAGCTCCCTTCTCTCACATCGGTGCCCCCTAAGAAACGAAAACAAAGAAGCGATGCCATACTCCTCGACCTAACTATGGAATCTGACAATGACAACACCGAGAACCATGATCGAGATCCTTTGGACAATTACGACACTCTGATCAAGGAGATGAAGAAGCTGGACGTCGATTCACGTCGATCGCTCATGCAACGATTTTTGAGGGATTGTGAAGCTGCCAGGGGTCTTTGCGAGACATCAAAACACGACAAAGTCGAATCAAAGAAGGAGAAGGTGTGTTATATGTCGTTCCTTCGTGTTGTATTTCTTTTTCATGTTCAAGACTTAGACAGGAGTTCGCTGACAATTGAACCTTTTTTTGCTTGGTGATTGTTTCAGGTAAAAACGAAGAAATTGAAGAAGACTGAATCTCCAACAGCAGCAGCAGTTGAAGATAAAACCAAGGTTGGTATAGGATCTTCTATGATCAAGCTTTTTAACATGTTCTGAAGTTTTATTTGCCTTTTATAGGGAAAAGGGAAGGTTAAGAGGACAACTAAATCTCCAACACCACAAAATGTTGAAGATAAAAGCGAGGTTGGTGTATCAAACTTTATGATCATGCTTTTCATCGTGTTCTGAATCCATATCCGTGTGTGATATACCTTTTATAGGGAAATGCGAGAGAACAAATACCGGAAGATCTTATACCATCCAAAGATAATCGAACCAATTCCGTCAACTGCGAAGAAGATCACACCGCCTGCGATGATACTCATCAAGAAGAAGAAACTGAAGTTTCTAGCAGGAAGAAGCATGATAATGATGATACCGAACCAGCTGATGTTCGACTTGATTCGCCTCTCACCTCTCAAGGCGACCCTTCTTCGCCGGTTACCACTCGTAATTCACAGGTGGCTCGTGTGGAGAAGGCCACCCGCTCTGATAATATCAATGAGTTAGCACGTGTACCGAAGACTCGTAAATCCGTACGAGTTAATTCAATTACTTCTGAGAAAGTAAGTGAATCACGCATTGCGAGGACTTCATCATCTTGCTGACACTTACTTTCGCGGGTTAGGATCAGCCAGCAAGCAAGAGGGCCAAACGGGCAGAACCTGTAAGTCATTGTATTATAATGATAATGCATCTGTCAACATGAATTATTATTTAAGATTGATGGGATTAATCAGTTTTCCCTACAAAACATCACCTCTGCAGCAAAAGAACATACCAAAAACCAAAAAAAAACCAAAGAAGAACTCCTCTTGAATGCCACACCAGAGGAGCGAGCATTGATTGTAAGTGTCTTACAATCTCAGAATAGGCATTATACTTACTGACTGACGTCGAACAGAAATGGTCTTTTCTAAAAACACTTCCTACGATACTGTACCCCTTTGTGAAATTCGCAACCAATGTGAAAGGTAATGGGCTTTGTGCGTTTGCTTCAGTCGCGGTTTCACTTGGACGGCCGGAAATCGATGCTGTGGAGGTGCGAGCTGCGATGGCTACCGAGGTACGGAGGAACTACGAGTGGTATGAAAAGGCCTTACCGATGCTCAGCGAGGAGGACCTCAATATCTCCCATATGATCAAGATTCTTGAAAACCCCCTTAAACACGCTCCCCGGAAGTTGTGGTATCCAATGCCAGCAGCTTGTTGTATCATAGCAAATACATTCAAAAGAACAGTTATCTCATACTCGGCCAACATCCCTTCTTCTTGCACGATACCGCCATTTTTATCAGCCCCACTACTAGGAAATACCCGGCCGATCATTCTGGGTGTCATCCACGGGACTCATTGCATATCGCTTGATCTAGAGTTTGCTCCAAACCTACCCATTCCATACATTCATCCAGAATGGCGTAATTTGAGTTCTCCTCAAGCCAGGGAGTGGGGGTGTTACTTTGCTGACAATATCAAAGTTTACAGAGATTGGCGCAAAGAATGCAACTCAATCACCGGGCCAAATGTTGAAAGGGATGTGATCTCCAGTGATGATTGATGACCTGCTTGTATTATGAAGAATGTTTCTTGTCCAGTTAGCTAAAAAAGAAAAAAGAAAACGTAAAAGTTAGGATCTGTTTGGATACAAATTTTTAATTGTTTTAGGATTCTGTTATATATTTCTTTTTGTCTTGTTATTCAAACTTCTTAATATCTTAAGTTCTGAAGATTTATGATCAGCGTCAGGCGGAGGAAATGTGACCCAAAGATGAGAGTGATGTGAAAAGTATTGGATCAACCTGATTTGATCGATTCACCTCTGGGTGATTGCTTTCACAAGTGGGTGAATTATATTCACCCATATGACTACATATGGGTGAATTCCATTCATCCATATGTATTTTATTTCACACGTGGGTGAATGGAATTCACCCATATGTGATCACCTCTGGGTGATTGCTTTCACAAGTGGGTGAATTATATTCACCCATATGATTACATATGGGTGAATTCCATTCACCCATATGTATTTTATTTCACACGTGGGTGAATGGAATTCACCCATATGTGATCACATGTGGGTGAATGGAGTTCACCCATATGTGATCACTTTCACATTTGGGTGAGACATTCACGCAGCTGTGGACTTGAAAATGAGAGTGATGTGAAAGGTATGGTATCAACCTGTTTTGATGGATTCACCTCTGGGTGATTGCTTTCACAAGTGGCTGAATTATATTCACCCAGGTGACTTACATATGGCTGAATTCCATTCATCCATATGTATTTTATTTCACACGTGGGTGGAATGGAATTCACCCATATGGTGATCACCTCTGGGTGATTGCTTTCACAAGTGGGTGAATTATATTCACCCATATGATTACATATGGGTGAATTCCATTCACCCATATGTATTTTATTTCACACGTGGGTGAATGGAATTCACCCATATGTGATCACCTCTGGGTGATTGCTTTCAAAAGTGGGTGAATTATATTCACCCATATGATTACATATGGGTGAATGGAATTCACCCATATGTATTGTATTTCACACGTGGGTGAATGGAATTCACCCATATGTGATCACCTCTGGGTGATTGCTTTCACAAGTGGGTGAATTATATTCACCCATATGATTACATATGGGTGAATGGAATTCACCCATATGTATTTTCTTTCACACGTGGGTGCTCCATTCCCCCATATTTTCACACATGGGTGAATTCCATTCACCCACGTGTGAAAATATGTATTTTATTTCACACATGGGTGTTCCATTCACCCATATTTTCACACATGGGTGAATGGAATTCACCCATATGTAATCACGTATGGGTGAAGGGAATTTCCATAAGTAAACATTTTCACATTTAAGTGAAACATTCACGCAGATGTGAAGTTGTGGGTTGAACATTTACCCGGTGAAAATGATGAAATATATGATGTTCACCCTTGGTGGGTTAATTTCGGATTCACGCGTATGTAGGGGTTTTTACATGCATTTGTAACGTACTTTTCCGGGGTTGTTATATGACTCTGATAGTGATAGTAAGTTAAATTCTAGAATGAAACTTATGTGGGAGGTACATGTGAAATGCTCATGTGGGATTTTGATCCGTGGATTAGTCTCTGTGCCAGATTCACATGTGTGTGATTGGCATTCACATAGATGTGAATGTGACGTAAGTGTGATTCTCTCTTAAATGTAGGAGGTATATGTGAATTTCACATGTGTGATTCAGGGACCCTCCATCACATACTGATGATTTTGATCCATGGGTTATTCTTTATGTGTCAGAATCACATGGGTGTGATTGGGATTCACATGGATGTGAATGTCAGATTGGTGTAATTCTGATCTAAATGTGGAAGTTATATGTGAAATTCATTGATTTGGGGGCGCTCCATCCCATATGTGTGATTTGGACCTGTGGTCTGTCTTGATGTCTTGGAATCACATAGGTGTGAATGGGTTTCACACTCATGTGAATCAGATTCACGTCAGTGTGATTCTGATTTCCAGCGTCACCCACGGGTACACGTGGACCTTGACCATATGCCAGTTCATGGGCGTAGATGATGTTTTAGGTGCTCCTAGCTCATCTAGTGATGGAAGGAGAACTCAAAAATGGCTTTGCGTCCGACGCGTCGGGGAGTCGGCGCGTCGGAAAGGGGCGTTTCGGCTAATAGTCGATAGGAAAGACACGTTTCCTATCGACTTAGACCCGACCCGTCGGGTAGGCACAGGTGCCTGATAGCTTTGAACCTTCTTCGCTTGATTTCCAAATTCTCTTATAGATCCCTATCAACTTTGCTTTTGATATGACACTCCTTTGTCCATTTTCTAAATAGGAAAATAGAGGGTCCTTCGGACCCGTTTGATTATCGCTTACCATCCTCCACAACGCTGACGTAGCGTCAAGATACAATTGTTGCTCTTTTAATTTGATGTATTGTATCTGGCCTGGTTGTGCCGTCTTTGCGTTATGTAAGGCGATTGTGACCTTCTTTCCTTGTCCTGTTACCTGTAAGTCCCTGAATTGAATCAACTTCTTTCCTTTATCGTCTGACACTAACTCTCCCAAACGTGCCATTCCCCAGAAAGCTACCAGCGCTACCGTCAGCGCAACTTGATCTCTCTTACTTCCATTTGACAGTTTCCTCAGCAGCTGGAGGAGGTGCCTCAACATAACCGGCTGTTTCCTTTCCTTTTCCGACGCTCTAATCACCGCCTCTGCCATCTTTGACGATTTTAACAAGATCGAAAGCTTCAAGGGGTCGTACTTAGGATACTCCTCATCGTGAAATAGGTGCCAACACTTTATTCCTGTAAGATACTTTTTCAATGTCTCCACCTCAATCGTCGTGTCCTGATTGCTCTTTCCTGTCTTCCCGTCTCCTTCTAGCTTCTTTCCTGCCCAAACTACGAACTCATATAATACACTTAGCGACATCGGTAACAATCGTTTCCTGTCATATTCTTTTTCTTGCGCGAATTTTAATAATTTTGATACACCGCTATTATAATTGATAAGCGTCGATTCCGCCCATCCTCCTGATAACATGTGAGTTTGAATACAATTTTCTCTCCACTTAATTTCTCCTCTTGCGTTTTGTAAAAATAACTTGATCTTCTGTTCCGTCTTCGCTGAAATCATGCTTCCACTAATAATAATTTTAGATCGTCTGGTAATTCTATCTTCACCCTCTCTCCGACTTGGTCTTCCTCTTCCAGGCCTCTCGATAAACCGTCCGCCTCGTTGTCTCCGGATTCAACTCTTTCTTCCGTTATATCACACTGTAGGCGTAAGAGTAAGGACTGAATCTTCTTCCACTCTTCATTCACCTGCTCACTTTTTGACCTTCGTTTATTGATTGTAGACTCTGTGGTTGTGTTATCGGTCTTTACCCAGAAATTTCGTCCTCTCGTATCGGTCGAAACTTCCAACAACAGCAAACCTAATCTTATTGCTGCCGTTTCGGCCCATGCAATGTCACGACGTGTCTCATCGTCTTTCAATCCGATCGTCGGCCAACCTTCTTTCAATTTGAATCTCACCCAACCAAGGTCTGTTACAACTCCTAAACCGAATCCGCTTGCATCACCTACCCATCCTATCCTCTCTGGTTCCACCGCAGGGATGATTCGCCTAGGTTCAAATGTTTCCAACACTTCCTTCCAACTCTGTAAATCACACCTCGCCGCTCTCGGCAAGAACCGTTTGGCGTTCGTTTTCTGCCACGGGTTGAGCCACGCATACAAACCTCTCATGTACGGCTTCATATGGGGTACAATGTACATTAGATGCGCGATCTTCCCGATAACCGAATCTGCTTCCTTCAATCCCCAAGGTCCTTCACCTAACATTTTCTCTACCGCTTCCAATCTTTCCGCTAATTTCTCCTCCGGCAACCGCACCGTCTTATCGCGTCTGTTGAAGATAAACCCCAAATACTTTTGCTCATCAATAAATTCTCTCAGTTTCTCCTGGTTTGTCTTCACGCCCATCTCCGTGCTCAATCTTACTACGTCCTCGATCATCAGCTTATCACCCTTGACTTTCACAATCATATTGTCGTCAACCCATCTGAATATTCGGTCTATTTTCAATTTCCTCTGAACTATCAACCTCCACGCGTCCGCCACCTTTCCGAACGTTCCGCATCCCGCTACACCATCAAATGGCACAGCTATGTCCATCCATATTCTGTTGTAAAAGTCCTTTATCATTAGGTAACGCCACTCTTCTTCCTTTGTGCAGGCTTGTCTGTAAGCTTTCTCCCAGTCATATATTGCCATCAATAGGACTTCGTGGAAATGTTCTCTGAAGTATCTAATTACCGCATAAAAGTCGTCCCATGATGTGTCGAATTCATGCTTGTCTACCATCGAATTGACTGAAGGTATTTCTTCATCTCCTACCGGATAAGATAAATCATTTATCATCCGTAGGGAGCCGTTGTTGTTAACCACACTCCCCATCGGGTTTGTCCTAAAGAAACCCCACCTCTTATATACCTCTTCATGTGAAAAAGGACCAAATACTCTTCCCGCGTTTTTCTCTTTCTGTAAGTTCCTCATTATCTTTTCTTTCACCGCTAGGGCTGAGCTATGGTTGTCCGGTGTCCACCACCTTTTCTTCCCCAGATAGTGCTCCGGGATTCCTTGCGTGAACCCTTCTATCAAGCCTTCTATCACTCCTCCTACTTCTCTTTCGACTCCACACTCTCTAGCCAACTCTCTCCACCTCTTGATGTCCATCTCACACCTTGCTCTCACCGGCCATTTCGTCAAGTTCCGACATCCGACTTCAGTAGCTCGATTCCTTGTCCGTTCACCATCTCTTTCCTGCGCCTCCTCTCTTGACAACAAGGCTGGCTGTGCCTTCTCGCTGAGGATCTCCTCTATCCTCTCAGGTTGATCTTTTATCGTCGCGCTCGACTGGTTTGTCAACGTTCTCACTCGTGACGACCTGGAACGCGATCAATGGCAAATTCAGGTGTGTCTCAGCAACATTCTTGGTTTCTCACAATTTGCGCTCATCTCATCTAACAAGGAGACTCATGACATGGGGGCATATTTTTCCATTTCATAGCTGACATTTGCAACTTCTCTCATTCTCTTTCACTAACACAGAGAACGAAAAGGTGATATAATGATGTTCCTACTCACTGTGTTCCTGCGCTATTCCCACTTACTCCGGCTTGCTTCGCCGCTTTAACCGCTTCAAACGCTCCTGGACCGAACTTTGGTACCGTTACCCCGTTCACTACAGTCGTAGGGCCTGAGGGCGCGCCACCTCGCGTACCTCCTCCTCTATTTCCGTTTCCTCTGTTAAAACCTCTGCCGCGCTTCCCTCTTCCTCTACTACCCTGATGAAAATTCACACCTCCTGCTCCTTCTACTGACTCGTGCTGGTGATTGCCATAATGCCCATTCACTTCACCGAAGAACTGACCGGTCGGAGCGTGCGATTGATTTCTCCCGCTTGGCGCTAAATGGGAGAACATCCTTCCACCAGTCACTGCTGTGATTTGTTCATCTCCGTTCGATATCATATCCCAACCAACTTGAAACCTGCCCGTTGCCGGGTTCACATTTTCCATCACACCACCTATGATATACGGGTTGTCAAAATACCGGTGATCTTTGTTCGCTTTTGAATCTATTATAGCTTGTTCTACTAGCTCTTCATTCCTAGTTCCGACATCCGATAAAGAACCATCTTCAAGTGTGTGGCTGAACACGTTCGTTCGGTGAGTTATGTCGTACCTCAGTGCAGGAGCAAACGCGTCATGGTTTTTTGCCTTTATATCTAACACAATTTTATAATGCTCTTCCAGCCTGCAAGCAATCTCTTCTTGTTGATATTTCATCCTCCAATATTGAACATACAAATGAAACAAAGTTGACCACATCAAGAAACTCTGTCTCCATTCACTCGGCACTCTTAGTCCTACATACGCCACCACGTCTGAGCAAGAAGAACTTTGTTTTTGCCAATTCGACATGTGATTCTTGTCTGCCAGAAGCCACGCCGGTACGAAGATTGTAAGTGGTACGTAACCAAAGCAGGCTTTCATCCTATTATCCCAGTAAGGGGCTAGGTCTATCAATCGGTGTGTTAACACCTTCCCGTGATTCATCTTCTTAGCTATCTTCGACGACTTCTCGGTACCGCACTCCTTCGCCTTCCTTTTCCCAGCACCTGACTCTACATCTTCCTCTTCTTCACTCGACGCATCTAACATTTTGATACCTCTCGGATCAGTTCCTATTCTTTTGCACCATTTGGTGTAAGCTTTGTCAAGGATGTCATATCTGCCGGTGTTCCCCTTTCGATAGAGTCTCGTTAGCTCCGCTAGGTATTGTTCATGTTCTCTATCAATATGTGCGTTCTCGGCAACAAACTCTGCTTTGTCTTTTGCCACCACCAAATTACACAACAGAAAAACACGACTACGTTAGCTATCTTGTAGCGTTATCACTCTCGACACGGTTTATTTCATCACACGGCTTATCATCACAACACGTCGTCTCACACCTTTGCTCTAACCACATCTTATCTTTGATCTTATATCAAGATATTCAAGCCAGGGTTACATCTCCCTATTCAAGCCAGAGCCATTTGCTCTATTCAAGCTGAAGAATATACACATCTTATCTAGCCAGAGATATTTCTCTATTCAAGCTTTTTTAACTTCAATATCTATTGTAGGTCTTTCTCTCTTTCTACATCTAGCCACGTTTTCTGAGATCTGTTCCACCCGTGTGGTTGCAGTCTTTTCTCTTGATTGATGATTTTCTGATGAAGGAGTGAAAGGATGTGTGGAGGATATATGAAAAGTGGGTGTCTGATATTATTCTTTGGAACTTACCTAATGAAATGATGTCCTCATCTCCCTCATTCTCTTCTATCTCCTTCTCTTCCACCTCTCTATCTTCCTCCTTCTCCTCCATCTTTCCTACACTCACAATATCTGACAACTCGCTTCCTTCCTCATTATCTTCCTCTTCTAGCTCTTCTCTCGGCTCTCTTATTTTTCCTTTCGTTATACTTCTTGTTTTCCTAGTTGTTGCTGTTCCTCCTCTTCCTCTTCTGCTTCCTCTACCTCTTCCTCTAGTTGCTTTGCTTGTTCCTCTGCCGCGTTGACCTCCTTCTTCAATTTTTCCTTTTTCTTTTTCATGTTGAATCAGAATATTGTTCACGTCTTTGTTGAATGCTTGTGTTGATCCTTGATCTTGGCCGTCCATGTCTTCTTTGTTTTGAAAATGAAAAACTTTGTTATTTCTATTTTGGAAGTCTTAGCGCTTTAAGAATCGTAAATTCTAGCTGAGGTGTATGAGCGTTGAGAGGTATACCAAATTGTGAAATTGAAAATTTTCCGGATTTGTATTATCTCTCTGCTTAGTGGGCCCGGGTATTTCCCGGCCCTGTGTTTAGCTCATACACCGCGTCGTCTGTCCCAATGGACCTCACAGATGATGTTGTGCCTTTGGCCACCAGTGGCAATCATAAATCAAGTTCGGATTTCTCATTCATTTTGATCAATCAAGTATTTTACTGGGATCATCATGATTCGCAACCTTAAACCCATTCACAACCGGGAACACTAAAGGTCACCCGGTGTCATGTAAGGAAGTCAGCGCAAATCGGTTACAATTAGGGGATACAAAGTTGAAATCCGGCCGAAAATCCGGCCGCGTGGCCAGAAATCCAGATCCCTTTTTTTTCTGGCCACGAGTTGAAATTTGGCAAAAAAAAAAATCAACAGATCACTGGCCAGTTCCCAGGCCGTAATCATCTCAATTCAATTAATCTCAATTCACTCCTCAATAAAGCCACTTAATTATCATATCATGACTAATTCTGATACCCTTCAATCGGATTCCACCAACCCTTCTTCCGAAGGGGATGTCGAAGTTCTCTCCGGTTCTCATTTGACACCAGGCACTCTACAAATCAACCCTTCCACTCTCAGTCAAGTGCTGACTGGAGCAATCCAACTTGCTCAGTCAGGCAATTCTAAAACAACCAACTCTTCTCAGAAGATGCGCTCAAAAGAACCTACGGCAAAAGCGCGTGCTAAACGAACTCCAGCAAAAGCTTCTCCTACTCCTACTCCTAAGTCAAAACCTCCAGCTAAAGCCAAATCTCGTAACTCAAAGTCGAATAAGTCGAAGAAGACCAAGAAGACTGAACACGATAACGATAATTCGACGTCTTCTGACGAAAATGCTGACGAAGATCACAAAACTACGATTCATTGGGAAAACGATGATAATGGCGAAGGAAAATCTTCGATGTACTTACTTATCAATTGGCTCACGGACGATGACAACTTTACTAGATACAAAACTAACAAAACAGAAAAGAGAGGTTCAGCTGAAGAGATCGAGAAGTACTTGATCAAGAATGGCATCTTATGGCGAGATGCAACTTCAATTAAAAAGAAGGTACTTTTGTTATTTGTATTTGATTCTTCATGACTTTGAAACTTTCTCAACACCTTTGAATTTGTATTCACTTGCAGATCGCACGTTTAGAGAAAGCTTGGCGTGATGCTAACAATGTACGTAACCAAACTGGATCTGGAAGTTGGAACACAGCCACTGAAATGAAGGCGAATGAGGGTTTGGCGGATGATGATCCGAAATGGCTCAGTATGGAAAAGGCTGCTCTCGGTAAGCATCGATTTTCATGAGCATGAGGCATTGAGTTTGGTTTTCTGAGTCCAATCGCTCTCGTATATATAGCACCCATCTTGAAAAAATGCAAGTATTATTTCGAGCTGGAGCCTGTGTTTGAGACACGACACGGTAACATGAGGCTTGCCGCCGCTCACAGTTTACTTGATGACGGCAAAGAAACCTTCACTCAAAGCGAGCGTCTTTCACGGGAGCATTCAGTAAACTCGAATTTAGCTCATCAAGAAATTCATAACAATGATTATCACTTGGAGTGTGACCCTTTCGAACAATCTCCGAACTCCAACTTAGCTCATGAAGCTCGTTGTTTACCTCATGAAAATCTCCTTGGTGACTCCGAAGATGATATTCCCCAAATGTTCAAAAACGATATTGATGACTTTGAAGATATAATCGACTCAAATCCTATCACACCTTCTTGACCATCGCAAACCCAATATCAACGACCGATTTCATCCACTTCATTGAAACATACATCATCGAAGACTTCTTTAGGAACAGCGAGTCAAGTTCCCCCAACGAAACATGCCCCAAATAGAAAGTCAGGCTCGGCTGATTCCATTCAGGATCTCATTAAAAATAACCCATTAGATGCACAGTTAGATACTATTCAAGGGCCCATCTCACAACAGGCCAGTCAAGCATTAAATCATTTATCACGTTTAGCAGATAATGTGGCTGTCACTATGTTGCCCGATAGACCTACATTGAACGAAGAAGACTGTAAGCGAAAGGCCAAAATCGAACTTGATATGGCTGATGTTCAACTATCGAGCGAAAGGAAGAAACTTGAAGAACATTCATTCAACTTATCCTCAAAGAAAGAAAAGCATTTGCTTGAAATGCAAAACTACAAAGCCGAGGTCGAACATCTACAAATTACTCGGAATGCTCAACTCATCAGCATGTTGATGAGGGAGAACAACATGACTCTTCAGGACGCTATGCTTGCAGCCCAAGCAGCGCAAACGATGCAGAAACCTTCCGGAAGTTGATGATCACAATGTGAGCTATTGGAGTATTTCTCTCAAAATATTCTCATCACCAATCTGATGATCTTTGTTCGTTTAAAGGTGATTTTCTCAGTCTGGAATATTTAACATCCTTCAAATAAAAATCTATAAAATACACGATTAGTTCTAAAAATTTAAAGTTGCGAGTTTCAAAACGTTTCGAAAAACATACATGATATCGAAAAGAGTAATGCTGGACACGTAATACTCCTCTATAAATTAACAAAAGCTTAAAAAAAGAAAATTGTGTACATGAGTTCTTGATATCTTTCATTATCTTGAAGATAAAATTAGTTGAAGTGGAATGCTTGTCTTTTGTCAAAAAAAAAGTTGAGAAAATTAAAGGAATGTATATAGGCACTTGAAGTCTTTTGAAAATGAAAATTGTTAAGTTTGTTATTTAAAAGTGGTCTAAGAAAGCAACCGATGACCACTTTTAGGTCTCACAAATGCCAAATGCTCACATAAGACTCTCAGTGGCACATCACAAAACTGATTCGTTCTAGAATCGAAAATCATTATTATCATAAACTTGATCAGTTTCACAAACGAGTTGTGAAAATAATTATATATAACTAACTAATTACAGTCTGACTACCATCAATCTATCTCTCTTGACGCTATAAATTCAGCAAAAAGGTGGTTCCTTCTGTTCTCATCTCTACCCGACATAGCTAGCCATTGGTCATCTTCTAAATTAGGTGGGTTGGCAGGTGGGTCTTGACGTTGAGCTTCGTTTTGTAGTCCATCAGATATACTACCCAAAACGCCTGACCACTCCTTGTTAATTGAAATGAGGAAGTTGTGTAAGATCAAGCATGCGCGAATCCACTGATTCGCCCGCACAGCCGAAGCTGCATCACTGATAACCAATCGAAGTTCTTTCAACAATTGAAAACGGCCTTTGACCATTCCGTTGCAATGTTCAATAATGACTCGCACCATACTTATTTCTTTGTTGAAGGCGTCTTCATCACCGCGCAGACTGTGACCTCGACACCGTTTGAGGCATGGAATGATGATTTGTGATACTGTATATCCCGAATCAGCCAAAAGATATTCTCCAGGGGAGAAGAACCGTTCTGGAGATTCGAAGAGCTTTGGGGAGAACAAATAAGCCATTGATGAATGAGTAGGATCAAGACAAAGACAAGGTGAAATTGAGTTGAGATAGATCAATGTATGTACTCACTTGCGAAGAACGGAAAACACGTTGGTCGTGTACACTACCACACCACCCCAATTCATAATATATCACCCGACGATGTATATCACAAACCAGCATGGTGTTGAGGGCATAAAACATCTTCCTGGTCCAATAATCCTCGGGTGTTTCATGTGGAGCTGTTGCAAGAGGAATCAGAGTTCCATCGACAAACCCCACACAGTCTTTGAAGAACGATTTCGTCCTGATTTCTTCTTTTAAAGCTGCTCGATGTTGAGTTGAAGGCCACCGGAGATATCTTGGTTCTAAATCAAGGACTGCAGTAATTAGTCGATCGGTCCAATTTCGAATACTCCCTTCTGTGAAGAGACATTTAAAAAATTAAAATTTGTTGAATCAAATTGTACATATACAGCAACCATCTCACCAGAGCAATTGAACATTCGTGCGAGATGATAATGGTCTCCACCATTTCCCGAAGTTCCTAAATTTGTCAGCCCGACCAAAGCCTGCCACCACACGGGTGCTTGCTTCATTTGCGAGTTGTTATGGAAGATCGGATTGTCTTCAATTGCATCAACAAGCTGATTGAATGCAGACTTGGACATTCGTGCCTGTCAATGAAAATTACAAATAAGTATTTGATTAAACTCGTGCATCATGATACCACTTACTAGCTTTATGAAGCCATCGCCACCTTCCTCCAACACTTGCAAAAACCAAGCATTTCGTAACTCCTTACGACCTCGTGAGATGCGGGTGAGAACAAAGCGTTTTTGATTTAGAATTCTGAGGGCGGTGTCGAGAACTTCAAGCTCTGTAATTGCACGTCTCCGGAGTTGGCGTCCGAAGTGAAGAAGTTGGTTGCTCTGATCGATAGCAGGTATTAACTCGATAAGACCAACTAGATACAAAAAAGCTGCCTTCTTTCGATTCTTGTCGGTAACAGCAAGTTGGTGACTTTTTAAAGCTTGAATCATCCGGAAGAAAAACTGAAGCCCGGCGAGATTGAGTTGAAAAGAGGCAAGTGATTCTAAATTGTTCTGAACATATGCTTTTCTTGCATGTCGTGCTTTTTGAATAGATCTCTTGAGGGCTACTTTGCGAGTAAAACGTGGCATCGATTTGTTGCTAAGTGAAGTGGTGGCAAGTTGAGTGGATATGTGAGGCGGGTGTGGTGGAAAGTGGTGATGGGATCTGGCCTTCGGGGGGTTCAAAGTTGAGAGAATCCGGCCGCGTGGCCAGATTTCAAATTACCGCAAAAAATGAAATTTGGATTTCTGGCCACGCGGCCGGATTTTCGGCCGGATTTCAACTTTGTGTCCCCTAAATGCTCGTCAAAACCGAGCTTAAATACCTCGATTATCGTATACAAGACTCGGTCTCCTACTTTGACTTCACGACCAAACAAGTATGATCTTCTATCAGGCTCAAATCCTAGTTTGATAACGAAGGACTTCGAGAAGGCGATGAAAACTTCGAATGTTTTGTTGACAATTTTATTGCAAATCCCCCCCAAAAATGACGCACGAGTGATTTCTCTTTCTTATCACGGTTACCATTTATCGATTCTGTTTATATACATTCGAATGACTTAAAACAGGTATTTAATCACCCTTTACATCTCTCAAATTCTTTTTTGCTCTCATCCAACTTTGTAAAAAGATCTTTCATACACTTTTATCCTATTAGATAACCTATATCAAGGTTTCAGTCTTTTAAATTCATCCATATACATGATGATCTCAAATTGTAAAAATTCCTCACCCAAAAGATTGTATAAATCTATCGTCCTATTCCTAGGATTTTCTTATTTCTTTCTTGAAGTGGTCAATTGTGGTACAAAATGGTCAGCAGATGCACCAAAGAGTCAATATCAACTCAGTCCTGATTTCAAGATTTGTTCAGACAAAGTCACTCGAAAGTATGAATTTGTGATCACAAACACAACGGCTGCACCAGACGGATTCCTAAGGACCGTCTTGGCTATCAATAATCAAATTCCAGGTCCTTTAATTGAGGTCAGTTTTTTTTGGTTCTTGTTTAATCGTTATCAAAAAATTGACTGCTGAGTTCTTTGATCACGTAGGTCAACGAAGGAGATTCACTAGAAGTCACTGTCGTGAATCACTCTGGAGGACCACTGACTATACATTGGCATGGTCTTTATCAGGTATGTTGATTGACCTATTTGGTTTTGCTATAAAACAGCCTAATGGAAAAATGCTAACGAACTTGAATCCTTCTCGACATTTCGTCATCACATTTTTTGTGGATGGAATTCAAACCAAACTCATTCAACGTTGTTTGACATGATTTTAGAATGGTACAAAGTGAGTCTTTGCATCTTTTCTCCAAAAGTTTTCACATCAATTTTCGGGAATTGGGGTTACTCACCCCATAAATTCTATTTTATAGTTGGGAAGATGGACCTACAGGTAAATACATTCTTCATAGCTAGAGATAAATCCAAATTAATTTGCTTGAACTATTTTTATGAATTTTCGTTACAAGGTATTACTCAATGTCCAATTGCAGCTGGTATATCCTATACCTACAAGTTTACTGTTGACAACCAGTGAGCAAATTCATGTCCATATCTTTCTTGTGTTCCTTCGAATGGTCAAATCTGACTTTGTTTGATCGTCACAGGTTCGGAACATTTTGTAAGATCTTAAATAAACGTATTTGCTTGATGACCACTTTGACTAACGCTCGAAAAAATCGAAATCTGAACGGACTGATATAGGGTATCAGTGAGTGATCAGCCTTACTTTGAAATCTGATCGTAACAACTAATCAAAGTTCTGTCTCCTTTATCAGCGCACACGCTCTAAATACAATGGCAGATGGAATCCATGGACCACTTATTGTTCATTCCACAAGAGATCCATTAGTGCGAGGTATTGATTTTGATGAAGAGGCAGTTCTAGTCTTGGCAGATTGGTACCACAAGTAAGGAAACTGCTTCATTTTACCTGAAAATGTTGCAAAAAACTGATGAATGATTTCCTTTCTTTTGATGAATTATAGTACTTCAGCCCAAATCATTCACGATATGTTTTACACCGATAAAGGTTACTTTGGTACACCTGGTACACCTAGTCCCAATTCAGTTGTCATGAATGGGGTAGGTGAATGGGATTGTAAATATGCGACTACGCAACAATTTTGCAAACCGACCACAGTCTTACCCGAGTTCAGTGTGGCAGCTGGAAATAAAATTAGATTTAGACTTATCAATTCTGGATCTCATTCTATGCTCTTCTTTTCGGCTGATGAACATGCACTTAATGTGACTGAAGCTGATGCTACTCCCGTACATGGTCGTAAGTGATGTGATTTTGATCATGATCGTTTCAATGAATAACGAGTTTTGATCAGATGATTGGAATTTCTTTGTAGCTTCAAAGGTTCATCGTCTTAAGTTTCATAACGGGCAAAGATATTCTGTTATTGTCACCATTGATTCAAAAGAAGCTGGTAACAGCTTTTACATACGTGCTTCAGCCGATACAGATTGTTGGGCATGGTGTGTCATTTCTACAATCAATTTGAGAATTTACTCGTACTAACTACTCTTCGTAAATCAACAGGGTATCAGCAGATTTACAAACCACAGCTAGAGGTATTGTTAGAGTCGCTAAACCTGGTAAAACATTATCGTCGAAAGACAAGCAAGTTAGACCAAATTCAAAGGATTGGTCAGATCCTGCCAACGGACCTTGTGTTGATCTTGATCCAGATTTGCTATCTCCAATCATACCTCAAGAAGTACCTACCACTGTTGCTGGATCTGGCCAATTTGCGAATGCCTTTGGTTTTGTCTCAGTTCTCGAAGGCGAAAAAGTGGCTAATCCACCACCACCACCATCACCACCTAGCGGTACCGGAAACCCTCGAAACACTGGAATCACTAGAAACACTACAGGAGCATCCAAGGCACTCGGTTCTGATTCTGAAATATCTTTAGGGGCATCTTTATCGACTTCTGATATACCTATCATTCTTAAACGACAAATCTCAACTGGTGTGGATAGTGCTTCCATTCCAGCTGGCACTGCTGCTTTGCCACCCAACTTCACTGTCATTCCTGGTCTTCCTACTATTCCACGTGAAGCAAGAGGTGCTTTCTTTGTGAACAATGTCACTTGGGCAAGTAAGTAACCTGATCTCTGATAAAGGGTTACTGATTGATGATGAGCTGACCAGATAAATGGTGAATATGTAACCTTTTAGCATATCCTTATCAACCTATCATGCATGATCTTGCACCAGGAGGTGTAGGAAAGGTTAACAGTGACAGAGTGGCAAATGTAGTAGTGAGTGATATTCTAATCACCCAATTCACCTTTCTGAACTTTGGCTCATGGGCTTGCCTTGTTTGGGTACGCAGTATCCTACTGAAGATTGGTATGATTTATATCTTGTCAACATGGATCCAGCTTTGGCCCATGCTTATCACTTGGTGAGTTATGAGATGCTACAGAAATTCAAAATGATTACTAATCTGATAAAAAAACAATAATTTGTTAGCATGGAATGGATATGCATATAGTTGCAATTGGACAAGGTCAACCTACACCAGAAAGCTTGGCTAAATTAGATTATAATACTAAGAATCCATTAAGAAGGTAAATCAATCACTCAAACCTGATGAAAAATTAAATCTAGACTCAAGTTTCTTTTGATGAACTCCCAGGGATACTATTGCAATTGCAGCTGGTACATTTGTGGTAGCTAGATTATTCACTGATCTTCCTGGAGTTTGGGCTATGGTAAGTTTTCTTTTTGAGTTCTAGTTGTTGTATGTAGTTTGAGACAATTGATTGATCATGTTTTGTGTTGATTCAAATTTAGCATTGTCATTTTGGGTGGCATTTGTAAGTTCTGGTTGAACTGATCATCAAAAGAGTTGAGGATCTGACTGGCATTTTTTATTTCTCATTTGGTTTCCTACCTATCAAATTCAAATATAAAGGGCCATTGGTAAGTGATCATCTGAATCTGTCTGTTTTTTGTGTATGGTCATTAATTTGTCTTTCTTAAATAGGATTTGCTGGAGTTGTGGTAGTACAACCTGATAAAATTGCAAAATTCAAAATACCAGATGAAAATTTAGCACTTTGTTCTCATGGTCAAGCAAATGAACGTGAACCTGGTCGTCGTAAAAGATCAATCATCACAGAATTCAGATGAAAAATCTTCAATAAAACTGATGAAATGTTTTTCCTCTTAGTGAAAGGTGAGTCTTTCATCCTACAATAAGATAAACTTTTTTATTTTATTTTGAATCACTAAAACCTTTTGTATCATCTTTTCTTTGAAATCATTGCATTTTTGATTTTCTAGGATTACCACATTTTGTAAATATATAGTGTTCAACTTCTACACATGGACAGATTTTAATGATATCCCTTTTTTCTCTCTTTTAAGAGTTGTAAAAACACAGATAAAACTTGTACATATATTTGATAGAGCCAACTTCTGTACTTTGGTCTCAAAAAGACCACACATCCTTTTCTCAAGACATTGATACACACGAATGAACATTATGGTTCAGAACAAAGATAATTCTGCTTGAGCTGTGGACAAATAACGCCCGCCACTTCTAATACACTCAGTGATTCACGGGTAGAGCAAGATCTAAAGGGTAATGAAGAAAATCTGTCTTAGGGATTCATCGAGACCTTGACGTGTAAGCAAACTCGACCATATCGAACTTGCAAGTGGTACCCAAAATGTGATGCTCTCGCATCGGCAACTGTACCTTGAAAGTTTCTTGGTATATAACTCTTTGGTCACCATAGAAGATGACGTCAACGAAGGATACACACATACACACTCCGTTGTAAGAACGTCTCAAGGAGTCCGTATGGCTTCGTTGAGCTCAAGCTGAGGCTCTGTTCAAACCGAGTTGTATGGATGACTTATAAGCCAGCCGGGTTCGCACTGGGCAGGGCATGAATCGCACAACTGGCGCGTGACGGATGCACGATGAGCTTCTGGAATCTGGAGGAGCAATCAAAAGATTCGGGAAGGATGTACCGCTGTGCTTTGCCTATCGGCGGGTACAAGCCCTCGTCCGGGACCCATGGTGGATCAAAAGCTTCTTGCAATTGTTCGATCGAGTTCTTTTATCAATTCTTGAACTGCTTTTGATTACCTTTATTAACTTAAAGATGAAAGATGATACGATCTTATCCATTCCACTGGTGCTTGATCACTTGAAAGGTGTTTGGGAATGGACGATTGGTTTGAATCAGTGCCATCGCATCATCTCGGTTGATGACTAGAATTGGATCGACATCCTTTCATATCAGATTCTCAGTTCTATTTGACCACAGCCAAACCTCATTTTGATTCAGATACAGTCGTTTGCAAAAAGCTTGTCCAAATTTGCCCGCAAAACTCGAGCGATTTGGGATCATTTGGCAGTGAATTTGTGACAAGCTTTTTGAAAACGACTGTATTTCCATTGATATGATCCAGACTCTTTGACTAAAACCATTCAGTCTGTTCTCGGTCCAACAACTTGATGGTCGTATCTCCCTTCCTCAACTAAAGACTAGAGCTTCATCCATGTCGGTGAAGGCGGTTTCCTCCGGGTATCCTCATCATCTTCATTATCGGTTCACCACGGTAAACAAGAACCTGACCTGCAAACAGTCCTAACAGCTGAAAGGAATCAAGGATAGTTATGATCTTCAGGGTGTAAAGAAAATTTGCGGGATACAAAGTAGAATCCGGGTGCCGGATTCTACTTTGTATCCCGTAATTGATCCACTTTCCCTCCACAGCGATCATGACATCAGTCAGCCCTCGCTGTTTGTCTTTTCCTCAATCGTAACCTGTTTGTACAAATTGATGCTGTTCCTGTACATTTACCTTTTTTTAGCTTATGAAACGCAATGGTAAAAGGGTTTCTTGGCTACTCATAATGAGTATAATGAGTTCTAACCAAACCCACAGAGCTTCTATCCTCACGCCGCGCTCATACCTCATTGAAACTCGATTTCATATCACCTGCCTTTCTGCATCTTTAAAACATATAATTCTGATCCCATAAAAGGGTCGATCATCATTCTTCAGCGTTTGAACTCGTGAATGCCATCCACTTGTGAATTTCACCAATTTCATTCTTACCTCGCCAATAGTATATACTCAGTAGCTTCATAGAAATTCAAGCTTTGAATTTCATTTTCACAGAAGACTTTTTTAACGTATCTGGTGTTCATATTTATAAAACTTCAACCTCTTTAGTATACGAACTGAATAGGCGGAAATTAATTGAGAGGCCCAAGTATCAAGTATCATGCACTTTCAGAACATTTTACTTTTCTTCATCGGATTTGTCTATATCGGAACATGTTTTCCTCAGAAGAAATTGGCACAACCTAGTACTGAATACATCCTAGGCGATTTCGATATCAATTCTGGGGCCGTTACAAGGAAATTCGAGTTTGTATGCACCAATACTACAGCTTCACCAGATGGATTCTTGCGCGGTGTTTTAGCGATCAACAATCAAATTCCAGGACCATTGATAGAGGTTAATTGTCATTTTTAAACCTCGATTCACAAAGTTTTCGAGATAATAAAGATTCCATGTTTTGGATTACAGGCGAATGAAGGGGATCATCTTGATATCACTGTGATCAACAATTTAGATAGCGCTTTGACTATTCATTGGCACGGGCTCTATCAGGTGATTAATTTTTCTCCCACTTCTCACTTCCCCACTGTTTCATATCTCAATTCATATGAGAGAGCTCTGACGAGATCATCTCCAAAACTGACCAATTCTCGCCTCTGACAATTTTGCTCACGCCTTTTCATCGATGAAAATGATTCCAGAATGGCACAAAGTGAGTCGATCCTATGCATACCATAGTCTTATCTCGTGTTTCCCTGGTTTATTTCTATATATATTGAACCTATGATGTAAAATCACTGACTATTCGCATCAAACTACACCTTGTGATGACTGATCTCTCAGTTCAGAAGATGGGGTAACAGGTAAGGACCTTTATTGCGATGTCTGTAGAGAGGGTTTGGAGAATCAAGACCTTTGTGTCCATCACTAGGCATCACGCAATGTCCCATTCCATCAGGCGGAAGGTACACCTATAAATTTCAATTGAATGGCCAGTGAGCAACGAGCTTTTATAGATTCTCCCAAAAAAGGTGATAAGCTCACTATTTATGAATCTTTTAGGTTTGGTACATTTTGTGAGCCTTCAGAACCAGAGAATTCTCATGCGGACTGACCAACTAACATTATCAAAAATTGAATGTCACTCGTCTGACAATTGATTTTGACATCTACGTAGGGTACCAGTGAGCTTTTGCACCCTTTTCCAAGAAATTATTTGAGTGAAGACGCTAATACTGTGTCTTTATTTTGGATCTTCTGTCTGGCAGTGCACATCATCAAAATCTTCTGGCAGATGGACTCTATGGTCCTCTTATCATTCATTCGCCACGAGATCCGTTGAAAAGAGGAATAGACTTTGACGAAGATGTGGTGCTGATGATAGCAGATTGGTATCACAAGTATGCTTTGAAAAACTGTCATACGAAAAAACTCTCACTGAAACCTCTTGTTGTTCATTCAACAGTACTTCTTCAGAAATTGTTAAACACATGTTATCTGAACCAGGTTATTTCGGTACTCCAGCAGCTCCTAGTCCCAATTCTGTCATTATGAACGGAATTGGAGATTGGGATTGTAATCGATTTGCAACAATTCATCAAAGATGCGAAAAAACGAATTCTTTACCAGTCTTTAATGTAGTAGGAGGAAAAAGGATTCGATTTCGAATCATCAATGCAGGTTCTCATGCTATGATTTATTTCTCTGGTGACGAACATTCACTTAATGTTACAGAAGCGGATTCAACCCCTGTCTATGGACGTAAGTTTTTCACACTACTTTTGATCTTAAAAAGTTCAAACAAATTGATCATATGATGATGTCAGCTTCTAATGTACATAGAATCAAGTTTCATAATGGACAGCGTTACTCTGTAATTATCAATACTCAAGAAAAAGAAGTAGGAAGTAGCTTTTATTTGCGAGGAACGATGGATACTGATTGCTTTGCTTGGTTAGTGAATTAACTCCAACCCATCATCGTTTCTTGAAACTCGACTTGGAGGAGAGCTAAATGATTTTGAAATGTATCAGGGTGGCGGGTGATATACAGAAGACAGGTTTGGCTATTGTCCGCGTTATAAAACCTGATGAAGATATGAAATCATTAAAAGAATTTACGATACCTAATACTAAAGATTGGTCTGATGAAAAAGCTGGATCGTGTGTAGATCTCGATCCAGAATTACTAAATCCAATCATTCCAATCGATGTCCCTGAAACAGTAGCTGGATCTGGTACTCTAGCAAACGCATTTGGATTTCAAGTGATTTCTACTGGAGTTTCTATTCCTCGTGATCAAGCTTCTAAATTATCTTCCGAACCTAGATCTATTTCATCATCATCATCATCATCATCATCACCATCATCATATAGTTCGCCAATCTCACGGATCAAGCAAAGACAACTGAAACTCGATAGTACAAGGAAAGTTTTACCTCTAGGAACTGCCACTTCATCAGCTCCAGAGAAAAATCAAGATGGACCTCCACCCACTCCCGCAGGCGCACGAGGAGTGTTCTTTGTCAATGATGCCAACTGGAAGAGTTAGTAGTCTCATCTAAAACCTGGATTGGTCGATGAGATATGAACACTGACATATTCTACAACTTATTTTCTTGCTTTTGGTTCGGATAAATAACAGCATATCCATACCATCCTGTTCTTCATGATATGTTACCAGGTGGCCCGGGTTCTTTAGATAATGCAGAAATAGCAAATGTTGTAGTAAGTCCGGATCAGCTCTTCATTTATATTCATCAAGCCAAATGAACTACTAAGTCTAATATTGTTTGATTGCCTCGCTTTCTTTTTGGAATACGCAGTACCCAAACGCTGAATGGTATGACCTTTATCTCGTCAACCTGGATCCAGCTATAAGTCATTCCTATCACTTAGTAAGTAACACTTCTTTCACCCTGTTTCTGAAAGAGGTATCTTAAAGCTATATATTTTTGTGGTTTATAGCACGCTATGGATATGCATCTGGTGGCATTTGGAAAAGGGAAACCAACACCTGAGAACTTGAGCAAACTAAAATATCGTACAAAGAATCCACTGAGAAGGTAAGAAAGATTTTTATCTTTTTATTGTAAAATGAAGTTGACATTGATTGTATGTTTTTTTGGGAAATAGGGATACTATAGTTATTGACGCAGCTTCATATGCTGTTGTGAGGGTTTTGGCTGATATACCTGGAGTTTGGATCATGGTACGTATGAAATTATTTTTTGATTTAATTACTTTCTTTGTGTGAACCTGATCATCTGTTTATGATTGTCTACTTAGCACTGTCATATAGGTTGGCATTTGTACGTGATTTTATCTGTTTATAAGAATCTTTTGATGGGTGTTCCGATACGTCTCATATATTGACCTTTCAATGATCCTTTTTCATCTGAATGAACCGCCTAACAGGGCTGGAGGTAAGTCAAACAGAATTTATAATCAAATGCTTTTATAGAGTGACTCCCGCAATTTTTTTGGACCTGATTTGTTTTTTTGGTCTTTTTCTTTTTGTAGGATTTGCAGGTGTAGTAATTGTACAACCTAATAAAATTAAACAACTTAAAATTCCTAATGAAAACAAATCATTATGTAAAAACAGAAAAAGTCCTTTAAATCAATATCAACCAGGTAAACGTCGTTAAAAATGTTTGAAATGTTTTCTTTTTTTCTTCTTTTCTTTCTTGAAGCATCATTTATTGAAATCTCTAATGATGCATTATTATTAAATTTTATTTATTTGAATTATTTTATTGTTTTCCAACCATTTTTATCATTGTTTGTAGAAATCTTTGATGTGATTTATTTGAATAAATGTAAGTTCGGTTGATTGAATATTTGTATTATGTTTGAAGCAAAGAGACGATTATGTTACGTTATGTTATGTATGTACGTCCATTCCTCGTTCATCAGGGAAGCAAGTAGTGTGAGGTGAATCATAAGGAGTTTGTGAAACTCTGGACTTTTACCATCTGAGTTCAACCTCCGGGTAGAGTTTGCTTGAAACTCCCCAAGCCTATCCTTCCACCTATGATCCTAGTCTTTGCCTAAGACTCAATAATCATTGCGTGGTGTGGGGATGGCCCCAAAGGGTGATGGTGCTCGGAAAGGAGCCTGAATAGACTCGTCTTCGAGAAACACCACCTGTGGGGCGAGAACAGACCTGAGAAGGTTCTACTTCTCAACCCGGGAGGAGGGTGGGTTTTTTTCTAAAATTTTCTATAAGGAGAGTTCTTAGAAAAGAATGCTACTTGCTGAGGAAGTGCAGGTGCGGCTAGGAAGAAATCCAGAAGATGGAAGTGGGAAAAAAAAAAATATTTCACATCTTCTATTTCTTCCAAATCAGTCGAGGTCTGATGTCAACCAAACGGGCGTGACATCTCCGACCCGTGATTCCTTCCTGCACCCGAAGTCCCTTCCCTTCTTCCTGGAATGGACCTCAGTGTACAACCGCAGGCTATAGAACACTAACAATTAATTTATAGGGAAAATTTCAACTCAACCAAGTTCCTTGTGCAGAGGTCTAACATATCAAGTGATGCCCAAGGCACAAGGGACTTATATGAAATATGGATTTTGGCACAGAAGGTATTGCAATTTAGTAGAGGAAATCTTAGATTTCCAGCTCATCAAATTTCAAATTTCATTTTTTTTTAAAAGTGGTCAGGGAGAGCACCTGCTTCTCAGCAAGAGATCCCTTGGTTCAAAATTTTCAAAAAAAACTAAGGGCATGTTCACTTGAGGAATTTCTGACCAGAAATCACATTCTGTAAATTTTTTAACACAAAAATGAAAAATGCACAACCAAATAGACACTTGAAATTTTGCAGAATGTGATTTCTCACCAGAAATTGCTTAAGTGAACACACCCTAAAAGTTTCCCTTACACGGTCAACACAGTCCCACATAGATTCAATGGATGACTGCAGACCACTGGTAGCACAGCCAACAAATTTACCTCAGATTTTTCAATACAAAGTATCATTGGACTTAAATTCTTTGACAAGATCTGTCTGGGGATTTGCATCCAATGATGCCTTGGATTCCGTGTCCTGAGGTATCTATGTTGGTGGTGTAGTGTAAGCCTGAATTTTGATTCACCTGTGGTAATAGATATACATAGATGTATATTTAGCCATTGTTAATAACTATATTGGTCATCAGATCTTTTGAATATCTTTGAGTGTCCATCCTCAACAATCAAGTGACACCCAGTGTCATCTGGAGTCATGAAGCTTTGAAATCAAAACAGTCCCATCAACTTACAAATACACCACAAACAATATATCAATGACTGAACCAATGCTGCCTTCCCTTCTTGTGAACGGCATGTCAAATTCTCAAAAGAAAATTGGGAATTTCCTTTAAATGATATAGTAATGGAACCACCAATAGATTTAAAAAGACTCTTTAAAGAAAGGACCTAATGAATTTAAAAAATACCAATTTCTAATGCACAACAAATACTGGAGAAGAAAGAGAGAAAGCTATTAAAAGATATAGAGAATTGCAATTTGAAAGAAGAAAGATCAAGTGGTCAAATTAATGAGTCTTGAAAAGTTGTATGTGTTTTTTGTTTTTGATACATCCAATGTGTGAGATTTGTTTACTGTCTTTCTGGAAAAGCTAACAAATTATTGAGCTGATCTCAACATTTTTGACCCGGCAAAATACCTCCACCTGTGTCTTGCCCCACCCCAGATCAATATTGTCTTCTGGTCTCAAGGAACCTGACTGGGATCTGACTCTCAAGTCCAACTGGTCTGCCATATGCACCAGTGATTGACAACACGGCTTGCATAATCCCATCTGATGCTTGATCACACAGAGTCACCCAAACCTGCTTACCACCTCACCCACCCCTCAGTGCAATACAAATTTGACTTGACCACCACCTTTCCTTTCCTTTTAACTTGCTTTTCAAATTGTACCAATTGTATTACTCACCTGGCATGTTCATGTCAGCAACAAGTAGCAAAACAGGCCAGAAATTTTGAAGCAATCATCTGACTAATCTTTGCTTGTAGTATCAACTTGGCTCTATCAATTCAAGACTACACAATTCCTTTTCTACCTTACCTTTAGTGTAGAGGCAGCCAAACAGAATCTGACTCCTCACATTTGACCTCTGCACAGGGGGCTTAGTTAAGCGGTTAAGAGAATTTTACACTCAACGATTTACACTCAATATGGAGTGTAAAATCGCATGAGTGTAAAATTCTACATATGTGGGCGCATTTACAGTTTTGCACTCAATCTCGCCGAATTTTTGGGGTGCAAAAATTTGCGTGTAAAATTTTGAGTGTAAAATTCCACCTTGACATGCGCTATTTACAAATTGCGCGCGAACTTTTTACACACAATATGATGTGTAAAAGACATGTGTGCAAATTTGTATTTTTACCGCGTAAACCTTAATTTTGCCCTCCATCCTCTTACACACAATAAGGAGTGCAAACACCCGGAATGTAAATAAGCAATAATCCACCCCCCAAATGTGATTTTACACTTTAACTTTGTGTGTAAAATATTTGAAACTTATAGGAGGAAAAGTGAGGAGGAAATAACTTTTCCTCCTATAAGTGTTTTATTTTTGAGATTTCCTTTTGGAGATCTCCTTCCAGGCACATAACTCACTCTCATCTCACTTTTCTCACTTTGCTCACTTTTCTCATCAACACAATTCCACCACTTAATTGGCCAAGTTACATTCCATCAACAAGGCCCGCCATTTAAACACACAAGACAAAACAAAGGAAGAAAGAAACACAACTCCCGCGCTTACCATTGCGATCCTAGCCAAGTAGACATTTGGTTGGTACATATAAATACATGTATCACGACAAAGAAAGATGTACTAAAACAAGATATCAAGCAATCAAAACTATTTTACCTTCCTCCCCTTAGGCTTAGCTGAAGCTTTTGGCTTCTTGACCACCCCATCCCCATCATTTCCCTGAACTTGAACTACTTGAGGGGTAGCACGTTTCTTTGAGTTGGTTGCTTTCTTGGGTGCCGTGCCAACTTTGGAAGCAGAAGGAGCCGAAGGGTTGACGGGCCTATCTGGTGGTGGTACAGGTTGCTTGACACGGATGTGCAGCGCTCCAGTGTCAGTACCGCTAGGTTCCAAGGTAGGTGGTGAGTCTTCAACACTTTCGGGCACATTGCTCATATAGTTTGACACTGCGAAACCAATTCCAAATGGTCAGTGGGATAAGACTTACGATAAATCATTAGGCAGTGTGACTTACTTTGATTTGGCGCAGGCGCAATTGTGCATACGTCATCAGTCCCTTCAGTCTTCACTTGGGTGACAGCTAGAGGGAACAGAAATATGTTAGGAATAAATGTAAATAAAAGCAAAACTTTCAGATGAAACTTACCAAGTGTTTTGAAAGCATCCTTGGCCTTGTTGCTGCCAACACGCACGGATGCAGCTGAAGGAGCAGAGTGTTCTACTTCTAACATTTGCTCCTCAAGACCCTCCAAGTCCTTGGTTGAAACAAACGGAACATCGCCTGGTGCATCCGGGTTTTTGTTGGCTATTTTAGCTACGCCGCGCTCAATGATTGTGCGTTCTTCGGTTGTAGGCTGGCGTGAGTATACTAACCAACTGGTATGGGGTTGGGCCCCCGAGATCAACCCTAGATCCCTACCGAGAAGTTGGGATTGACCATCATCTTTACGATCATTGAAATACCATACCCCACGTGCACCATCAAGGTATCTGACGAGCTTGCACCAATAATGATGGGAAGCCCAAAACCCTTGCGAAACTATCTCATACTTGATGTTGTTGAGAACAAAACATTCAGGCCAGTCCATATCCCCCATGAAGCTGTCACGTTCATCTCCTGCTAATCCTGCCACGTTTCCAAGGTGGAAATAAACGTTCATAGGCTTCTTAGTGAAATCCAAAATGTTCCGTTCGAACAATCGAGGTACATTGGCAGTGGGATCGACAGATAGTACTTGAACATCGTCGTGGATCTGAGAAGCTGCATTTGGAATAGACAAGTTACCTTGCTGCTGATGGTGGGTGGTGAGACACGTGGGGCAACAACGTGGGTTTGTAGAAAAAAGACCCTCAGTCTGCCAGATGGACACCAGTTTCGTGACGTCCGAGTAGGGCAAGTTGGCCTCTTGGAAGAGATCCGTGGTTAGCATAACAGTCGTTCAAACACTGATTTCAGAGTGTTGATGGCCGTCGAATTGTGTACATTGATAGTCACGAGTGAGGTTATAAGCGAAGAACTGTCCAATCAAAGAAGGAGAGTTGCATTCAGAGGCATTCAGGAAGTGCTCAATGAAACCATCGGCGCAGCAAAAAGAATCGGTGATGAATGAATTGGGTGCTAAAAGTTGGACGGCTGATTGAAGTGACTTGAGACCTCGTGTTAAGACCGATTTGATGTGAATACCACCGTGCATCTCTGCTGTAAGCCTGGCTGAGTAATGCCGGATGAGTTTGGCAGTTATGTCCTTACTCTTTCCCTTCAAGCCTTTGATCCACATTGGCGAAAAAGTTGGGAAGAGTGATTCCATGACAGCGGTTTCCCAGCATTGGTTGAGATTGCCGGGACTGGTGCTCGCTGAATACGACTGATAAGATGAGTGGGGATCTTGATTGATGTTGGCGGATCCTGCTGGGCGTCCAGCCTTCTTGGGGCCAAGAAGGGCATCAGTTGTGTTGGGTGGACGACCATCGTTGACATCTGGTTGGCGTCGGGTCCGCTCCTTGGACCAGCCCAAGGTTTCAACCACGGACGTCCAATTTGCACCGTACTTGACTGGGATGCCTTGTCATAGTTGATCATAGTCCCTTTTCAGAGATTCGACAAAGAGTAGAAGTTGAACAAAACCTTCAATGAGGGTACTGTGAGGGTTGGGTACTCTTTGAGAGTGCTCTATGCTCACTAAAGTTGGAAAATGGGTAGTGTAGTAATGAAATTTGATTCTTTATTTCAAATGTGTAGTATTTACAAAATGAAATAAAGAAAAGAAAGAAAGTAAAAGAGACTGATAGTCTGTTTGGATAAGTCCAGACAGACTACAGTTACATGACTCCTTGAAAGGAGGTTTGATTTATAATTAATAATTATTATAAAGTACAAAGGCTGGATCCAAGGCCCTCCTTTAATCTTTAAAGTAACAGATTAAAGAGTGAGGTGAAGGTCACTAGTCTGGTTGTTACAAAGTCACCAACTTATGGTTATTCAGAAGGTACACCAACCTGAGAGTTGATATAGGTCACTAACCTACGGTTGTTCAGAAGGTACATCAACCTGTGAGTTGATATAGGTCACTATCCTGTAGTTGTTCAAGAGGTAACTAACCTTGAATTTAATTGGAAGGTCACTAACCTAGAAATGTTCTACTTAGGGAAAGTAGAGGATCCAGAAAGGGGAAGAAAGAGATTACTTTATCTTTTAGTCAGGAAGCTGCTTTAAAGATATGAAGTGAATCACTAGTCTTATTATTATAAGACTTTTGATTATGTACTTCAATTGAACTTTAAAGGGTTCTTTAAAAGATGTGTGTAATAAATTGCTTGGGGGATTTTCTTGAATGCTGAGAGAGGAGGGGATTATATACTCTCCTCTCTAAACCTAACTGTAGTGGTATTTGTTTGTATCACAACATTGGTTTAGGGTTTGTTGTTAATGATTGTTATGATCATTATTAATTATGCTTAATTACATATACACACTAAGTATATTATGTAGTATAAGCATTTGAAACCAAAGCATTTTAACTCTTGACACTGAGTTATGAGGTGTTAATGATGTTTTATAACATACTACATGTGGTTTTAAGTGTAGATGTATATGTAATTAATATTGTTATGTGTTTTATTACATGTTACATACTGTCTATTGGCCGTATGTATATGTAATTAGGTTTGTATATGATAATTCTTTATTGCAAGTTAGTTTTGGGTACATGTATATGTACTCAGGGCTGACAGGTACAGTGGCCAGAACTGGACCCATATCGGTGATTAGTGAGATGTGTGTAAGATGCCATCTGAATTCATATTGCTACGAAAATCATGACCTACGTTAAGATGTAGTACTGTCGATGCATCGACTCTTGGCCGTTGGTGGTGTCAGGGAGATTGCCTTCAAATTCATGTCCAGGGAGTGGAGGGTCGTCCAACGGGAGACGTGGGCGCGCACAGAACAACATTGCATGGATGTCGGCTGTGTTCCACCAATCAAGCCAAGGATTCGATTTGGGAAAGAGTCGGGCAAGTTGATCAAATTTATCACCCAAGCACATTCCATTCGGTTGGTCTGGTTCAAGGAGGTCCAGAGCCAAGAATTTGAAGTTTTTCTATGCAAAAGAGATAGAGACGACTGTTAGTTTTAAGAAGTTTTGAGTTCAATTGGAAAAGGAAAGAAATCAAAACAAGACTTCACCACTTGACTGGCATCCACCACGTTGCGGTTTTTGGTGATACGAGTAATTGACTGGCAATAGTGCTCGTGGCACCCCTTCAACTTGTCCAGCGCTTTAGCAGGATCATTTTTGTTGAATACTTCCATGTACGCGGTGACAAAACCTTTCTTTTGAGCAACAGAGAAATCGACAACTTGTTGGACCAGTAGTTCGCGTTTGTGATGAGTCAGATCAGCTTCCTTGATTTGCTTGAGGAGGGTAGAGAAGTGAGCCCGATAATGGTTCACTTCTTGTCCCCATATCCAGGTCAGTTGGATCGGGATCCAGCAGTGCATAATCTCGTTGTACATCGAAGTCGTGAGGAGATACCCGTTGTGGAAAAAGCGGTACGTGACATCCAAAAGGAGACCTCCCGAGTATACCTTTCTGTTTTGGTCTCGACGAACCAGCTGCTCAGCTATCCACTCGGTTTGGAAGGTGATGTGGACGTCGGCGCCTAGGAGTGAGGTCGATATCAAGCGGAGGCCGTTCCTAGAAGACAAACGGCCAAAAAAAGTGAAAGAAATAAGTCAATGTCAAAAAGAGCAAGGAGAAGGACGGAAATAGGGAAAACTCACCGGCCCCAGTGCATTAGGTCTAAAATGAGTCGGTCACCTCCGCCCTTGGATTCTTTTTCAGGCATGAGGCCCTTTGCAACAAGTACTTTGCGTCGTAACTAGCCTAGTCGGCCAGCATTGCCAAAAGCTGGGTGTATCTCGGTGACTGGTGGGGTTACAGTGGCCCCAGCCCCAGCTCCAGCCTGACCGACCGAAAAGGATAAGTCAAGGTGCAAGTTAGCTTGGACCTTGAGGCGATATGGATAAAAGATCAGAGACATTGTTTGTACTCACTTTTAGAACCAACGGGCCTGCTTTTGGGTTCTTGACTAACTGTGCTTTGAGCGCTAACATCGCCAAAGGATCCGCTTTCTTCGAACTCGGCCACACATGCATATGGGTTCCTGAATGACAAAGTACTCCCCAGCCAGATTCCTTCTCAATGTCGATCCGACAGCTGGTTCCCGGGCATTGAGTCCAAACATGTCGTCCACTACATTTGACAGCTGGGCAAACGGGGAACCTGGACGTAGTAAGGTTTGACAAGGGAATCACTATCAGGACAAGAACCAAAAGATCATGCTTATCAGAAAGAAATAACTTAATCTTCAATCAATTCAGCGGCTTTTCCTTCTCCAGTGGGCGGTGGGGCAGCATATTCGCACACGTCATCATCACAGTGTAAAACCCCCAAGCAAGTAAACCAAATGGTCTTCCAAGGTCCAGACTTGGAGCCGCGGTTCTTTTGGGTGTGAGGATACAAGACGTGACCGAAGTTGGTGATCTGATCCTTTGCCTCACGAACAAATACCGTATCACCATTGGGATAGATGGGGTACCCTTGAGTGTCACAGGTGGTGCCATGGTCTATGTACGTCTTCAGTTTGCCGCTAGATGGAACAGGTTGCTTGAATTTCTTGCCAGTCTTCTTAGGACGGTTTCGCTTCTTCTTTTTTGTCTCAGAGGTTGTGTTGTTTGGATCTGGCAAGGGTGTGATATCGTCAAACAGGGTGGGATCGGGCTGCGCCGTGATCTGGTCAGCTACAACAGGATTGGTTGAGAAGTTTCCATCCGTCTGGGTGGGATGAGAGAGGGCAGGTTCCGAGTCGCCAGAATCATATCCCGACATGGCCAGACAAATCAGTCGCAACGTTAAGATGAATTGGTAGAATGGGAGCGATGGGTAAGAGCAATGTCGGGCCGTTGCGCTACATTACGTTATTCGGGCCATTTTGGGTAACGTATTGCTCAAATGCAGAAGCCGCACGGCCAGGATGCTAACGCAACACACAATTCACATATTTCAATTTCAGTGCAACGATACATTCTTTGGACGGCCGGAAACAAAAAAAAACGCAACGGAATCAGTGCAGAAAAAGCAACAACGCAACGTTTTTTTGGCTGTGCCACTACAAGATCAGCTAAAGTAGAATAAAAAAGAAACTTTGTCTTTGCTCAACAACAAAGAAGTTAACAGCGTTTATTTGAAATTTTATAGAGACTGAGTAAGAATTTTTTTAAGAAGCAAAGCAAAGTCATATCAAAAATTTGGAAAGGAAAACTTAAAGTTATCAAGTATTATTAATTTGAAGGAGGCGAAGGCTAAGTAGGAGCCTTCTCTTTTCCTTTAGATCGCTTCTTGACAGATTCCTCCCAAGCCTCAATCACCAAGCCCACTTCTTCAAAATCGTCAGTAATCGGCACCCCCTCACGTAGCCACAAGCGACTCCCTACGCACATCTCGATGGTGCGAGGCTTCAAACGTCCTCGCACGGCAGTTGCCACATCGGCAGCCGCCGAAAAGGTCCGCTCGGCTGCAGCTGAAGAACCTGGAACCGAAAGGTAGTCCCATGCTAATGATGCCAGGACAGGATACTTATGTTCATGTTCCTGGATATGGGGCAATTACATCTGTGATCAGTGAAACGCACAATATGTAAATAGTGAAGTAAACTACATACCTTCCACCATTGAAGAACAGGCTTAGGACTGTTCTCCATACCAGGTGAAATCAAGGGGTCCTCACCCTTCAAATACAGCTCAAGCTCATTAGCTACCAAAGGTGTTGCAGTCTCATAAAGTTGATATATATCGGGCACACTAGCTTCCGGGGCTTCACTTCGAGGACTTTGCGGTGAATTGGAGGGAATATTGAGTGCCGACTTGCGTTTCGAAAACTCGGTGTGAAGGTAATCGGTGGCGTGGAAGGTTCGCTCATGCTCCGGTCCAAGGGCGTGTTCAAAAAATCGTAAGCGAAGGGCAGGGTGACAAATTGCCGCCATGAGAAGGGTGTTACAGCCAAGAGCTTCCTCATAGTACACCTTTGTATGTTCGATACAAGCTTGAAAAAACGGTTGCATGCGGTCATCAGGTGGAATAGCTGCCGATCGAGCTCTCAAAGAGGTGAGTAGAGTTTGATATTCGGCAAGGACCATACACCCAGTGGGTGCATTGGCCTCCATTCGCTTAGTCAAAGTTTTGATGTGAAACGTACCTATTTCACATAACATACCTGTCACAAGTATGTTACACTACACAAAATGTCATCTTTACCGGGCGGTAAAGAAAACTACTGACATAGAAAAGTCCTGAGGCAACAGGAAGAGAGCTAAAAATCTGAAAAAATATGCACCTTGTTCCTAGATGTTGGGGCGTCATGACGAGTATTTTTTTGTATTTTACACACAGATATTGGTTAATGTACTAACAATAAAGGCTGAGAATCATCAAAAACCCACCTGTAACAATACCTGAAATTTGGCCCTTGACTTTGAAGACAGGATTTTGGAATCTTCAAACATCAATAACTTTTGCATTTCTGAATCAAATCACTCGATTTGAAGTGCATTAAAAAGTTGAGCCTTTCCTCTACATTTTTCATTGAGACATCACATCTGTAGCTGGTCTAAAAAAGATCCTACAGAGCTATTCATGCAGAACTGTTTGAACATATGTAGAGTGTTTAAATGACTAGATAGCACCTTACTAACATTATGAAGTGTGAAGGAGAATGGTTCAGCTTTTGAATGAACCAAAAATCGAGTTATTTGGAGCAGAATTGCAAAAGTTATTGAAGTTTTTAGACCACAAAATATTGTCTTCATACTCATGACCCAAATTTCAGGTATTGTTACATGTGAGTTTTTGTTGATTTTCAGTGTTTATTGTTAGTACATAAACCAATATCTGCGTGTAAAATACAAAAAAATACTCATCATGACGCCCCAACATCTAGGAACAAGGTGCATATTTTTCCAGATTTTTAGCTCTCTTCCTGTTCCCTCAGGACTTTTCTATGTCAGTAGTTTTCTTTACCGCCCGGTAAAGATGACATTTGGTGTAGTGTTAGCATATCTACTCCGAAATAAAATTTGTGACATAAAATGATAACGCACCGGTATGTAGGATTTAAAAATCGGCCCCGACCAATAGCGTAACCACGTTACGGTGCAGTGCGATAACGGCGGAAGGTAGCGTAACCGGCCCGACGTTGGTAAGAGGATTTGATGTGGTCGAGTTGACAATTTTGATAAAAGTTGTAAAATTGGATTAAAGGGTACAATTGGCAGTAGTACGTCAATTGGTGGGGAAAGAAGGGAAGGAGGACCACGGTTTCTTCAATGTGAGAATGAGGAATAGGGGACTTTGATTTGGATCGTATTGTTTCAATCCTCTTCAGTTGGAAACCGGATCCATTGGGGTGTGGTGGTGGACGCAAGATCCATGTCATCTTGCTTAGTGCGAGTTCGTTTGTTTGAATATTGGTCAGTATTGATATTCCGGAAGCTTGAGATGTGGTTCCAAATAGGTCATTTGAACCTGCCGAAGATCACATCTAGGATGAGGTGAGCTTAGTCCCGTGAGCTTTGACCTTTGAGCGTTCGAGGGGGTTGTACGACAGTTGAAATCGATGAGGGAGTGGTGAACTCCTTGATATGAGTGGAGTTTGTCAATAGAGGTGCAGGTATGAGGATTCAGCATGGGCTTGCAGAGCTGGGAATTCCGATTGGAATGCCCGGTTAATCCGGGATTAGCCATAGCCGAGCGGTTGGGGTTGATGATGCGTGTGTAAATTTCCATTTCTGGGGTAGCCTTTTAAAAAAAAACATTCGAGGGGTTTACCCCCGTTTTGGAGTGTAAACGCGATTGAAGGGCAAAATTAGGGATTTGGTGGTGAAATTAGATATTTACACCCTTATTTTTTTACACATCATATTGTGTGTAAAAAGTCACGTGCAAATTTGTAAATGGCGTATGTCACGGTGGACTTTGACACTCAAAATTTTGCACCCAAATTTTTGCACACCAAAAATTTGGCGAGATTGAGTGCAAAACTGCAAATGCGCCCACGTATGTAGAATTTTACACTCATGTGATTTTACACTCCATATTGAGTGTAAATTGTTGAGTGTAAAATTTTATCGACCCTTAGTTAAGTTACAGCCGTTGTGAGAACTAACAGTAACTTTTTTTTATTTTGTGTTGTGTTGAGATTTAATCCAAAACTGGCAAAAACTAAAAAAAACTCCTTTTTGACCATGAGTACCGTGGGATACAGGCATATTGCAGGAGCCAAAACAAGGTTTAGGCCTGTGAGATAAAAAAAAACTGAGTTTTGGACCAAAGATTAAACTCTAGTTAAAACTCGGCGACACCCATCACCTCAAAACTTACCAATAGTTCTCACAACGGCTGTAATGACACCGCGGGAATCAATGGGTATGAAACCCGATTGAAGAAAGTTGCGGTGACAGAGTCCGCAACTTTCTCGAATCACGGGTCTCGTTTGCAATACGTTCACATTACGTTCGCTGGCCGCCCTCTACAGCACACCCTGACTCATCATTCAACATCCGGCATTCACCACCACTTCGATTATCATCGACCCATCTCAATTCTTCTCGATAACGAACATCAACCACCTCGGTCTATGAAACCATATACGAGATTTAACACTTAACCTGCATCACATCTGTTTGATAAAGTTTGATATCTTCATTGTGTTTGTTCATACGTGATTTTTTTGGTTAAAGCTACTGATTATCTTCCGATGTGCGCATTACTCTTGTTGGAGAAAGTGTATAACCCCAATGTAGTGTTTTTCCATCATGTAAGAGAAAATCACAATCAATTTGAGTGAAGTAGAGTGAATTTCAAATGTTTCCACCTCCACATCGCACTCACAATCATGAAGAAAAACCAGACTCAAGTCAGCAATTCTTCTTGACCACATTCCTGGTTTATCTCCATACAACATTCTTTTTTGTCAACCATTCCTCACTGATCATTCACAGTCTCATTTGTATTATCATGTTTCTACTTTTGCTTTACCCTTCCTCTATATGCCACATTTGGCATCATGAAGTTGTCTCATTGAAGATGTTTATTTGGACTCCGGATGTTTATTTGGACTCCCTCAAATAAAAGTTTTGGAAGGTTGTCAAAAGCGATGTAGCTCCATGCCGATTTGGTGTAAGAGACTTGTGCTTGGTATAATACGTTCAACCCAAAGAATCAAAAGATGAAAAGATCACTTTGTGGTTTGATCAAATTTGATAGCAAATGTGTTAAACGAAAGGGCCTAATCTCAAAGGGCCATGATTTTCTCTTGAGGCAATATATTGTGAAACATCAGATTATTGATTGTTATTTAGAAGAATTGATGTTCGTTATCGAGAAGAATTGAGGTGAGTTGATGATAATCAAAGTGGTGGTGAATGCCTGATGTTGAATGATGAATCAGGGTGTACTAGAGGGCCGCCCGCGAACGTAATGCGAACGTAATGCAAACGAGACCCGTGATTCGAGAAAGTTGCGGACTCTGTCACCGCAACTTTCTTCAATCGGGTTTCATACCCATTGATTCCCGCGGTGTGAAAAGCTATGATTGTTTTCATGTCCATAGTATCCATGATTTTTTTTTTGGATTTTATTTCCAGCTTAACTTCAACAATTCTGGTTATATGCATGCATCTTCCTGTATACCAATTGATGGTTTTCAAGGCTGAATGACAAAGTTTTTTTAACCTCATCTTTCATATGAATGGGCTATATATTCAGTTTCCACAATGACTTTTTCAGAAGGATAGATTTCTCCTTGTTTCTTTTACTCAGTGTCGCACTTCTTTGCTACAAGTATGCAAATCCATAATAAACCTATCTCACTGGATTTTGCGGGTGGATTGTCGTTTAAGGGACTGATTGTTTGCCTTTCTGTCTACCATTTTATTCCTTCCACGGACTCTCGCACGTTGAGTAGGGCAAAGTAAATTTGTTCAATTTGGTCATATACTTTTGTTTCTCGTCACGCAAGCAGCAATATTTTTGTTTATGGACTCTTATCATTTCTCACCAACAATTTGTGCGCATGTAGGCCTTTGCGTATGAGTCCTGCTCATCCATCAAGAGCGCTGCCTAGAATGCTGACAATGTCTTGCCCCTCTGACCATTTCTCATGGGTACAATACAAAATAAGCTTGTTATTATCCCCGTTTCATATGCTACAATGACTATTCTATCAACGAAGTGTTATCATTTCCGGCCGATGCCTTCTCCAAGTTTGGCTGGCGGTGCCAATGTTCATTTCAAGCAGAGGGGATCTGTGTAAGCTTAACTAAGACCCTCTTCCGAGAGAGGCTTAGTTAAGCTTAGGATCTGTGGGTCTAACTTAACTAAGGCCTTCGCTACCGAGGGTTTTTATGCTACACAATCAACACCGGAATCGCTCCGCAGCGCAACAGAAATTCGGCCAATTCTGTTGTGATGCGGAGCACCCGCTATGAACCACAGCACACTTGATCCGCTATTCGCTATGTAAAGAATCTCACAGAGTATCGGAGCGGCGAATTCGCTCCAATATTCGCTATAAAGAGCGCGCTATATAGCGCACTAAACCGCTACGATAGCGCATCATGGGGCCAAACCAAAGATAACAAAATTGTAATTTAAATCTATGTGTACTCGTCCAAGCCTAAAAGGCTGGAGCAAGTAGGAGAGTAGATGTAGCGTCTGTAGAAAAGAAAAAACAAGATAAAGGTGAAATGAAAAGAAAACATAACAGAAAGAATCGGGAGATAGAAAAAAACCCATCCGAAACAATATAACTAGCTGGTTTTCTTAACCACCTTTTCCATATAGAATTGAAGAGCTGTTGCAGCTGGTTCAAAAGCGCCTTCAGGTATCACTCCCGCCTTCAACCACGCTTGACATCCAACAAGACGCTCCATTGTTTTAGGAAGCATACTGCCTCGCGACGGGGTACATATGTCAGCAGCGGCAGAAAAAGTCCGCTCACATGCACATGATGTGGCGGAGATAGACAAATAGTCACGGGCAAGTTTTGCAAGTCGGGGGAATCAATGTTGATGCTCCTGTAAATAAAAGAACATGAAAAGGTTAGCCACATCAGATTCACATAAGAATCACCAGTAAATAGTAGACCTGTGAAAACCAAAACATACCTTCCACCAATTGAGAGGTGTTTGATCTTTTTTGATGGGAAGTCGACCTTGCAAGAAATCATTGAGCTCCGATGTCATAGACTTGCTGGGACCACCAATTGAATCTCCAAACACATCGAAAATGTCGGGCTCGGGGGAGATGGTGTTGTCGTTATCTTCAGGTGGTGGTGGTGGTGTGGCCTCAGCCTCAGGCTCTTGCAAGATGTCTTCAAAAGCAGTCTCAATCAGGGCTTGAGATGTTATTTCGTGCTCGGGGTAGTGGAGCAAAAAAAATTTGACTCGGAATCGGGGGTTGAGAATCGTGGCAAGAACTATTGCATCGCAGTTGACAGCCTCATCTTGATATTCTTGAAGCCATTTGATCATGATGGTTATGGCGTTGTTGAGACTAGGAAAGATGCCTGATTCAGCTTGATGTTCTTTGAGCTCGTTAATCACTCTCTTGTATTCAGCCAAGATGATACAGCCCGTGGGACTGTCCCCTTCAACTCGAGAGGTGCCATCGACAAAAGTCTATGAAATAAAACTGGTCGTCAGTAACCTGAACTCAATCAATCACAATAAAGAAAACACACCTTTAATACTTTATTAACTGTCTCAACAGCATGCCATTCGGAGGGTGAAATTGTAATACCCTTAAAGAAGCATGCCTTGCGATCTGCTGCGATCATGGAATTGATCACCTACAAAGCAAAATCATGATACAATATTTGTATCAGAAGATAAGATGAAATTGGAAGATATAATGAAATTACGTACCTCCTGGGCCTCACAAGCTACCTTACGACATTCGTAATGGCTGTTCCATCGGGTTTTGCAAGGCCTTCTAAGCATTCGGCCGGTGTAACCCATGCGAGTAGCACACGACTTGAAATCGTTACGTCGAGCAGCACTGCTAGAGATCTGCCCAGAGACAGAGTTGACCTATATCAAAATTAAGAAATTAATGAGATAACAAAGTTAGCAACCAAATCCAGCGATTTGATCAATTATTGGATAGAACTGACCTTAGCAAGTGCAACAGCTACTACATCATCTTTATCACAACCGATAACATCTCGACGTCGATTTTCGTGTTCATCTTCGTCGTCCACACCATCAGGATCATCAGGTAAGCCAATTTCATCTTCGGATTCTGAGTCCGATTCATTGTACTCAATTGCATCCTCGCCATCGTTTACCTCAAGCCCAGGGATTGGAAGGGCAAATCCGTAAGGTGTTGATGGCTTTGCATTACCTACATTCTGACCAATTGCCTTGAGGCCGTGCCCGACAACCAGATTGAGCTTGTGCGCGTAACATCGAACGTGATGTGTTGAGCTGTCCCAGCTGGCCACGTCTTCAGAGCTTGCAAACATCGCCTGAAGCTCAGTAGCCATCGGGCGATTGTTCCCTCCGCTGTCGGTGGTCTGAGCTACCATGTAAGGAGGACAATAAAAAAAGGACAGAAAGATAAATAAAGAGAAATATAAATAACGAGAAAAAAAGGAGGCTTATCTTTTTATGAAGACCATGCCGAATCAAAAAACGGCCAATTGGTCTGGCCAGGAGAGCTCCAAAGTGTCTCCACCCCACCATCTTCAGTGTGAGATGGGTGGATTGATACTGCCAAGAGTCGTTGATATAGTTGGCCGATGCGCCAACAAAAGCGTACCGGTTCCCTTTAGTTGTCCACACATCATGTATCAAGCAGAATTTCCCTTGATTTACCTATGAAGATCAAAAGTCAATCAGTAATCAATATATAATCTGAGGATATCAAAAAGTTAAACAGGTAAAACTTACTTTCAATGTGTTAATCGCCTTGTCATGCAAGGCCCCAAAAAGCTGCACCGACTGCTGGGCCGCCCAGGTGGAAGATCGAACGACAGCACCACGATTGACTGAGTAGAAGGCGGTACGGAGGGCTGGGTCTTCAAATCGAGCCCATGGGAGAGCGTGCCGAATGATCCATAATACCAATATCATGTTCAAAAGCTCGACCGTGAAAGTAGGTCCAGTGACAAAGGAAGTTAAAGTGGAATCTTGACTTTTCTTGTTCTGTTCATGATAGGTAGGTGGAAGTTTGCGACCGGATTCAATTGCTCGATGCCGATTCTTGCAAGCAGGGCGATTGGCACTGCCATCGCGATGGCCCCACAAGTTCCAGTATGATTGACGACCATTCTTGAAGATCTTATTGCACCAACGACACTGATATTTGAGACCCTGAGTAATAAACATTCATGTTAGCATAACAAAGAAAAGATAAAAATAAACTAAATGTCTATACAAGAAGTTGATGGACACGTACATCAGGAGGGTGAAAGAACTCAAGGAGTTCGTTCACGCGAGCGCTACGAGCTTCATTATAAGTGGGTCCATTAGTTCCAACAAACTCGATATCAGAATCTTGAGATAAATCAACATCATTGGGAACTTCAAAGGGCTGCTTGTGACAAATCAGCAAAGTTTGTTGAAGCTCGGATGTGATATGGATCACTTACATCCATATTTGCTCGCTTGGTTGGTCGGGGCGAAGGACTTTTTGATCTCGCTGATGATGATCTAACACGTTTGCTGGTTGATGATCGAGGCTGGACATGATAGGCCATTGTTAGTTAACAGCCAAATCTTTGAATACATAAGAAAGGCAAATAGATAACAACAAACCTTTCCCTTGTCAGTTGGTTTGACTTTTGTTTGAGCGGTGACTGAGAGTCTCTTCTTGGTGGTAACTTTTTTGATGGGTCGAGGTGATGGAAGTCGATGAGCAAGACTCAGAGTACCTGGCTGATCATCCTCGGAGTTCGCTGAACTTGAAATGGTGATACTGAGAGAGGTTCGAGAGTCTTTGGGAGGTACTACAAATCCAGGCTGGGAGCGAGCTGGGCTAGGAGGTCGAAGAGTTCTAGAGCTGGACTTACTGGGAACCTGGAGAGTCGAGGAGCTTTGCGATGATGATTTGGAAATGGGCATTGTAATAAAAGTATTAAAGTATTAGCGTCACTGATGATCGAATCAAACAAGCTTCTCAATTTCTACTTGAGAAAAAGACGTACCACAACTTGAAATACCAATTGCAGACCCACATTTCAGCCGAATTTGAAGACAACCTATCTTCAAGTTCGACCACAAGCCAGCCAGATTCGAAGTCAATACATCCAAGGGTTGTGTGGTGTCGTTAGTTGATGAGAGGAATGAATGAGTTGTTCGGTAAAGAGATCCAGTGGCGCTGGTATGTAGTAGTACAGCCTGGGTACCCTGGACCCAGCTTGTATTGCCGCTATATAGTGGAAAACCCGAGGCCGGTCGGGTTGCGCTGCGCTTGACCCGCTATTGGGAAAACTGGCCCGGGGCTGTGGTGCGCAGCCCCCGCTACATATGGCGCATGTTATAGTGATGGTAAAAACCGCTGCGCAACCACTCCGCAACCGCTATTGGATGCGGAGTGGTTCTGGTATTGACACAATCATGCGCGGAACTATGTACATAGTCCGTGACTGGAGGTGTTCAACAAACTTAACAAAGTCCCTTGCCAAAGGCCCGAGCCCCAGTGTTCGACGTCGTCAAGGTTCATGAAAGCTATTTCGGTAGTCTTGTGACTTCGACAAGGTCGAAATATCTTCTAGCCCAGCCATTTTCAATTGTCAATCTTGTTCGGGGGGATCGGAGTCACAATCCAGCTTGAAAGCCTGGAGCAAAAGAATTATAGCACTGCTTCAGGGATCCGCTCCACTGGCTCGTACAAGTCGGTTGGCAAAAACAGCTCTTGATCGGGGAGAGCATTCAGCTGATTTCAATCGAACTCGTCGCATAAATCAGTGTGAACGACATCGCAGTTACTATTACTCAACGTTTTGCTGGCCTTCCATCCCGCAAGCTAAACGATGCTTTCCCGCTTCTCCGCTGGGGCACGGCGGGGGAAAGCAAGCCTTGAAGTCGATAAATACCTTGGACGGTGTTATGGCATAAATATCTCATTCGCATGACCGCATTATATAATTTTATTTTATTACCTTTCTCCACACTACGGACAGTGATATCTATATAACCATATTGAAGAACTTATTTGTCTTATTTCTTTCGCTCCCTTCGTTGTAGAAGCACAGGTTAGAAGTCTGAACAACATCTAGTTCAGGCCCCTTATCAAATATCATTTGTAAAGTCCTTTTTACTCTCAAAAACTCAACAAAAAATCGGCAAGGATGGACCGTCTTGCATATTTCTTCTTATTCTCATTTATACTGCGATTCACCATCCAACATCCTGGATTGTTAGCAACGCAACATAGAGGATTGTCACTAAATACTCCAAAGCCTGAATACCAGCTAGATCCAAATTTCGAAATCAATTCCAAAGGCATCACACGTAAATTTGTGTTAGAGGTAACAAACATCACAGCTTCCCCAGACGGGTTCTTGCGCCGTGTTTTAGTGATCAATAAGCATATGCCCGGGCCATTGATAGAAGTATGTGCACATGTTCTCTCATTAAGTTATTTTACAGCCATCTAACGTAAGCTTAAATTTTGCATTTGTAGGCTAATGATGGTGATAATCTCGAAATAACCGTCATCAATCAACTTGATAGTCCTTTGAGTTTTCATTGGCATGGACTTCACCAGGTGAGGTTATAACAAACCCCTTTACCCAATACTGGACTTCTCTCGTCAAAAACAAGAAAGTCTATGGAACTGTGCAACATATTGAATCGTGTTCTTTTTAAAACTCTCGCATATTGAACTTTTCATCGACACAACAACAATGTGCAACTCCAGAATGGAACAAAGTGAGTAGATCATGTAACCAAGAAACTTCATATCTGACGGTCATACATTCTGAATCTCACTGACATTCGTGGTTGCATTTGCAGCTGGGAGGACGGAATCACAGGTACATTCATAAATCTTGAAAGCCCCATAAGCTTTGCACGAACTCATCTGATCCTTCACTTGGTGGTTAGCTGTCACGCAGTGCCCAATTCCAGCCTCAGGTGGCCGATACACTTATAAATTTCAATTGAGAAAACAGTAGGTGGTGTTATAAAGTCTCAGCCTGTTTCAATAAGTAACTGACTCATTTTAATCTTCATGGCAGATACGGCACATTTTGTAAGAAAAAGAAGCTCAAATCACATCATGCCTTGAAAGATTGCTTATATCAGACGTCCGCCTTTCACCTATATTCTCCAACTGTATCGTTGCAACTAAAATGAAGGGTACCAGTAAGCGATCTTTTACATCTAGCTTGATTTAACATACACTGAGATTTTTATTTCCATTCAAATTTCCAGTGCTCATCACCAAAACCTCAAAGCTGATGGAATCTTGGGACCGCTGATTATTCATTCACCTGAGGACCCTTTGAAGCGCGGCGTCGACTTTGACCAAGAGATTGTCTTGATCTTGACAGATTGGTATCATACGTAAGATCTCACAAATAATTTTGCCCTGCTCCATATTGATTTGCTTTCTTTCTTTGTAGGATGTCTTCCGAAATTGTTCGACAGATGCGTTCGCCCAAAGGTTATATGGGTAGTGCAGCAGCTCCTAGTCCTAACTCAGCATTGATGAATGGTGTAGGAGAATACAACTGTCGATTTGCGACTAAATCAGAAAGATGCAAAACTACCTCACCACCAGAATTCTCTGTGGTAGCAGGTAATAAAGTTCGCTTTCGGATCATTGGTGGTGGATCTCTGGCAATGTTCTACTTTTCAGCAGATCAACATGTGTTGAATGTGACAGAAGCTGATGCAACGCCTGTTCATGGGCGTAAGTACCACTCTGAACTATTCTCTACCGTTTCAAACTAATCTGAGGGTGAGTTTTTCTAACGATTTTCTCAACAGCCACCGGAATCCATAGGGTCAAACTCCACAATGGTCAGAGATACTCAGCAATTGTGACTATTGGAGAAAAGGAGGCAGGAAGTAGCTTCTATATAAGAGGAACTATGGAGTCTGATTGCTGGTCATGGTCAGTGTGAAGTTATCTCAATTTTTAAAGCTTTTCCATGCTATACTTTATGTACTCCACTATCATACTAAATCCATTTTGGTCTGATTCGTTCTCAAAGGGTCAACAATGATGTTCAACTGACTGCGTATGGCATAGTAAGAGTGAGCGCAAGCAACGGCTACATAGATCCTCGATCCTCCCAGGAACGCCCAGTTTCAAGAGATTGGAAAGAGCAACCCGACGGATCCTGTGTAGATTTAAATCCAAATGAACTCTCACCTATCATTCCCGTCTCGCCACCCAAAAAAGTTGCTGGCACTGGACAATTTACAAGTGCATTTGGCTTTCGATCCATTTTCAACAGCTCTCAAATCGCGCCAGATGCTGCACCTCCTACTCCTGGTACAGTAATTCCAGGAATGAAAAAAAGACAAGTACAAATTACTACAGCAGATGGTTCTGCTCCTCGTGGAAATGCACCACTTCCGGCACCCATCACTCTAAACGCAGGTCCGCCTCCTATTCCTAAGAACGGAGTAGCTCGTTGGTTTGTCAACAATGTGACATGGGAAGGTGCTTTCAAAATTCTCTGAATTCAAAGCCTTTCATTTATTTTTCTCAATAGAACTCACATGAACATCATTTTTCAGCTTTTACATATCAACCTATCCTTTTTGATCTGACACCTGGTGGTGTAGGACGCGTGAATGAAACTAGAGTAACGAGTGTGACGGTGGGTTCTTATATTGTTCCGATAGATTTTGAAGATATTCTGAAGTTTTTGGGGTTCTTTGCAAACGCTTAGTTTCCAACCGCAGAGTGGTATGACTTATATCTAGTTAATACAGACGCAGGTTTAAATCACCCTTTCCATTTGGTAAGTCTAAAATCATTTACTAAAAATGTCATTTGGTCTCCAAGAGATCTTAAACAATGGTCTATGATGTCTCTTTTTACAGCACGGAATGGACATGCACCTTGTGGCATTTGGTACAGGATTACCTACACCTGATGTGTTGAGCAAGCTGCAATACCGAACTGATAATCCACTCAGAAGGTATTTTTACATCTCTTCTGGTGTTCTTTTCCAACAGCTCATCATAAACTTCCTCCCAAAATTATCAGGGATACTGTCATGGTTGAAGGGGGTTCATTTGTTGTAGCTAGAGTAAGAGCAGATCTGGTCGGTGTTTGGATGATGGTGAGTTATTACATCCATCCTAAAAACTTGTTGATTGAGTCATCATGATTTTACTAAGATCTTCAATTTGTGTTTCTCAATGGTGATTTTCAGCATTGTCATATGGGATGGCATTTGTGAGTTTTTCACGTTTTTTTCATGCTTTAGTTGTCCAGATCAAAAAAAGATAAATCTAATCATACTGATAAATGAATTTAAATGTGTTATTGAAACTCTTCCTTGACAACGTCGACATAGATCTGGAGGTAAGACTTTGTCTATAACTTGAGTTACCTCATCGTTGAACTACTACTCTACTTCAAACTTCTATCTCCCCTACTCTAAGATGTGTGGGGGTGGTAGTTGTACACCCTGATGATATTAAAAAGATGAAAATCCCAGAGCGAAGTCGAGCTATGTGTAATGTGCCAGGTGGTGGTTCACGTGATCAAACTCAGCCTGGTCGTTAAAAACATCAATGGTTAGATACAAACCTCACTTTTCACTTCTCAATACCCAACTGAAAAAAATTCTCTTCAAGTTCATCATCTAATGATTTCAGGTTGAAGACAATCAAAAGACCATAGAATAAAAGATACTTTTCTCTTACTAAAATCTCATCCATTGGATTAAATAGCCTTGTTTTATTTTGAAGAAACTCTCAAAGACATTATTTATCCCAATTCTTAAATTATGATCATCTGGTTCCAAGATTTGGTTATTGGTTCTTCTTAAAAGACACTTTCTTAGAAAGTCATAAATATTTATTCATTGGTGATGAACATTTACAAACATTTTTTTTATTCCTCATATGTACTGGTTTTGTATATATGTATGTAAGGGACTTCGTGGTTTGAAATGAAGAAAAATTAAACAAAAAATCATTCAAAAGAAAAAACAGGCATTCTACATTAGCTTAACAAAGCCCCGTCCGCGTGGCCGTGTCCACACCCTTGCAAATTCACAGCCCCCAGCTAATAGTCACTGGAAAGCCAGAGACTACCATGACTTCAATAGGAATTCAATACAATTTCAAAACCATTTCATACATTTTTCCCCTCATACCACAAGAATTGCAACACCGTGATATGAATCATCAGTCTGTTCACACCTGCTCCTGTATTCACAGATCAAGAATATATAGTCTATTAACCTTTATCATGTAAATTGCCTGAGTTATTGAGGTTTGCAAAAATCACAGGTAAAAAAATACTGTTTTTGTACTATAATTAAGACTTGGATCTTGGATATCTTCAATCTTTATCAATATACATACACATCGGATTTAAAATTGCTTTCTGCAATATGCCTCTCTAGATTTTTGTTCCTTGCAGCCTTCCTGTACAAGGCATTTTTGCATAGGTATTTGTGGATTGTACATGAGCAGTCAAATTTCACCTTGATTTTTTGATTCTAGGAAGAATGTGAAAAGATTAATGGCAGAAGCTTCTGAAGATTACTATTTACATGCATATCAATCAAATTGAGCGTGATTTTTGCCCTATGTTCCATCACAATTGCCTTGAGGTCAATGAACGTCATAAAATTGAACTTCCATATCAAATAAATATGTTTTGCTGAAGAAGCACATAGCAAATTAGTAATACATGGATCATAAAATTATACCAGGTGGTTTTTGAGGTATTTTGTTGAAAAGAAGTGGTTTTTGAGAGCCATTGACCGGATTTGAAGTTGTAAAGGATGTTATATACTATTGAGATGAGGATTTTGGTATGTTTTCCCTGTTTTATTTATCTTTCATAAAATTATCATCTTTTCATCATTATAAACTTATTTTGATAGTATCAGGTCACTTAAATACAGCCTTTACTACAATTACAAAGAGAAATCTAGTTTAATTGTTAAAGTTTATGGAGTTATGAAGTCATTTGGGAATAATATCTAATGGATATTGAGCTTTTCTTTTGTTATCCAATTGGAGTAACACTAAAACTTGTTGAGAATAATTAAAAAGCAGATACTTTTCACTTTTTTCATCAGCTTTCCAAATATATCATGGGTTGAAAACTCGTGCTCTCTGGTGGCTCTCTGTCCTTTGAAAGAATTCAAAAGATATTTTTTCTCTTGGACTTATCAGTACTCAATTAATCCAGGACCTTACTGACTGTCTTGTTTTAGAAGGGCAGTACATAGACAATTTATATCAAGTTCCCTTTACTTGTAGATTGTACCCTTCCAGATCTGTATAACCCTTGTTGGGTTACAAGTTCTACAGCAGATAAGTTGAAAAAAGTACTTAATGGTACTAATTAATTTCTGGAGCTCTCCTTGCAAAAAACACAAGTCCGTTTTCAGTCCCTCTTCAAGAGTGTGGCAAAGGTGTAAGAGGGGCTTAGTTAAGCTTCTTGTTAAGCTAATGTTCTACCACAGATCAATTATTTCTCATTTTTATGTATGTATGACAAAATGATCTCAGAGATAAAAAAATCAATGAACAGGAAACCTAACAAATATTGATGCATTCAAAGATACCTTGTACTCTCCTGTTTATGGAAATGGTAAGACCCAGGAAATCTCCTGTTGAGGTTGGTGTTGAGAGAAGTTGGCATTTGACCTCAAACATGAGTTATGATGGCTTCAAAAATGGTTGGAATTAGGCAGATTCTGAGAATATTTGAGGCAGCATTTCCACCTTTTTGATGTGAATGGTTGGTCTAAGTTTAGAGTTAGATCTGCTTATGTGGAAGCAAAGTGTGAAAGAGAGGAAAAACCTTTCCCTTTGAGATGTCAGAAGAAACTCAAAACAGCAGCATCAGAGTGTTTCCCAAATTTTTCTCTGTTACAGTTGCTGCCCAATATAAGAAGAATCATAAATGCACCAAATATGATACTTACAAGGTTCAATAGACCACTTTGAAATAAGCATGTTAGCATATCTGGGGAGAAAGTGAACCTAATGCTTATTTTGGCAATCAAAAACTGCATTTGAGATACAGCCGTTTCAAGAAAGATTGACAACTTTTTTTGAATAAAGTCGTCTCCACAGCCGGTAAAATCAGAGAAAAAACTTGATTACATGCTTATTATTTTTTGTATTCTTCCAATTAGCAGAGGGACAAAACACGGGTTTTGCACATTGACAAGATTTTCAAAAAAAGAGATCTTTGTTGAAACAGCTGTAATGTATCTTAATAAACTATGGTGTTTAGACATTTCTGCCAATATTTGTGAGCATATTAGGCTGATCTAGGTATAATTATATTTATAAAACCCATCAAATTCACCCCTTGTAAGCATATTTTCACAAAAAGATGTTCTTAGCCTATATGCTAAAGCAACCAAATGAGCCCCCCACATTTCTGCTTCATCAATATTCAACCTCCATACCAAAATAAGCTTACTTGATGTGTAGTTGAGCAGCAACTGCACAGGACTATCAACTTTTTGTAGAGGATTCCTCATTTTTCACTTTCATTGTATATGATTGTTTTTACCCTTGTCTACATCCAGGAAGACTTGTGTTTTATTCTTGTTATATGCATCATTTTTTTCATCTTTTTTCAAGTACTTCAACTGAGCTCTTCCTCAATCCCATGCTTGCTGTACTTATTTTTGCCTGTCCACTGTATTGATTATGACACTAAATATACAAGGTAGGATAAGAAAGAGACCAGGTTACCTTGGGAGGACGGCCATCTAGGTTGAGCAGGGAATTTTGTTGTATTCTTGGCTTTTGAATTTCCTATACACTGTTTTTTGTCATTAATAATACAGTCACCTTTGAGATATCTTGTGATGTGGTGTGCATCCCTCCTTATGGATATGGGATGGCATCAGATGTTGGGCAAACAAATAATTTAAAATTTCAAATATTCTCAAAATCACCTTACAACACCCAAACCCTTTCTAAGTGGATTGACAAGTTTTGTTATGACACCTTAATCAGTGATAGATTGTGTTTGCCCTTAATGACAACTTCCTTGCTCTGCAGCTGTTCCCCTTCATCTAGCTCCTGTAGATAAGAATGGAAGTGCACAAAGTGTTGAGTTTCTGATATTTATTCAGCTAAGAGAGGAAAAACTTTTGGAGTATCCAGTTCTTTGGCAATGTAGTTCCAATTCAGTCTAACACCATCCTCTGAAAGTCTCATTCTCATTTTGTTCCTTGCCTTTGAGAGATGCTTGCAATAAAGTAAAAAACAGTGAGTGTTTTTGGAAAGTCCACATGATTCACATTTGGGAGTGTTGGATAATTTCCTCTTGTAGAGTTGTCCATTGATCAGAGGGCTGTAACCTGCTCTGAGTTGAGAAATTGCTTCTGTGCTACCATTTTCAAGGTATGCTAGCTACTTAGCAATAAGTTTTGGTTTTGTCAAGAAATTGCTTTTGCCTGGTTTGAAAAGTAATTTTTCAATGTCAAAGGTTTCATTAGTATGTTTCTTTAAGGTACTCATACTTTTGGGTAGATTCATTGCAGCCACTTGTGCTTTGGGGGATTTTCCAGCCAACTGGTTTGCAACTCCATTTGGTTCTACTGCTTTGTGACATAGTGTCCAAAAAAGTCTTATGTTGATATCTTCCAGGAGTTGTTTTGAGGTGGTGTGAATTTGTATCAATAAATCTTGACCTGAGGCTGGTTTTGGGATGTTGTGTATGAGGAGTAAGACTCATTTTTTGTTGCCAAGGATGGATATTGTTGTCAGGTGAGGGTGAAGATGTTTGTCAGTGTTGACTGCTAACTCTGTTGCTAACAGTAACCCTAAGAGTTTGGTTTTTTGGTTGGAATAATTATTGTTGCATATAACACCGCGGGAATTATTAAGTGCAAACCCCAATTGAGCAGAATTGCGGTGTCCGAGTCCGCAACTTGTCTCAATTGCGGATCTAGTTCACATTACGTTCACAATACGTTCACAAGTTTCCCTTGAGTTTTTCTGATAACCCTTTGTCATGAGACATACAAAGGCCCCTTTCCGACCAACAAGTGTCTGTCATAGTACATTCCCTGTCCTCGCTATTTACGCTTGCCATAGACATGCCTTCAAGAATGTTTGGCAAATCCAGATTTGATGACTGTGGCATCCTTAAATCCAATGGAGTCAGGATGGCAAAGGAGCCTGACCCGTCCTTGGCCCGTCAGGCCACGTGATTACAGCTCGAGGGCAACTTGTGAACGTATTGTGAACATAATGTGAACTAGATCCGCAATTGAGACAAGTTGTGGACTCGGACACCGCAATTCTGCTCAATTGGGGTTTGCACTTAATAATTCCCGCGGTGTAACTTCCTGTGTTCTGCCAATGTTGTTTGATACCAAGCCATTGATAAAGATGATTGACATGCGTATTTTGGTTTCTCCCTCTTTGATTTGGTTTGGTAATTTCTTTCTTCTCTTCTTTGATCTGAGTTGAAAAATTCTCCTATACCTCTTGCCCATGGCCCTATTGGGAAAGAGTACACTTAGGGGATACAAAGTTAAAACTGGGAGTTTTTTCCCAGTTTCCCAGTTTCCCAAATACCGCCAAAAACGCAAACTGAGAAACTGGGAGAATGTGGGAAAGTTCCAAACACAGCCAAAAACAAAAACTGGGAAACTGGGAAAAAAATCCCAATTTTAACTTTGTATCCCACAACTGTCTCCACTTTTTCACTGGCTAGAGCTTTCATTTGTTGCACTTTGATTACATCTTGAATAGGTCCGCCACATATTCCAGAGGCATGCAAAGGTTTGTGGGTAATGAAGTTTTGTGTGGGGTGGAAGTCCACTTGTGATGCTTTTGTGCCATCCATTACAATTTATAACATCTAGTATTTTTTACAAAAGAGTTAAATCTTTCTTTCCCTTGCCTAGCTTGTGCATAGGTGAGGGAAAGCAGTACAGCGGGAGTTGAGTTCCGCTGTCAAGGATAGTCCTCACTACTCTGGAACTCTCCTCTCTGCAGGACTCAGTATTGGAGGAGGCTCTCAAAGGCGTCTCTTGTAGAGACTTCTGCGATGGCTAAACCTCTCTGTTCAGGAGAGGTTTTGCTGATTGTAGACCCTTGATTGCCTCCAACTTTCCGCCTTGCCTCGCAAGGTTAACCTGTTGGGTGGGCAGGGGAAGAAAAAATTAGTTAGTAAAGGTTTATAGATAAGTTATAATTATACTTGTAAATAATAATTGTAACTATGGATAGAGTAAGGTTAAAGGAAAATTCAAGAGATAAATGAGATGAACTGGAAAGGAAATGGGAAGACGGGAAAGAGATATCTCTTGACCATTTCCCTCGAACTCCTGTGTATCTATTTAGACGTTTCTTCCCATTCGGATCTCCATGGGATCCTTCTTGGGGTTTTATTTCATCTACATATCTCTCCTTTGGTGTATGTTTTTCTATGAAGTTACTCTATCCATGGACAAATCTAGCTCAGCGTGCCTCAAGCAAGAGGCTATCATCCATGAGAATGGGGGTAGAAAAAAATCATGACTCATCATATTTTTTGAGGTACCTTTGAAAGCACCTATTGCAATCCCATTTGCTCTGTTTTAGATCTTGTCTAGTATCTTTGTTGCCTTTGTTGCCTTTGTGTTTGGTTTTTGCATTAGCCATCCTATGCCTTCATATAGAATCCTGGGAATCATAATTGTTATAATTGGCTTCTTAGCTTATTTTTTTGCAAGGCCAGAATATCACTTGTTGATCCTGTGGAGCTTTTGTAGTGTGATTTGGTGTTTTTCTGCATGTGCTGAATGTGGCTGTTGAATTTGTGTTTTGGGTGCAACCATAACCCTAGCCATTTGACCTTGATTTTTGGTTTGAGAACGGTTTCACCAAAAGTGAAAGGGGGGTTGGGTTTTGTTTGATGGTTAGATGTGATAGTTGAGCTTTCTTCCTATCCAAAATTTCTCTGTGTTTCCAGGCCCATTCAAGCAAGTGGTTGGCACGTATATTAAGTATAATTCAGTTTTCTTCAAAAATTCTAGAGGCTACCAGATGGACTATCTCATCTATTAATCCTAAAGATAAGTGGTTCAAAACAGGTCTGGGTGCTTATCACTATGTCCTTGTGGCAGTTGCCTGACAAGAAGCGCACACGGACTGCCTTTGAGGCACAAAGGCAACTTGTGTGCGCTCGTCAACAAGCAAACACCCATGGTGTATGGCCCAGTATCTCAGAATTGTACAGTTCATGTATCAGATGATGGTAGTGGAGAGCCTTGTGGTAGGCCATTGTCTTTAAAGTCTTCCAACAGGTAATCCTGCAGTTGCAAGTTGGTTGATCTCTCCATCAAAAAGCCTTGGATGAGTTGTAAAAGGTACATGGGGCAATTGTATTCATGTATAATCTATCATGGTTGTGTTCCATGTACCAAGGGGTATGTATGCTGATTCGAGGTCCAGGAAGTCAAGACAACCTGTTTATTTTACCATTTTTGCTTGTCCCAGGACATCAGGATTAACAGGCTGTTGTCTGTGCTATTTTGATTTCTGCCTCCCATATGATTGGGTGATATTAGTTTTGTACTTGAAATGAGCTCTTCTTCAATTCCATGCTTACTGTGCTTCTGAGAGCTGGCAATCAGGGCTGTTTGTATGCCAGCCCCATCCGTACGCTATCGCCGTGACTTTGCGGGCTCGGCGCCGGGTCCTTTGAGGTGGTGGACGTCGGAATCTGGATTTTTTTTTGGAGATCTGACGTTGACCAGCGTTGCGGCTCTGAAAGCCGGCATTTTCCACGCCAACCCCCACAGGGGCTTTCCTGTCACTGTGTAGTCAAAGCGGTCCTTGGCAGCTTGCTCCGCCAATACCGGCATATTCCCCCCAAAGCAAAACTCACTTTCCGGTACGGGGTCGAACCATATATATGTACATGGTTGAAGGAAATGAGGGGGATATTTCCAAAGGATGTTACGTACACATGCATTCTCTTTCCTTGTTGAATTAAAAGGAAAAGAAAAGATCCTTATCGATAAGCTATAAGGTGTTTAAAATTATAAAAAAACGAAGTAAAACCTCGAGAGGAAAGTTGATTTGAAGGTAGAAGAAGAGAGCATTTTGAAGAAGGCTTGGAGGAAATTGTTCATATGTTGATATGATGAGTTTTATGTAAAAGAAAGGACTGAGTTGAAATGGCGATAAACTCAGTTCAATCATCAAGTCAAAGTGAGACATGTAATGATTTTACGGGTCCGATTGAAATTGAGAAAGTTGAAACTCCTGATCGAGAAACCACTTGACTTGAATCTCTTCACCGGTTTTGGTAATTGACTCATCATCACAGTCTCTTTCTGATTTCTATTTCTACTTACCTTCTTCCTCATTCCTCATCCTATCAAACCATTCATTCACTTCAGATAAAACTTCTCAAACATACAATGACTACAACACGTCAATCTACTCGGGATCGATTCTTAGAAGTTTGGCCAAAGATTAAAGAGGTTTTATTAGATCAAGCAAAACAAGAAAAATTACCATCAGAAGCATTTGATTGGTTTGAAAGAGTAAGTTTTTTTTGGTTAAAAATCTCATTTAGAACTCCTTACTTCAAAACTCCTGCGTTCATGTCACAAACTATTACATACAATTTTCATCGATTCTGAATCTTTCTGAATCTAATGCTTTTTTTTTTCTTCCATAGAATTTAGATTATAATACACCTGGTGGTAAATTAAATAGAGGAACTGCTGTAGTTGATACTTTTAGAATTTTAAAAGGAGAAGAATTAACTTCAGATGAATTTTTCAGTTCTGCTGCTTTAGGATGGTGTGTAGAATTAGTAAGTCATGATTCATTAATCTTGATTTTGACACTTTATAATCATTTCAATCCTTCAAAGAAATCTGACTCTGCTTTTCTCGTGACTTTGTTCTAGCTTCAAGCTTATTTCCTTGTAGCAGATGATATGATGGACCAAAGTGTCACAAGGAGAGGTCAACCATGTTATTATCGTTTGGTGAATAATTCTTGATCTTATTACGATTCATAATTCGATCTAAAAATTATTACATTTTACTTCTCTGGATGATTCGAAAAAAAAACACTCTTTAGCCAGAAGTCGGTAATATAGCTATCAATGATTCCTTCATGTTAGAAGGTACTATCTATATCATCTTGAAGAAATTTTTCCGACAACATCCTTCTTACGTCAATCTACTTGAATTATTCCATGATGTAAGCCCTCTGTTTTCTTTTGATTCATGCTTCATTTCCATATAGTCATCTTTATTATTTTGAAGTTAATCCCATCTGTGTTCTTCTTTCCTAGGTAACTTTTCAAACTGAATTAGGACAATTGATCGATTTGCTCGCTGCACCTGAAGACCATGTAGACCTGAACAAGTTTTCATTAGAAAAGTTCGTTTTATTATACTATCTTCTTCACACACACACATTTCACAAATTGACCATGACTCCAATCGATTGAACTTAGGCATCAATTGATTGTTTTATACAAAACTGCATTTTACTCTTTTTACCTACCAGTGGCTTTGGCAATGCGATTGTATGGAATGACTTCACCAAATGACCCTGGTCAAAGTGAAAGTAACGAATGTAAGAATGGTACAAAGACTGATTGTTATCGTCAAGCCATGGATATCCTTTTGCCACTAGGAGTTTATTTTCAAGTTCAAGATGATTATTTGGATTGTTATGGTGATCCAACTGTGATTGGAAAGGTTGGAACAGATATAGTGGATAATAAGTGTTCTTGGAACATTAATACTGCTTTGAAGTACTGTACACCTGAGCAAAGACAAGTGCTTGATGTGAGTGTTCTTGATCTATATAATCAGCTCGTAAGATTTTTTGTGATCTTTCCTTGTACTTTGCTGATTTACTACTCTACAAACTTATAGGATCACTATGGTAAAAAAAATCCGGAATCTGAAAAGAAAGTTAAAGAGATCTTTTCAGCTGAAAATATTGATCTTTCAAAAAGGTATCAAGAATATGAATCAGAATCTTATCAAAAGTTGAATGGATTGATATCCGAAATTGATGATTCCATTCAAGGAGGTCTCAAACAAGATGTATTCAAAAACTTTCTAGCCAAAATTTATCAAAGAAGTAAATAAATTAGTTTGAAAGTCGATAAATATAAACCATATATATCATGGAATACATGTGAGCCGAAAAACTTATTTCTTAAAAAAACACATTTTGCATAAACATATCGTAAACATCTTCAGCTTCACAAACCATTTCCGTCATGCAATTCATTCAAATTCTCATCGTTTGGTTCTTCAAAAAAGTTTGTATTTGAAAAGATTTACATAGTTCGTCTTTCCAACAGAGCTATGTACATACATGCCTCTTGATCATCTCCCGATAGTGCCCACAAAAAAATGCCCAGAAATGTACTTTTAACAAGTTACAGATGAGAAAGGCTATGTATATCATATTCACTTCCTTGGGGTCAGACCTGTTAATATCGGGGTCGGGTCAATTGTTGTTATTTTACCTAGTGGTAAAATGACATCCTGTTTTCCTTCCGATCCATCTTACCATTTTGATTCCTCGTTACCTGATTTCATCTAGATTTCCAATCAAGAATTTTTTTTTAAATTCTCATCAAGTTCAGCAAGAAGTATTTTTCGAAGCTTTATTGATATTTTTACAGTAAAAGTGGAGTTTCATCATCTTTGTGGTTTTCTGGACTCGACTTGATTTGGTCAATATTCCCAGTTTTGCGCTAGTAGGAGCCTTTTTCAACCAACCCATTTTGTCGCCTCTTGATTAAGGTTCCAAATGCAATAGAAAAAAGTGAAGCATAAGATCATCCCTGGACACACCATAACTCTGTGATATCCAGAGGTTTGTACAGGTTGTTTAGGGTAGTGACACAGTGTTTGAGGTATGAAAAGAAACTTGTGGACAGCTGTGATTCCCTACAGTACAACTATGAGCATCCCTGGGTAGGTTTTTTATCAAGTTGTATTTTGGGCAGCATATTTTGGTGTACAGGTAGGGATGTAGATGCAGAAAGGGTGAGGTCCAAAATATAAAATCCTTGGCCTCTTTTGGCTTACACAAAGTGAATTCCAAAGCTAAGTATGCGCTTGAAGGTAAAACAGTGGATGAATTTGACAGGAACTTGGAATACTCCCCTTGATCTGTCTGACATAAAACCCAACATTTTTCTGGTTGCAAATTTCTTTTTGCCAAAACCTTGACATTTTTTGTCAGATACCTAAGATGGGAAGCTGGGTTTCTGAAAGTTTAGGATAACAACCTGACTTTTTTGGTCAGATACCTCCAAGTGCCAGGCCCAGAATAAAATCTCCAAGACCTGTGCAACAGCCTTGAGGCCCATGAGAAAGGTCCCAAGATTTCCCCAGGCGCTCCCACTGGGGCAGCCCTTGGCCAAACTGATGAATCTGATAAGTGCTGTCCACTGACTATCAGGGCCAAAGATTTTCTTTTTTGTATGTAAGTGTATATATCATGACCAAAGATACTTGTTGATTTAATTCACAAAGCTAATGTAAATAACATCTTTGATGATAATATAAAATATAGAAGAACAAAAACATTAAATCTCCTCTTCATTTTGGCAACCTGCAGTTTGGCAAAATGTCAAAAAAAGGCCATACATATAATTGTTTAAAGCTGCAGTTGCAAAATTTTGATTGATGAGAGAGAAAAAAATACTGTAGAACAACTGTTGATCAAAAAATCACAAAGTCCAATGATTGGGTGGTGAAATTCCTATAACACGCGAAACAAGGGACAATTTTCCCGCGGGAAAACCAAATGTATCTGACTCAGTTAATGAGCCAAAATGTATTATTTTGGTGTTATATCTGTGTTATTTGTACATTATGGCTCAGAAACTACATTATGTGTAATCGGTCTTCCCGCGGGAAAATTTTCTCTTGTTTCCTGTGTAAGGGTGTTGCTTTGTAAATTACAGTGGTGTTATGGGTTGAGTGAGGCATCACCAAGCCCACCAGGTGTAGGTGTTTGGCTGGGACCAAAGGTGAAAGACCCTGTCTGAACCTGAAATGTTTGGTCAGATACATGTCATTGAAGCACCAATTTCCTGACATTTGGGTCAGATACATTTATAGCCAATCAGGGCAAAGTCTGACTTTTTCAGTCAAATGGATAAGGGGCAACATTCCAGGGTCCTACATTACCCCAAATTTATGTATGTCCTGGTTTACAGCATGCAGTTTGAGGATTTTCCAAGATTCCAAATCTTGTATTCCAAAGTTAGCTCCCAGGCACCCAGCTGCCACAATACATTAGCATTAATATAGTGATGTACATATTGATGATTGGCCTTGTTTCCTCATATGTTCAATAACAAACTCCCCAGGATTCATTTCCATGATTCTGTGTTTTGTTTCACTTCACTTTGTCTGTTGCTTATTTTCCAAACCTCACACTGGCTTCAGGATGGGGGTGCAAAATAAAAAACGTTCCAGGGCACGCGCCACACGCCTACCAATCCCAAAAATCAGGTTGGTGCACCTAAAAAAGCTGTATGCCGCATAGTGAGAAATTGGGTCTTGCATTGTCTGATTTTTTTTGAACTCCACTTCAAGCTTTCTTCTCATCATCAACCTCATCATTCTAATCCCAAAAAGCAAAAAAAGAGTAAAAAGGCTCATCAAACAGCTCCGCAAACCAAAATGATTCTCCCCTCAAGTGGCTGTGGTGTTTGTTGGCCTGGATTTCTCATGGCCAAAGAACACAGTCAATCAGCTGGGCAAAAAGAGGCCAAATGCACCTATAACAACCTGGTGATGGATGGGGGACCTCATTTATTACGGAAGCATATCATCAGTCTTTGCCAATCAATTCCTGGTGACCAGAAATCAGCATATATCAACACTGGTCAGCCAGAATTTTCTGCTGAGTCCTCCAACTCAACTAGTGAAGCCCAGATGAAGTCACATTTGACTGAACTTCTTGTTCTCACTGGGTGTCTTATGCTGAAATACATTTTTTCCACTTTTTTCCATTTTTTTGCCCAAGCGCACCCTTTTTTCACAAAATGTGCCTAGGCCCGCCTTTTCTTTCAAGGGCTGCGCCAGGACCCCGGAATGCCCCTATACAGGGTAGTGATCTAAAAAAGTCCCTTTTTGACTTCCACAGATCCCCACCCCTGCCAAATGGCTAAGTCTGTTCCTGGCTTCACCCATATCTATAAGAGGGTCTTAAGTTTTCCTCAGACTTTCCTGAGACTGTCAAAGGCTGGCATGGATCACAAAAAGCAGTGGGCAGAAATGGGCAGAATCAAAGCGAGCTACATATAATCCCATAAATTTCAACTTTGCAGAAGTAAAAAGGGACTTTTTTAGATCACTACCCTTTATAGGGGCATTCCGGGGTCCTGCTGTGCCCCCATCCTGACCCTGGCTAATCATGTGCAATCACAGGCCCCAATCACTGGTCACTGGCAGGCCAGGACAACCAACTACATTAGAATTTTATGAGAATATTAGGAGAAAGTTATGAGAAATTTATGATGTGGATATCAAACAGGCATGACCCATTTATTGACAAGTTGTTGGGATACCACCAAAATTCCGATCATGTCATATGACATCATAAGAATGTCCAAAACCGCTCCTGTATTTCCCCACCAAGGATATACAGTCTATTACCCTTGATCACGTAAATTGACTGAGTTATTGAGGTTTGAAGAAAAATAACGGACAAAAAATACTATATTTGTACTATATGTATCACATGATTCCTGAATATCTTCCAGGTTTATAAATATACATACACATAAAATTTGATGTTCTTTTCCGCAACATGTGTCTCCACATCTTTCTCTCCTGCAGTCTTCCTGTATGAGCAGTATTTCCATGTGTAATTCTCCTGTATGAGCAGTATTTCCATATGTATTTCCTGATTGTGTGTGGAAGATTGATTTTCTACCCTTCAGGCAAATTGTGAGACAATACATGACCAAAATTGTTCTCCAATTGATTGATATACATGTAAACGGGATTTACCAAAGGTTCCTGCAATAAACTTTGCCATATTCTTCCCCCAATCAATGAATCAATAGGGGTTGGGCGAAAAACTGACCAACCGGTTTTGCGCCCTTGAGAATCAAGTCGAAAACAGCCGAAGATGGCCAAAATCGACTGGGTGCAGGTTTCACAGACTCGTCGCTGTGCCGGGTTACCCAAAGAGACCCAAAGTCAGTCTTTGGGTCTGTTTTTTCTCCTCCAGCCCCACCAATAGCTCAGCTTGAAGAACTGGGGTAAGTTTTTGCACCTTTCACGGATCTGTAAAAGGTGCAAAAAGGGCGTTTACGAGGCTTGTGGCACCGCAAATTGCTTTCGTTGTAAGAGCTTTTGAATGGTTAAAGCGTGGGCGTGATCACAAAACAAATCATACCGGTCAACATTTTTGGAAAGCAAAAAGACCAACAAAAATGTTGGTTGGTTTGTAGTGGCTTTGATATTAATTTTGAGCCATCTCGAAAGGATTCCCAAAAATTTGAACTTCGATTGAACGGTGTTTGGAAACTGGTTGGTCGGTTTTTCGCCCAACCCCTAATAAAAATTTTGGCTGCCCGTGTAAAATCCACAATTACATATAGAAATACTGCTCATACAGGTAGACTGTAGGGAAGAAAAATGTGGAGACACATGTTGCGGAAAAGAATAGCAGTTTTTATGTGTATGTATACTGATAAACTTGAACAATATTCAGGATTCTTGTCTTATGTATAGCACAGAAGTAGTATTTTTTGTTTGTGATTTTTTTTTCAAACCTCAATAACTCAGTCAATTTACGTGATTAGATAGACTATATATTCTTGGTGGGGAAATACAGGAGCAGTTTTGTACAGTTTTATGATGTCATATGACATCATCTCAATTTTGGTGGTATCCCAGCACCTGCCCAACAACTTTCCAATAGATGGCTGATAATTGTTTGATATCCATTTCATAAATTTCTGATAAATTGTTGATGTCAGTGGGTTGCACTGGCCTGCCAGTGACTCATGATTGGGGGCTGTGAATTGATACCACTTGCTAACTCAAGTTTGGGACCAATTACTATCCATCTCATTAGTTCTGTTCCTCTGAAAACTCCACTGTTTCCATGAAGAAGCCTACCCTGATCGTGTGAAAAATATGCAAAATGTTATGGCTGGCAACCATGTTAATTTCTGTGGGCTTTTACACCACGGGAGGGTTCTGTGTCTGCAGACCGCCTGCCACAAAGGCCGTCTGTAGTTGGACCACAGGGTGTCCTGAAATGGTCTTACGCCGTCTCAGAATGGTCTTCTTAGACCATTCTGTGACACCCTGGTCTGCAGACATAGAACCCTCTTGTGGTGTAGTTAACTATGCACATAAAATGAGATCATGGGTTGTCAAATTAACTCAACACTCTTGTATGTAGTCTGGACTTGTGTTGGACATTCCAGGCCCTTTGGTGGAATTTTGGACAAGACATGATTTTACAAGATTTCACTTTGCCGATAACCTGATCCCTCAAAGTGTTATTGGCTCCTGATATTATCAACATTCTACCCCACATCATCACCACATAGTAATTGAAAAATTTCTGGTCATTCTGTCTGCCTTGTTGTACGGATTTCAGAAATCAAAGTCATTCACATTCCCTCCATGCCACAGCATCCTTGCAGACCTGCGCTTCCAGTTTGACCACCCCTTCACATATCATCTACTTACATTTCTCATCCCATCACAACATTTGCAACCTGCACATTGTTTAGTTGCCACCTTTGTAATGAAACACCCTATGCACCGACTCTCATTATTCAATGGCCCATATTTCAAAACCTACTATGATGTGTTTGATTGATTTCATCACAAAATTTTGCCAACATTTTAAATAGAAACCTCAATCTTGATCATGATTTCCATGTTAAATGTCATGTATGTCCAGGAAACTCAGTCTCATCCCATTGTTTGTGTCTTACATACTCATCAGAAAAACCTGCAGGCATTTTTAGTTTTTTAGTCACAACGGCTTGAAAGTAAAACCTCTCAGCAGCTTGGCACTTCTACAGTGATTATTTTTAATAGCTCAAAACCAGAAAAATGATACAGCACAACCCTCAAAGTTTTAGGGATGATGTGTTGGATCTTCATCTGATATGACTGTCAAATAGGGGTGCTGTCTAAATTTCTTGGAGTGTGCATAACAAAAAATCATTGAATTCAGAGCTATCTGAAGAGAAACATACTGGGGCAAGGTAACTGTGTTTATCACATTGTATATGCTGGATGCTGAGGATTTGGAATGTGGGATATGAATGTGGTGATCAGGCTTGAAGTTGCAACCGTATTTTGCATGTACAGGGGTAGTGAAGCATGGAAAATAATTACCAACCTTTGCTTTCTAATGTTGTGACTTGGACCTGTATGTTTCCTGTCTCAAAATTATCTTCTGACTTTGCCAAAAGTATGGTGTCTGTTTCAGGCCTGTGTGCCACAAACTATTCTGGGTGTTAAAGTTGCTACTGGCACACTGTTAGTCATTGTCCACTGGAGTCCCACCAACTCATGGTCACATTATATACTATGACTGCAAAACCTCTTCCGCTCTATGAGTTCATCTTTTTTGTTTGACTCATATTAAAACTTATAAGAATTGATTCCTCCAAAACCAGATGATCAAATGTATCACTTTTGTGATCCAGAATACACAACTCACATAGACACAACTCTTTGCTCTTTGAATTTTTCATAATGTCAATTTGTCAATACTTTGATTGAAAAACTTTCACAATAAGATTCAATGATCTACTGGCTGAATTTCTGGGGAACATACAAAGCACTGTGGTTCTTGCCAGTATCTGTGACTTTTGTGACTGTTGTGGGGTTCATCAAATCTGTCAGAGTTTTATTGACTTGCTCAACACTCTAGTTCACTTTTGTATTTGTGTGAAGTCTCTCACATTGAATCACCTGATGAAAGAAGGGTTTAGAGACTGTCTTGAGCCAACCAGGATCACTCAGTGACAATGTACTTTGGTAGCATGGGGACAGCTCAAAGACACACTGGGGGCCCGGGCAGAGAACCAGCACCTCTCACATTGCTGTGACATGGAGTAGTCCAGTAGGAGTTATTGCCTGTGCAATTTGAGTTTGACACAAAAAACATCAATTCTTGTATCATTTGGGGAAGCTCTTCTAAATATCACAATGAAGAGTCAAAGTGATCAGGATGGCTTTTTGATTCTTTTCTTTTCACTGTGCTCAATCTCACTCAAAACACTATGAATTTCAAACTTCTAAATAATAATAAAATGAAGGTGATTCACATTGATGTGCAAGTTATTTATAAAACCGAATATCACTCCTTATCATACCCAATCAACACTCACTCCGTTCATCTCTCTGATCAATCAACTAACCACACGATGTACATTTATCTGTTTTTTTAATTCAAAGCCCAAGAGAAATATCAAGCCAAAAAACACCGAGTAGAGACAAGACCACAAAAAAATCATCCACAAAAGCTTTCGACACATGAATATCTAATAAGCAAGAAAAGATATAAGAGGCACAAAGACTGACACGACTACTTGCTGGTCAAAGAGAAACACCAAAAACACCAAAATGAAAATCCCACAATCAGAAAAGGATGACAAAGATTCTCGACACAGAACGCGACTAAAGTGCTTTAATTATTTATTCTTGTCTACTCTTTTGATTATTTTGCCTTGATAATCACAAACATACACACCTGCACAAAGGAACTTCGGAAATGAAATAACTGGAAAACACCAATGAAGTTATACTGTTGAGCTTGGGTGACCCAGTCAAATATATGCAATTCTCAAAAGATATAACCACTCGCGTTAGACAAGTTGGGAGCAAACGCATTTTCAGCCCAGCTTGAATTGGGATCATGATCGGGGATATTATGAGGGTTAGAATGAGCCTGAAAGAGATCGACGATCGATTCACCAAGTGAACCTCGCTCTGTAGGTGGAAGCGTTGCGAGATGATGAGATTGAAAACCGCTTGCTGGCATTGGGTGAGATGACTCAGTAGAGCCACTGTCAATCCGGGTTCCAAACATACTCAACGGGAACGACGCTTGAGCAGTATTTCCCAATACTCCGTCATTTGTGCCGGTGACCGATCCACTTGGGTTAGGATTAAACCCGCAGATATTTTGCTGAAGAGTACTCGCTCCGTCATTCTCGCCGCCCGGATGGCGAGGATTAGTAGGACTCGAGGTATCAGTCTCTTCGCTCCGGGTGCTTGGCTTAGAGTCAAATTCAGATTGAAAAGGCGTGAGCGCAGCAGGCCCAACCTGAGGAACATGTTGATGTTGTTCATAACTTAAACCGACTGTGTCATGAGCCACTTGATTGGGAGAAGTGACGAGCGGCAGGTGGGGAGCAAAGGTGGGATAGGAGTGAGTCCGTTGTTGCTGATGATCAAAAGGTGGGATCGCTTGATTGGTGGTATGTGTGTAAGTATCCTTGTGGGCAAAGTTGAAAGTCGGACTGATCGGTAGCGATGAAGGCTGCGAAAGTTTATCGACAGTCGGCTTTTCTATAGCGGTTTCATTCACGGATAAGGGAGCAGGTGCAGTTGGATGGCTACCGACATGTGGCACAGGTGAAGCGAGAGGAAGGCCGATCGGGTGATTCGACGGGAACATATTGGGTGTTCTGTAAGGGTGATATGCTTTGGGCTGCATGTGTACCGGATCCCCATAGTTGATTGGAGGTAGAGGGCTGAGTCGAAGCTGAGATCGCAGCTCATTGACCTGAGCTCGTAAATAGTTGTTCTCCCTGATCAAATGAAATTCGCGCATCTGGAATGCCCAATACGATCAGGATCGATCATACATGATGATGGGCTAAGAGAAATGGACTCTTACCTGTGATTCGGATATCCATTCCAAGCTCTTGTTGACAATCACACTCTTACTCGGGCGTTTTACGTTTCCCATGGTAGGTAACGCACGAGCCAGTTCAAGAAATCGGCCGTTAAGAGACTCTCTCCTGGCACGTTCAATAGCATTGTGAGTCGCACGACGCTCGGCCGTAGAATTTTTGAGTCTGCTAGCTTGAGAATTCATCTTTGAATCTTTCTTCTGAGCATGAGAATGAAAGGTAGGATAAATGTTTGAAGGCATTCCAACACTCTCAAAACTATCGTCCTCCAGGTCATCATCATCGGGGAAGATGTTATTGTTTGCGTGATCGGAAAGATTTGGGTGCTCGTGGTTGGCGAAGCTGGGCGGCGAGACCGAGACAGAATGATCGGATCCGCTGGTAGCCGATGGAGAATGATTGGGAACAAGGGAATGGAAGCCATTGTAGCCCGACATGTCTAAGAAGTCTTCTCTTAACCCGGTGTTGGGCTGTTGAGAATGGGTATGAGTAGATGAAACGGCCATTGATCTTTGTTGCAAGGGATGTCAAGAGTGAAACTTTGTCAGCCCATTTCTTCCTACCATTGCGGACAATTTCGTTGCAAGACGCTCCCTGTCCAGCAGGATGTGATCATGAGATATTTCAAACATACCGGTTCGGTCCTTCCTACCTAGTTCAAATGTTGAAAAGATGTTTGAAGCACCTGGGAAAACAAGACGTGTGTCTTGAGCCATGTTGACACAAGAGGGATTAAAGGATGTGTACGTACAATAAGAAAATGCCTGGAGATATACTGAATGAGGGGAAGCTATACGTATAATCTTTTAAATATATATAGGTATCACGTATATCTATGATATAAATCAAACACAAGTTGTGGTTGAATTCGAAAACAGACTGAAGAGGTCGACGGCCAGCACAATCTCTTCTATTCAAATTGAATAGGAAAGCAGCGTCCAGTCAGAGGGTATTCGAAGGGGATGAAGTTTGAATAGAATAAGGTCGGAGGTTGGATCGGCTAAAGTGATGATGATCGACTGCGGAAAGGCTTGCGGTAGCGAAAGTAGTGATTCGAGTGAAAAAGCTTTAAGGCGGGGAGGCGATTGAGATGATACCGCGGGTCGCGAGACTGGATGAGTGATGAGGGGAGAGTCATGAGGAAGATGAAGGTTGACGGAGAGACGGAAAGAAAAACGTAAACAAAGAACCCATGATCAGTGATCAGTGATTGAAGCACGGTGACAAAGAGGAAGACTGAATGCTGAATGCTGAATGCTGAATGCTGAATGAGGATGTGTGTGAATGTATTGAAATGATGGTGAATTTGGTAAATTAGAAATCTGAAGGAATTGATGATTTAACAAAATTGGATCATCAAAAGGAAAATCAACAATCACTTGAATTGATTGATCAGTTCTATTGTGCTTGAATAGCAATGGTGATGATTGCAAAATGGTAAGCAGGTCTATGTCTAGCATCATCAAGTGCTTTAAACCAGAAGCGCTACTTTCTATGGTCAGCTTGACTAAATCTGATTAAATCACATCGGAGAATTTATGAAAGAGATAGAGTGAGAGATAGAAATGAAGAGATGTAGTCAAAAGCATTGAAAGCTGGTCGATCAAGATGGTAAAGAGTACTAATCAGTCAATAATAGACCCGATCGATCGTTGACCAATCATCAAACCGTTCATCACTCATATCATTTGGTTTGATAAAAGACGGAAACTTGATGGTAAACCAGTCTTATCAAGGTGACTTTACCACACCTTTCATCAGTTAAGCATGATCACAAACATCATAGTGACGGTGCTCGCTAAGATAAAAGGCCAAGAAGAGAAAGCCGATCAAGGATGCCTAGAGCATTGTCTCCGTCCCTCGTGATCCGGCAACCAGATTGCTTTACGTGGTATATATTCAAAGACTTCATCAAGGATAAAGAATGAAAAGCGAAATACAAGGCGAATGAAAAGAAAGAATGATGAAGAGAATGTGAATTGTACTGACCGAATCTCAAGCGTGCCCAAACGGAGAGAAGAGGGGATTGATGGTCGCGAGACGAATCTCAAGCGTACCGAAAGGCGGAAGTGAGAGGAGGAGAAGGGAAAGGGAAAAAGATGATGAAGGAGTTGAAGTCAAGAGAAGAGAGAAAAAGAGGGAGAGAAGGAGTCGAAAGAGGGTGTATGATTTATGTAAATCATCTCGACAAAACTACAAAACCCTATCCTTTGCCTTGTACAAGCGCACCCACCAAGCCATTTGAAACTGAACAAAACTCAATTTGTATCAAAAGCCTGATATTCAAAGCTATTCAAAGTCTACTATCAATACACAACAACAATTGAATTTATCAAGTGGGATTAAATGATCTTTAGAATTTCAACTTTTTGACGCTAAAAAGGCTAAAATATGTAAACAGTTGATGAAGAAAGAAACCAAAGATATTCATTGGTTGGGACGAGCATCAACCGGGAGCCCCCCCTTATCTACGACGGCTGACTCGAACGGCATGAATTATTAGCAGCTTTGTCAAAGATTTTCCCTTGGAATTGTTATTAGGAATCTTTTGAGGAATTGAAAAAGGCTTTCTCGCTTGTCAACAGCTTCAAAAATCCTCAATGCGTTGGACCACCAAGCTTCACCGCATCTAGTGGATATTTCAGGAGGACGTGCTGTGCTCTGACGTACTTCAACTAGGAATGTTGAAAGATAGCACAACTCTTTCTATAACAGCTCTTCTATGGCAGAAATCTTGATGAAGTGCCCAAGAAATAGGTGCTACTTAAGCTCTTTTGAGGAATTTTTAGGAAATTTGACATCTTCTAGAGGATGGTTTCATGTTCTATATCCTTGCCAAACGGTCAGAATTTGGGTTTTAAGGGATCAAGAGTCGGAAAAAGCTCTGTTCAGAAGGAATGGAAATCATCAGGCTTTCTTCAAATCGTTCAATCCTTTAGGGCGCTCTCCGGTGTTGGGCAAGTATACTTTATCCGTTTGAAAGAAGAAGAAAAAAAGATTCCATTTGATTCTTTCATCTCCACTTCCTTCATCCACGGACTCGTAACAAAAGAAAGAAGATTTCATACCAAGAAAACTCCATGGTGCGATCATCTTATCTTGAGTGAAGTGAAAACGCCATCAGAAATTCACTTTTAAAAACCTTACATACAAACTATGAACACATCAAAAGGTAAGTCTATCACAAAGACAAACTGAGAACAATTTTTCCCGTACAATTAGTACACTTTGAAGTCTTTGTATCGATTTTAGGCTTCCTATGTACTTCACAGTTTTTGTGTTTCCTTCACATTTTCTTGCTATTTGATTTCTTCGTTGGTCACAGAGAAATGTAATTCAAAATTGCGCCAGGTAAGGTCTTTTTGATCTGATCTGCGAAAGCCAAAAAATCAGCTAGCCTCAGCCAAGCAAATCACAGACCAGGGTGGCGTCCGGGCAGAGGTATTATACTGGGGTAGGCTTTGTTTGTGGAGAGGGACTGAGAGGGACTCAATTTTGAAGAAATTGTATGTATTTCAACCAGATGAGGAGGTGAATAAATAAGGCGGGGATGTCTTGGCTTTCTTTATCATTTTTTTATCATCGTGATGAGTTTATTCACACATCAATACAAAAAAGGAGGGAGAGGCCGAAAGGATAAAGTAGGGGATAGTCACCAAAAGTGGATAAGGATTCGAAGTTTTCGTCATTCATATGATATATCAGATTGACTACGGAATTCGATCGCTTGCGGTTTACACAATTCGACCCTCCTCGCAAAAATCAACTTTCACGGTAACGCACTAAATCTGAATGCGGGACATCAGGCGGCTTAAGTGAAAAATTGAATCTTGTGCATGTCATTCATGTTGAATCATAGATTTTTACTCGGCTAGGGCTATGGTACTGGGGGTACGCACCCAAGAAGATACCACCAAGTTGGCGTTGAATTTGTTTATTCGAGAAAAGAATCATGGGATTTGTATTCTTATATGATGTCATCAACCATATGGCATGAAATACCTCTTGTGATCTTCATTATCATCATTTCTTTCTCTGGGGGGTAACTTCATGAGCATTTTTTTCAAAGGCTTTTAGCTACAAAAACCAAAGTTACCATCTCGAGTAGGACTCTATGTATACCAATATCAGAAATCTATGTTGTAAAAATCATCTCTGCATCTCCTATGTCTCTTATCTTTCAAGCTGATACATGAAGTTTGACGACCGGACCTGCATGAAAAGATCTCTATCTGGTGGTGTCACACTCTAGCATTGATTTCATCATTCCTGCAATGATATGACTGACAAGCCTTCCACGACTTGTGAGTTTCGAACTCTGACTGGTAAACTGCTGGGTTTTACCTCGAGCAAGCTTTACACTTCGTGTATCACTGCGCAAAGATTGTAGCAATCTCAGTTTCGGGTTGCTCATGATACTATGATACACACATCCTTTCGATGCAAGCACGAACCATTTGTGACGTCTTGGAAGTCGTGATGATGCATTCAATGTGTGATATCTATTATCTACTTGCGCATCGAACAAAAGGGTTCCCTTGGTTACAACCAATGATGATGGTTTGCTGGTCGAGAAGTGATCGAATTCACCTCGGATCGAGATCACATCCTTGTATAATTCAGTGGCACGAAAAAGATAAACTTTCGATCAATCTCAGTTTCTGGGATACGATCTGTGTGCAATCTCTGGGATGCAGTTGGTTAAAGGGTGGAAGTAATCAAGTATTTGATTTTAGAACTCACCCTCCTCTCTATGTAGTCAAAAATAAAATAACGAGCTATTGGTTGATGGTTCTGTCTGATTCTATGTAGAGATTCGATCCCAACGACCTCAAAGCCATGTAGATATGTAGATCGGGGCTTTGGAAGCACGCAAAAAAAGCCCCCCTCAAACTCTAGCCCATAAACTTAGCAAAAGTCCCTCTAGCCCAGACCATCTGGATTTCCCAGGACTTGAGTCTGTACGTCAGATCAGTCATTTCGGCACATACAAGTTGTTGAATGAGGGATGTGGGAACGGGGTTTCACAAACACCAGCATTTGTTGAAAATTGCTCAAACTTTAGAAAACTGTCTTTCTCTTCCTCTTGTTTTTAATCTATGTGGGTAAAATTTTCCCCACCATCAATAGTGAAAGTCGGATGATACATACAAATCTGCTCACTATGATTTCTTCTCGTCTTTTTCTTTGTAACAATTGCATGTCAGAGCTTACAGGTTAAGAATTGTGTCAGAACTGACCATGAGGAGGTCAGGCAGAGATAGGGGTCGCGAACATAGTCTGAATTTTTTTAGGATCTTGATTATAAGCTGTGGTCTGTCACAAAGGCTCACAAAGGCAAACTTCGGGTAGTGCTTTGTGAACTCTGTTTTGAACTCCACTTTGTAGGCGGATAGAGTTTGACTCCATCCTCAATTATTGACGCAGTCAGTTAGGTGCAGGTAGCACTGAGCAGTGGTACTAGTATGCGTGCGTGCCACAATCTGATATCCATGATTGCATGCCATCAAAAATCTTCAGGGCCCGGCGTATTAGTAATCGAGCAAACTTTTTTTCGAGGCTCTACGTCGAGACTGATCCCAAGCTGATGATTGAATGTACCAAACCAATCATAAGACTTTGTAAGCTTGGGCTTAGTCAGGCTTAAAGACTTTGGGGAGAATCTCAAACCCTTACACAGCACAAGCTGCTCATCAATGAAAACACTATTCCTAACTGAAATCTTGCGCAATACGCTTTGCATACATTTGACGCGAGCCTGAATCTCGGAAGCTGGCATCTCTATGTATACCGGTCTTTCAAAACCCGAATCACAGGAGCTGTGACCGGGAGTATGTAATAAGGGATTGTCGCGAATAAAATCTTAGCGTCGCCGGGGTTGCCAATGCTGTGAATGATTTTGATCAAGTATCAGAGAGTGAGATTCACCGTATAGTTGGGTCAATGCTCTCAGGTGCTGTGGAGTGGACTCCAAGCCAAAGTAGAGTCCATCGCACGTTCCGGTCCGAATTCATTGCTTTGGGACGACTTTCAAACAGACCCATGACGAAATGACATATCAGGCAGAGTGACGGTCAGTCTGTGAATGATTGAAAACCGGGAAAAGAGGGAGTGGTTTTTTCGGGAACGACTGCGGCTGTGGTGAGTATGAAGAGTGATAGAAAGAATGAAAGATTTTGAATGGCATGTAAAGAGTCTTCTTTGACGATGGCTTACAGACTAGATGACCGAGCATGAAATTGAGCAGCAATGGCTTATCTTAGCCGGTTTTCCACCTTTCAAATGCGATTTTGCAAACGTGATTAGCACCGAATGAAGAGAGGATTCGAGAGCTCTACGTTGCTCGGTAATACATGAGGAAGAAGCCTGTGAATTCTGATAACAGCAAACTTTGAAGGGTTTGAAGAAGACGTATGTATGCGCTGGAAGTGAGTATAAAGGTACGACTTCTGGAACAGCGTGTTGACCGTCAGCGACTCTCGTCCTGCAATCCCAGTCATCTATCGTCAGTTAGAATCTGATACAAAGAATCATCCATTTCACTTGATCTTATAAACACTTTCTTACATCCTCTGCCGCCATTAGACTTGTCGCTATTTTTCCATCATAACTGTATAAAAATAGCAGAATGTCCCAGATCTTGAAGGACTACCAGAATCTAAAGAGCAATGACTCTACCAACCTCAGTGGCCTATCTGGCAAGGAAGCCAAACCGGATCGTTATCCTGCTCCTTTCAAGGATCATGCCAGCGCCGAATTCCTCAGCATGAGTGGGGAAGAAGAAAAGGCTTATTATGACCAAGTCCGTCTTTCACAAACTATTCCGATGCAACGTTTATCTTTGATTCTGGCGCTGAACATCCTCGGCCACTTTCTCTCATCTTTAGATCTACAATTCTCTCTATCCTTTGCAAAAGACTGCCCTTACGGCCCATGCGATTGATCTCCAACGCTCGGCGAAGCATCGAAGTTCATGGAGATACCGATTTGAAGCTTTGCCAATAGTCGCACTCTTTAAATCAATGTTCACTGCGATGTATCATGCCTCGATGGTGCTGATCAACAATCCCATGGCGCCAGTGACTGACACTACCAACTGGCTGTATGCGGTCGTTGCATACACTCTCATCTATGTCACACTCTTCATAGTCAATTGCGGACTCGTGGCCAGTAAGGCTGTTTTGTCGTTGTCCATTCTAAAGATCTACCAACGCTGATACGTATTTGCATCCCATAGTGCAGCTTCTTGGTGTTCCTAAAATCATCTCCTATTTCTCGAGGACTTGGGGTTCAGGTTATACTATGATTGCTTGGGCTGACACAAGTTTGTATTCTATTCTTTGAATCTGTTGAACTTGTCCATTTCATTGACTAAAGCGATGCGACCTTGAACAAGCTATGTACGACAAACAACGAAAGACGGTGGACTCGGCCAGAAAGGTCCTTTCAGGAAATCCCGAAGATTACTTGCTTCCCCTCAAGGTTAGAAGCCACCCTGACATGGCCACCTATGCAGCCTCTTATCGACGACATCTAGAGTTCAATGTGGATGTTGCGAAAACCATTCTTCTCATGTCATCTATTGTCTATGAGCGTAATACGACGTTTGTTCAAAAAGCTGCCGATTATCCCGATTCTGCTCGTCTGTATCTACTCAAGAGTGAAGAATTTATGTACCGATTGGGTGTTGAATGGGGCTGTCAATTCATCTCCGTTGCCGGTAAGCAGTCTCTCCCGAGCGCTAATGTGATTCTGATGGAAACATGAGCACTCACTGGTCGATGTTTGCCATTGATCAAGACTTTCAAAATGTCAGTGGGCCCTTTGCTGGAGCGTTTTACAATCTCGACAATGAAGGGAATCCGTTCATGGTCGTCGTCTTCAAAGGAACTAGTCCGGAGGCTCTAACCGAATGGATCACTGACGCAACATTTGATCAAGAAATGTGTATAGATGCATTGGGTGAGTACACTTGCCTCCATATCCATGCTAATCGTCTGCATTTGAACTAAGCTTTCCTCGTATTAGGCATGGGCTTCGCTCATTCCGGATTTTATAGTAGTCTGTTTCCGTCCGCAAATTCCGGTGCAAAAATGTGGCCTTATAGTAAGTTCATTTATGCTATTCTGAACTCAGATCTGATCAAGTTTTGATGTGATACTGAAAAATCTTCTTTTCCGCTCATTGTAGTGAGGATCATAGAAACTGTGAAGATGGTGGCCCAACGCGCATACGACAATCAGATCAATGATACTGGGCCCAAGAGAAAGTTGAATCTCTTCGTCGGGGGTCATTCGTAAGCTTTCGATCAATTGAGGCTCATCTCTCAAATACTTGTTAGTTTAGGCTGACCCACATCTTATTCTTCCAGCCTGGGAGCCGGGATGGCATCCTTGTTCTATGCACGACTGCTGGAATCCCCAGGTGATTTGGGCGAGAACATCGTCTTGCGCGATGCGTATTGTTTCGGAACTCCCAGGGCATGCGGTGCAAAATTAGCATCGCGAGTCGAATACAACCTACGCAAACCTGAGAATCTTGGCCGGACGCTCTGGCGGGTAGCGAATCGCTCCAGCTCCAGGTGGATTGGGGACGTGGTGACCCGTAAATAAAATTTGCCCTCAACTTGACTAGATCCCTCACGTCGATAGAAGCTGAAGCTTTCTTTTTGAGAAACTTTTTCAGGCGTTCCTCCTGGGTTGGCTGATCGAAGGGAGAATCGTGCCAATCTCAAAGAGGGAAGTTTGTTATCGTACGCTGCGATAGGAGTACCTATAGACCTCACGGTGCGTAGTACAAGATATTCTTCAGAAGTACTGCGTTTGAGGTCGATTTTTATCACTGATGAGATTTCTTCTTGGCCCCCGTTCTAGCCAAACCGTATAGCTCCCTTTTACACCGTGGGTGATGTCCCGAGTGGATATCAAGTCAAAGTGGTCAAAGCTCTTAGAGAGCCGGAACACGAGCTCGAGGACGCGAAAAGAGAGGAAAGTGGGTTTTTTCCACCACATCCGATTGCTTTTATGGATAAAATCATGTCTACGGCCATCCCCATGCGTAAGCCCTCAACTCTTACAGAATATCTTTGTATTATTGCCTTCTAACTGATGATTCTTTTTTGGGATTCGTTTCCTGGTGATATCTTCTGGATTGTCATCGCAGTCCATGACCACTGTAAGTCCAAAACTTGAAAATATCCTGGATTTTGGGCCGTCTAGATTCCCTATTGATTCCTTCATCTCTTCTTTGTGCCTATTTAGTTCCGGGAAGTTACTTTGCCGCATTAAGAAAGGTAGGAGCTCAAGTTTTTGACAAATCGGACTCCCCTTCGTCGGACGGCAAAACACCATCATCCCCTCAACGTGCTTTGGGGCATGAATCTTCAAGAGCCAACAAGATGTCACCCGAAACCCACATCTTCAATTTGGGCGCTGGCAATGCAACTTCGGCAAACTTGACTGCTGGATGAGAGAGACAGGAGGTCAAACAGTACTGATCAAATCTGTGTCATATATCTGATAAAAGAATCCATTTCATCTCACCTAAAAACTAAACTATCATGTATTTACTCAGCAAAACTATTGCAGGTGCCTGTAATGATGTATCGTATATTATCTTTATTTACCGAAAATCAAGTTAACTTTCAAACACTAGCCGTTGCGGTCTATGAACAAGATTTCTATTTCTATTTATGAGAGTAAAGTTCTTTGTGTGGGAAGCGATGGGTGACAACCCAAGAAAATGTGGAAGAAAAGAACCAAGTTATCCTTGCCTCTTGAACATCGCAAGACACGGAAGGGTCATATGACTATGCCACCTTAACCATCTCACATTGGACATGTAGATAGTTTTAGTCCCTCGAATGTGTGCTCATTTACTGCCTTGTAATTGATTGATTCAACTATTCATGATTCTTAGCAGGATTGTTATTTTACTTATGCCTCGAACCTCAAACCCACTCTGTGGTTCAAGGACTTGTTGATCAATGTGGATATCTCTCATGTGTTATTTGGCATAGACCCGTTGTCAAAAGAATGCCAAAGAACAAGTTTTGGACTTGGTCGAGTTGAAATCTCTCTCTTCAAAAATAAGCTTTCTTCACTATGATGAAAGAAAAAAGTCAAACCAACTTCAACCTCCAACTTTGAATTTTGTAAAAAATGGTTTTTGTTTTGTTTTCAATCAAAGAACATAAAAAATAGTGTAAAAGATTTCTCTAAAGGAAAAAAAAAGAAATTTTCAAAGATATCAAATTGATAAACATTCGAAACGCGTCAAAAGAAAAACCAAAAAAACAAGTTGAGAGTTTCAAATCAAATCAAAGATGAGAATCTGATGAGTTGATTTAGATTTGGTTCTTTCTTGTTTCTTGATCTTCAAGTCTAATTTGTATTTGATTCTTTTTAAAATCCTAAATCATCGTGAAATGGCATCTTATGTACATTTCCAATCGCTACTGTTGTAGGACGAGTGTTGAGTAAATTCTTAGCAGCCTGGATTGATTGAATTTTTTGTTACAAAAAGATCATGATTAGTATTCATCAAATAGAATCATAAACCAAGAGATTAGATTGATAGAAAATAATCACTTTAATGACAGCATCCGGTTTCACTTGTGAATATGAAGAATAGATGTCTTGTACTTGTTGGGGTGAGGGACCAGTTCCATGAATCTATAAATTGAAAAAGGGATTCAAAGCGATTCAATAAGTCAATCGATTCCCATCAAAGGATTCAAAAGAGAAGAAAAGAATGAAAGTTGAAAACAAACTTGTGATCCAATAGTCTCAGCCTTGATGAGATTACTTTCTAATCCACTTGCAACCAAGAATTGAGCTTTCTTAACTGCTCTAGTGACACTTTCCTCATCAATTCCATTACCAGCTGCAATCTTCTTTAATTCAGATAAAGCTTGATGAGTGACTGATTTGACTTGATCACTTGGAGCATTAATGATAAAACCAAATAGACCGGAATCCGAGTAAGGTAAATGAAACGATTTAAGAGGTAAGGAAGCCATAGGTGTAGTACCATTTGACCATTTGATTAAACTAGGTGAAGAACCTAATAAATGTTGTAAGATTGTAAATTCAGATCGACTTGAATGATCACCACCTTCAAAACCGATCAGAAACGTATCTTTTCCTCCATGAGATCCTTCTACGTGTGATAATCTTAATTCACCACCATAATATTTTGATTTTTCTGAAGTTGAACTAAGTGAAGTTGAAGTAGTGGGTCTAAAGAATTGATCGACTAATTTAACTAATGAATCAGATTCGATACCAGTTCCGACAACCAAGTTTTGAGAAGATTGACCAAAAGATTGAATGGCGAAATCGACAGCTGATTGATGTGAGATTTCAGTATGAGGAGTAGCAAATAAAGAATCACCTAAACCTCTTCTAAAGGCTAATTGATGTGCTAAATCAATCGCTTTTACATTCGGATCTAATTGAGCTTGATGATAATCTGAAATCACGCCTGGAATCACTTCTTCATTAAATTCATGTGGTAAGAATTTTGAACAAGTTAATACATCTCCAAGTAATTCTGCAAAGAAAGCTCTGTGAAAGCAAACCCCAAAAGACAAAGAAGAAGAAGAAATTGAAATTGATCAGGATTTTGGTTCGATTGATGGGGTTTTCTTTCTAAATGGAGTGTAAGATCATCATCATTAGAATTAAAAGTTGACTGACTCGTTTCCTTTGATGAATTCAGCATTCAAGATAAGATGTTCACGAGTTAAAGTAGAAGTTAAAACACCGCCTAATAATTCAGCTTCACGAACGACACTTAAAGCACTACGTTTTTGAGTCGACTATGAAGCATATCGATCAAATCAAGATGAATTTCTAGTCCAAGGTTTCGGTTGATTTTAATTGGGGTTTTGACTTACCTTGAAGACCAAGTTTTTAAGTACATGAGAAAGACCCGGTAAAGTTTGATGACGGGATCCAGCTTTGATGAAGACTGAGATGGAAGCTGTTAATTTAGATTGATCAGAAGTCGATAAAACTTTTAAACCGTTTGAAGTTTGATGAGATGAGATTGAAGTAGGTGATAGAGTAGAATGAGTTGCATAGGTTCTTGTGATTGACCTCAAGAGAGAAGCAGGTGAAGTGATTTTGATCATCTTGTTTGATTGAAGTTGAAGATTGGCTGAGTTGACTTCTATGCTGATGGGCAATTCAGAATGAGATCGATCATCAATCGGAGCGCACAGGGGAAACTGGATAATCACTCAGTATAAGCATATCCATTCTAAAACCATATACCATACCATATCACCATTTTCATCATCACCAAAGAAGAACGAATCAACAATTCATAGAAACAACAACAGGAATCATGTCAAAGCTCAGAAACTTATCACTATCACCTCTTCGTCCTTCATCAAGATCATCCAACTCTCAAATACAATCATCATCTTCTTCAAATCAATCTTCAAACTTTTCATCCACATCTTTGGTCAGTCGAAATCAATCATAATTCTTGTTCAATTCATATTTCAAAACTTACCTGTTTTATTTTGAATGATCTAGCATCAAGTATGGGTACAGAAAAAATTGGATGTTAAACTTAGAGTCGATCATCCAGAATTGGGTAAATCTGGTAAGTAAATTTGATAAATTCATTTCAAAATCGAAAACCAAATGACCAAATCACTCAAAAACATCTTAAAATGTTTTCTTTAGGTCAGGTGATTCGAGTTAAACCAGGTCATATGAGACAAAGACTTTATCCATCAGGTCAAGCACTTTATTGTGCAAAAGATGGGATTCCATTTCATCATTTAAATCCAATTCATTCAATCAAATCACCACCTATTGCACCTTCACCTGGTCTATCTAGACCTATCATCGAATCCATCAAACGATTAGGAATCAAGATAAATTTAAATAAACAAGAAATCAAACAAACTGAAGAACTTCGAGAACTTTGGATCCGTGAACATAATTTAAACTCCCCTGAACTTTCAAATCAGATTGAACCTATCACGAATCTTAATAAATCGTCTTTAAAAACTATTGTGAATCCGATTCCAAAAGGATTAAAAGAAAATTTAAGAAGCTTGATGAATTCATTTGATGATTTAAAACCCTTGATCGTCTTTAAAAGAACAGGACCTAATCATTCAGAAAGTTTATATGCATCAATCAAACCGGAAGAAATCATTGAAGAATTAAGTTTAAAACTTAATGATCGATTCGATCTATCTGATTTAAAAGAATGGATTAAGATTAAAGAAATTTATGCGATTCAAAAAGATGGAAAAGAAAGGATTAAAGGAAAATCGAATGGGATTAAAAGTTTAGGTGATCATTTGATTAGGTTTAGTTTAAGTCATCATCATAATCTAAGTGATTTATTGAAAGATGATGAACAATTTGAATTTTTAATTAGAGTGATTAAAAATTAAAAACAAAAATCAACATCAACATCAAGCGATTATCAAGTTATACCTAGAAATTTAGAAAGATTGTAAATAACAAGAAGAAGAAAATAATCAACAAATTGTTTTGATTGGATGTAATTGCAACTAATCTTTTCCTTCTCACAATCTAGACGTATAATCGGCTGATCCAAGGAATCATAGGAGTATGATCACAAAATTTGATCATAGCGTGAACTCACAGCTAAGTTCTCTAGCACATCAAATCCACTATGGGATGATTCCATGCAGGGTTCAACTACGACAATCCGTTCTCAAATCACCTTACTCACAGTTTCAAAATCTCCCATTGAATTATGTATACATAGTATTGCACCGCATCTCATTCCACTCATTTCATACTAATGACTAGACAGAACTATACCAACTGGGTGGACGTTCCAGATGTCGGTATTCGGAACGAGCAGCCAGACTACTGATTTCTTACTCATTGTCAGTCCAATTGATCGTGCGAGCTATTTTTTTTGCTTGAAATGGTCTGCAAAGCTGAGGAAGGACTTTCTATTGATATGTTGGTACTTTGAGGCCGAAGGGAAGTTGGCGCGTCATGATGTTGAGTGTAAGCTTCGAAGGATCACCATTGACCGACGCTTTGTTACAGACCGCGAGTCTAGAACAGTCCCTCTCTTTCCTAGAACTTGAAGACTATCCTATTCGGACTCCGGAGCCAGCCAGAATGTTTAAACAGACGTTCTTTAGGTAGGTCTAAGCTTCCGAGTAGGCCCAGTGATCCCAATGAAAGCTCTCTCATCGGAGCCTTCAAAGGTCTAGATCAGTTGGGATCATTAGTTGGAAAGATAAGAAAAAGAAGGCGAATTGGAAAATGTTGCAGTAGTGATGGCTGTGATTTTGTTAACGGAGACTCGAGAGGTTGAAAAATTATTATGAGCCTTTAGACTTGAGGTAACTTCTGAATCCCAGCCTACATATCAAGACCAACTTGCCTTCTATCAATCGACCAAGAAATGGCTCGAATGGCAAGAATGATGGAGAGAGGCGAACTTTCTATGAAATATGTATAACTAGTACTCAGAATCTGTTCTTCCCTTCCTTTTCTTTCAATTCGAATCACATTCTAGCAATAGGTTCAATCCAATTTTTCTTATCAAAATCTTACATCTTCCTCAACATTTACTCTTCTGCTTTTTAAAGTTTTGATAACTTCTAAAAAAATGTTCTTCAAATCTAACTCTTTCACCCTAACACTGGTTGTTATTTTGATCTCTTTTATCAGTTTCATTCCGTTTATAAATACTTTACCACATTCAATTTCTCGTCATCACAAGCAATACAGACATGGTAGTGGTCGTTTATCTTCAATTGGGTTTTATAAGGGTGAATCTTCTCATCAAGATTATAAACAGGCTGGATGGTTTTCAATGCCTACCATGGTTTCAATGCCTACCATGTAAGTCAATTCATGGGTTTCTTATACGGTTTTTTTAATCAACAGAAAGACTGACGTTGTGTTGTATAAAAAAACTTTAGATATCAGCAAGTGGCACAAGTTGACCCGTTGATTATCAAAGTAAGTATCAAGCGTTTTCTGTTGACTCAAAATAGGTTTTTTGTGCATGTGAAAAATTCCATTGATTGATTATGCGCAAGTATTAATGCAATGCCAAGAGTTATGCACTGATGAAGATTGACTTGTTTTGCTCTGCTTACTTTAGGAACAAAGCCCTGTTTTCGAGAAGATTATTACGACTTTTAATAAACCGTCAGTTTGATTCACATCTCGGATTTCTTTTTTGGTTAAATATTTCAGACTTATCATTTCCCTTTTCTTCTTCACAATAGTTATCCATCAAAACCTATTTCAAACCCTTTACCACCACCTACCTTTATTCCTACTGTAAATCCATCTCCAAAACCATCAACACCTTCAAAGCCGCCTGCTTCGAAGCCATCGACTCTCAAAGCACCTACTCCTCCTGCTGCGAAAGTTGTTCCCAAACCGGCTGGTCCTGCTGCACCCAAGGTAGTCACTAGCTCTCCGGCACCGAAGGTCACTCCGGTGCCTCTTCCTACCAAGAATGTGGCTATCCCTGGTCCAAATCCGGCTCTGAAGAGCGCGCCAAAGCCAGCTGCACCGAAGCCAGCTTCAACGAAGGCTACTCCAAAGCCAGCGACGAAGCCAGCTCCACCGACGGCTAGTCCAAAGCCAGCGCCGAAGCCAGCTCCATCGACGGCTCCAAAGGCAGTTCCAAAGCCAGCTCCGAAGCCAGTTCCAGCTCCGAAGCCAGTTCCAGCTCCGAAGAAAGTTCCAAAGCCAGCTCCAAAGAAACTTTGATCGACGGCTCCTTACCGTGTCTCCTCTCAGCGGAAGGCGACTCTCATTCAAAGAAGGAACTTGTTGCGATACTTTTTCGGACAAGATTCAAAACGACTTTTGGATGCAGGCTCTTGGCTGAAACTGGCTTGGTTGGTTGAGACTTTGGATGGTAAAAGGCAAACGGGTTTAATTGGCTTGGTGAGGTGGTTTTTTGGGGAAGGATTTCAAAAGGGATCGAGGTGGTATGAAAAAAGGATAAAGGAAGTTTGAAGAAAATAGTATGATGGATATTTAAACTTCTCACTATTGTATTGCTTGTGATTGATTTTGTATTTTTTTCTTCCGAGTAGTTTTTCTTTCATCTATGTGTGATGTTTTTGGGTTTGAGTTTGTTGAACGAACATTTACAAGTAACATTTTATTGATTTCTTATTTGTATAGGTGCTGATCTGGATGACTTTGTAAGTCAATATTAGCTATTGATGGCTTCGCTTTGTTGCATTTTTATTTTATCACGTTTATTTACTACTTCTGGTCTTAGGAAATCCTCTTTGTGTCAAGATCTTTTTCACAAATCTTACCATACCATATACTACCCAACTTGAACATGATCAATATCTATCGCTCACTTCCCTTCGAAGTTGATGATTTTCTTTGAAACATATTAAGATTTCTATCGCAATACATTAGACAGCTTCAGATAAAGTGGTACTATAGATTCATGTTTGAAAAGGTTCAAGAAAACTATACACTGAATTCTTGATTTGATGCGAGTGATACATTGAGGGAATTCACATCATCCCTAATTGCAGTATCATTCTACTACTAGGCGGAATAGAATCATGAAGTGAGTTTGCAATCTTAGATTCTTATTTACTCATACATCTCTTTCGAATTGCGCCATATATATGGATTTGAGATCGGTCAAATTGAACTTGTGATGAAAAACATTCCCAGATAATGATTGACAAAAATCTCAATGTAACTCTGATGAAAGCTCATGAACTTTATGTTATAATTAAGTAGTGATAGGGGATTGAAAAAGTTTGTGTTTGAAAGACATGTTTTACACACTTTGATATCACTGTTTGAGAAAACCCTCACAAGAAGTTCACCTTCTAAATGCAGCTTTTGTTTTCAAGAAAACTTTTCAATCAGATTAGAGATTTTACCTGATGTTTTGAATCAAAGAAAAAAAGGTTTAAAAATTAAGAGAAAGCACAGTTTGGAATTTGCCAGCTGAGCTGTGAAGAAAAAGCAAATGAAGCATGCAATGTTGAACTTGATCAAGAAATCAAGACACAGCTATATGTATATGAGTTTCACTGTCAGATTTTTGACAATTTCACATTGAAAAACTTTTGAAAAGCAAAAGAAAGCACAATTTGGAGTTTGCCAGCTGAGCTGTGAAGAAAAAGCAAATGAAGCATGCAATGTTGAACTTGATCAAGAAATCAAGACTCAGCTATATGTATATGGGTTTCACTGTCAGACTTTTGACAATTGGACTTTGAAAAACTTTTGAAAAGCAAAAGAAAGCACAATTTGGAGTTTGCCAGCTGAGCTGTGAAGAAAAAGCAAATGAAGCATGCAATGTTGAACTTGATCAAGAAATCAAGACACAGCTATATGTATATGGGTTTCACTGTCAGACTTTTGACAATTGGACTTTGAAAAACTTTGTTCTTCTTCAAAAACTATTCTATATGGCCAAGTCACAAATTGCTGTCTGTGCCTGGAGCAACCCACTGCAAATCCCAAACAGTCTACCTGCTGCACAATTAGATTATTTGCAAGTCTATACACTTGCCTACTTATCTCTTTGTGGGTATACTAGAACATTGGGGGCGGAGGGTCAGGCTCGGTGGTCTCGCATTGTATACTGCGCAGAATACATTGCAGTTGTATTGCGTAGCGCCATTGCAACATGAACAGACACAGCATACACACATTTTTTTTCGATGATGTATGTATGGGGCTTCATCATTGACTTCCACACTCTCTCCCCACTAGATCTGGTGCCCCCTTACAACACCACGCTACCACATCACATGACACAGACCAATCACTCTGCAGTCAAAACACTATTTACAGCTGTCTGAAATGGTACATGTCTGACTTTGGCCAACCATCAATACCAAATGAGAGATCTCTGCCTCCTTACTGATAACATGCCCATTGCCTATCATTGACATAATGTCAGCATGTTACACAACAACACCAAACTGTCAAAAAACTCACATTAATATACCATGTATCCATTGGATCATTGAAACCCTTGACTTTTCCAACAAAATCAACTATATTTCCAACTTGCATTGGTTTTTTCAAAATCTTTATGTGGTGACAGCTGTAATTTTCATTTGTCAACATATTTTCATGGTGATAACTTGAGACTACAGCATCTTCTATGCTCCAACCTGTCTGCAATCCAGCCACCGCGCACTAAAAAATGGCACCTGTTATGCTCTTCCCCTGCCTAGACAATGTAATTATCAACCATTTGGATTATTACATTGTGTTACCTTAGGAATCTTTCTATAACTTTGCTTGGAACATTCTATTGGCTTTTTTGGTGATGTGAAACTGATAGAATCTTCAATCATCTTTTTGTAATGTAGCTCATCACAACCTGTAGAGCAGACAGTTGATACGGCACATGATAAGATTGGGCTTGCAGTCAGGGATGCAAGGAGCGCTAAAGGTCCTTTTGTAAGGTATTCAGATTGTAACGTGAGGATGCACAGGCCATCCTTGAGCCAGCGCATAAGAGAGCAGTGCACTTGGTACAGGCATAAGTCCTCAGTAGGCTTGTACATGGCTCATAACAGCACAAGCTTCAGTGTGTGTCACAGAGCATGTTGTAAACCCAGATATGACCATTTCCTATATCATTTCCAACCTGCCTCAACCAAGGCATTGGGAAGAATTGGCATATTGAGCCTGCAGCACCCCAGTCCAATGTGTGCAGCCAAAAATTCTGCCATGATCATAAAATCTCATTGTTGTACAACCCTTGCTATGACTTAATTTACTCTACCCACATCATTCATCTACTGACAGTAGTGCCCAACACCATTCCTCTCTCAGCCATGCAAAGCGTCATATCACTACAGCTCCACTCCAGATGATCCACACTGTTCCAATGTGCCATCACCACTATTTTGTGGCAATCAAATTGTGATAAAACCATGGTATTCCTTATTTCTGATCAATGACCTACATTACTGCACCCCTGTTTGCCCATAAAATCCCCACCTCCATAAGATTTAAACCTATGGTGCTCTGTTTCAAATCCTTCCGTACCATCCTCCTCTGTTATATGGCCTCTTATCCATTTATGCATCTGTACGCTACATATATTGTCATACCACACTATTATATCACAGGTAACATCACACTGGCATAAATCAAAATCTCAAAAATCTACTATAATGAATTGGTGCATTCACCATGTTGTTTGTTCAAAATCTACCTGTTATGTGAGTACAATATGCAAGACTTACCGTTGCCACAGGCAGTGTCACTGTGGTAGACCCTCCATTAATTTCCATCAGCTATTGCATATAAATCTCTGACACAATTGCTTCTCAGTGTCAAATACCAAATCCAAGGCCCCCCTCATGTTACATTGATTGTGGTAGATTATTCTCCTTTGACTTCTTCCTACAAATCCTTTGCAATTCCAAACACCTGGTTTGTGTCATCAACAGGCCACAGTAGTCCTCAACCTGCCAGAAATGGATTTCATCAGCATAGGTTGTGTTTTTTTAATTTAATCTGTGTACTTACATGTTGAACCCAGAGAGATCTATAAATTTGTCTTGTCCTCATATAACATTACACCTTTACAACACTGATCTACTCTGGCCTCAAAATTATTTTTGTTGCACTTGGTAAAAAGATATTTAACAGGCTGAAATCCTATCAATATCTGCTTGATCATTACTGTTCAAAGCCCTACAAACATATCCAACCTTCTTGGCCTGCAAGCTAATGCAATCTCACTGCCATGTTTCCCCATTCTTCATTCTTGTTTCATTTAATTCCCATTCCACTTGCATTCTATATCAATCTGAGAACCTGTTATGAAAATGGCTATTCCTCAGTTTGACTATCACCTGAGATGCAGTAACGTGGTCAATCATTCTGAAATTGTTAAAGTACACCTGGGTCTTTGAATAATTGCAACTACAAAAGCAGAATACACAAAGACACCATTGGAAATTTTTTCCTCATGTCACAAATCAGAGGTTGTTGCCTTACTTGTAGCTGAACACCACACAGTTTGGAACCTTACATCTGTCACCCTTTTGTATCGCCCTCATGATGTCAAGCAATATGCAGATCATTACCTTCACACCCTGCTGAGGACCATTGATGCTCCGACACATGAAAAAATTCATACCAACACGTCTTATCAATAGTATTGTCCCATCACATAAGCCCTGTTGCAGATTTGGATTGTGCAATAAGACAGCTGGCATTCTCAATCTTAAGCGCATTGAGTGGGTTGGAAGGTTTGGTAGGGAGTTCAAGGTCTCAATGTGTTTATCATTTCCTTGGCCCGCCACCTCCCAGGCCCATTAGAACTTGAGTTCAATTAAGTTTATTAAAAATCTTGTTGAACAATCTTATGTAGACACTGATTATGCTACATGCAATAAAACAAGCATGCAGAGGTTGAGACTGTATGTCTTAGAATTGATCTATGATTGTAATCAATCCCAGAGTTACATTCAAATATGTTGGCATGGCCAAAAAAATTGTCCATGAAAAGTATTGTTAAATAATTGTACTTAGGCACCAATTATTACATAAAAGTTAGCATGCATGCTTGGCTTGAGACTGTATGAGATAGAAATGATTTATGATTGTAATCAATCTCAGAGTTACATTCAAATCTCAGATCAGTCCTTTGATGTCCATATTTGGATTCCTTGGAATGTCTTGTCCTGATATTATTCTTCTTGATTTCCAACCAAAGATTTAGAGCCATTTTTGGTGGGGAGGAGTGTGAGACTCCACAACAGGTGATATATTATAATGTTCTGTTACTCATCAATGGGATTGGTTCTCTAATTCAATCAAACCTAATTGATGAATACAGAGTCTTGTTCTTTTCTTTGCATACCCAAGCAAAGTAAGAAACAGTGGTTGAAAAGCATCAATTTTCAAGTCAAATTCCATATATTCCAAGCTCATTTACAATTCCGTCACTTTTCCATTCATAATCTACAAAACTTTATCTGGTCACAAGTCATCTTCTTGATTAAATACCCAATGTGTGGTGTTTGACTAATGGCTCAAACAAATAACTGAATGGTTAACAATTGCTGTGATCGTGAGTTTTTAGGTAGTTGGTAATCAAACAGTTCAGAAAGGTGTGTCATATAAATCTGGAACCAAGTCATTCACATTTTGAAAAACTCATTCATTGTGGCTGCTTTTGTGGTCTTGCTGACTGTGATGGGGGGTCAGAAATTCTACTCAAGCTTGATTTTATTTCAATGATATAATTCTAATGACACAATAACTTATGATTGCAAACCTTCATCAGCAGACGGTGATTGAAGTGGATGATCATGACAAAATTCACCCAAACTCATTGCAATCAAAGTGAGGCTCAATATACAGCTCATGATGTCTCAACCAACCTTGGTTGTTTGAATCCTTACCCTCACTCTGGTCTGACCTCTGGGATGCCAATGGCAGGTTGAACTCATTTGAATGATCCTGGTCTTGATCTTTGGTCATTAGACAGTGTTTATTGTATAAGTGATTCAATATATGAGGACAACTTAAAAGCTGAGAATTTTAATGAAAATGCAAAATATATGTGGTAATGATCAGTTCTACTCTGGATTTCCGAATTGAGAGTAGTTGCCATGCAGCCCTACATACCTCCGTGACATGTATCTGTCTTTATTGAGCACCACTTGTACATGGGTGTACACTGTTGGTATGGAGTGTTGCAAACATCACAAAGAATCAAATCTTCACTCTGTGCATAGGGAATCAATGTAAACTGGAAGTTGGTGTATATTCAGTAGTTGACAGGTTCTGTCATATGAATTTGTGGGACTGTGATTTTTGCAAGGATAAATACAAAAGGTACTGGGATATCATCTACTTGGACTGGGGTTGGTCTAGCAACAAAAATGGATCCAGACCCTGGGGCAGTTCCACATGTCAAGATAACTTTTAAACACGGGACCATGATAAATCCAACATGATGTAATGTGTTATAGTGCTTGTGGTGGTGATAGGTTTCAATCTGTTTTGGGCAGAGGCATTGCCATTGATAGGTTTCAGCTCTTTCCAGTAGACACATTCCTCATCGCGACGTCTCGAGTGCACACATTGGTAAGTTTCAACTGTTTCAGGCAGAGACATTCCTTCTTGCTGTGACTATGGAGTAACCATGCATCATTCCTTTAGTTGTTTGATTAAAGACTTACAGCATGAAACATTGCTCACTTAAATCAAATTTCAAATTTGGAAAATGCATCACCCAAATATCTGAACCATATTTGTGTCTAAATCATCAATTGATCATCTTGTCAGACCTTTGATTACCAAAGTACTGGATTTGGTCAAAGTTATATGTAATTCAAAACCATTATTCAAATGAATAATAAAGCAAACAATATGAAGGAGAGGTGATACAACAGTTCTTTTTCCTTGAACAGTCAAGGCAAAAAGGATGGCGGAAAAAACAGCTGTGGTTCACTTGATCTGCTTACAGGGAAGTATGCATGCTTGTCAAAATTTGGAACACCATGTATGGGAAAAACAATCCCAAATGCATTTAGGGTGACAAGGGAACATACCTCAGGATAAGATAAGCCAGAGTATATATGGTGAGAATTACTCATAAAAATGATGTCGTAGCCAAATATCAATTCTAAATACCCTGTTAACGTGAGTTTATTCCTGTGTTTAGAAGCTTGCTCCTACCTACCATCAAATAAAGATATTGTACATTGCACAGAGCTATTTCTAGAATGCTTAACATTTTCAAAATCTTATCAAGTTTTTTCTTGTGTTACTAGCTGGTTTTACAGTTTAACTGCCACCTACAGTCCTTTGACAGGCCCTGGGAGAGCTATACTGCATAATATTTGTGTTCTGCATGCAATTTCATTTTTTGTCTTTCAAAATGAGACTCTAAATCTATTTTATGTGGATGTATACACACCTGAAACTCACAGCTGTTGGCTTTGGTGTCCAGCCTCCTGGATTCCTGATCATGCAGTTGTTGCTAAAAATGCATTATTGTGTCAAAAACCCAGTAATATGGTGTTTGCATAAAGCGGGCCTGGGCTAGTGGCAGAGCCTGAGTTGATGCATGGAGTTTGGCTGGATGGTGTGATTACATGGTTTCAGATATCCATCAAACTTTTTTTGGTTGAAATTATCAAGTTTGTCAAACTCTGCAGATCTCATTTTATTTTTTGTGTCCTGTTTTTGTCAAGCAAAATATGCACTGTGAAGTTTTGCAACTTGTCACTGACTTATAAAATTGGCAAAATAGCATGTCAACAAGGGTCAAAAGTGAAGCCAATGTGCCTTCAACTCATGAATCTGTCTAATATAACATGTGCACCAGCAGTCTTGCACCCAACTTTCTACATTCAAAGTGATGACCTGTAGTTGTGTGGTTGCAGAAACACCACAAAAAACGCAAGGTCTTGCATAGGCCAGGAGTCAATGTCAGAGCAGCCCACTGACTGCACTAGACCAACTGAATTGTAGTGGGTCACACAAGGCCATACTCACACAAACAATGATGATGTGTCAAATTTATGCTCAGAAAACTAGACAACAAAGTGAACAAGCTGCAATACTATATTTAAGGTGTTCATATATCCACATCAGATATATTCAGACTCTAATTTTGTGAAAAAAAATCAAAATTGTAAGTGAAACCCAAATTTTATGCAGTACAGCAGAGTACAGCACTCCAAGAGCCCATCAAAGGACTGTAGGCAGTAGTTAAAACAGAAGAGCAGCTATTAACAGAAGTCCTTTTTTATAACATTGTCAAGATTGTTAACAAAAGCGCAAGAAAAGCAAGCAATCAAGGATTAGCTGTATAACAGTACTAAGGTTGTTTTTAACTTATTCCTCTTGATAAAATACTTGTATTTTCATAGAGTAGCATTTGTCTTGGTAATCAAGAATGCTCAAACTTTTTGACACCAGAAGACCCAATGCATGTACCTTCAACATATAGGACATTTCAGCTGCCTTCCAGGGTTACTTTGGCTTAGTTTCCGTTTTTAGATTAAACAAAAACATATCAAATCAGAAGTAGATTCAAGGTATATAGATTTTCATCCAATTATGAGACCTACAAGCAGATATTTGTTGTAGAATTGGTGATTTACCCCATGCTCCAGGTTGACAGCATCATTGTCTTGAGTAAACTTCAGTTAAATTTCATTATTTCCAATGCCACTCTAGCAGGATTCTTTTTCTTCAGTGGGATTGCGATCTGTTCAAGGAGTTAAGTGGTGTATGGCACTTTGATGTCCCATCCAAAATCCTCCCCTTCAGTTATTTTGTTAATCAAACTATATGATGAAGTAAAAGCCCAGGAACTGCTGGGAAAGACCAATCAATGTTGTTTTTCAACTTCAACAAAATACATTGTCTTTTGTATCTGTGGAAGATACAAACATGCTATTGCTTTCTACAATTTCAACAAAAAACCGTCATAATGCAACAAAATATACATTTTGTGGTTTATGCCTATTTGTATACATAACCCGTGATCATGCAAATCAAAAAATGTCTCCCCAAATCATGCAATAGCGAGGGTTTGGCTGTATGTTGTAGGAAGCTTGAATCCCCTTTATATCTGACAGATAATTTTTTTCATGGAAGGGGGGAGAGGACCATCAATATTCAGCTTAGCATGGATGATCTGATCACGCTGGGTCTTCATTGAACGCGCTGTTCATGGATGACTAAGTTCAGAAGCCCTTTCTGATGGTGTCTAGATTCTTAGGAGAAATTATGTGAAAGGGACTTTCGGATAGAAGGTAAGGGCAAGTGCGCTCATCAAGGTGAAGGGACAACACTTGAACCATTGTCTTTGTCATTTTATGTTCCCTTTATTTTTTCCATGAAGCTGTTTTGTAGTGTTTTGTGCATTTTTCAATACAGTTTTATTACTAAAAGGCAGCATACATCTAATTAGGGCTGTGACCCGGCCCTGAGAGTTCGTGGCCGGCCCCGGGGCCAAGTCCGACCCTGGGTAGACCCGAGGTCCCCTGGAAACTTCTCAGGGCCGACCAGGGCCTGCCCGAATCTCAGGCCTTGGGTGTCCAGGCAGGGCCGGGCCCAGATTTACGAGTAAAAAACCCTTGGAAAGGGGAAATTTTTATATTATTTTTGGCGAAAACAGGATCGGGCAGTCGGCCGGGCCGGGCGCCCGGGGCGCCCGCAGGGCTTTGCACCCTATTCTGATTAGGTTTCAGAGCCCCGAGGCCGGGACCGCCAGCGTTGAAAATATCGCCGGGCACCTTCGGCCGGGCAGGGCCGGGACCGGGTCACAGCCCTACATCTAATACAGGTCGCGTGCAAACCTACATAGTCACGCTCATTATGCCACCAAACTTATTCTCACGAACATTCAGATCGACTTTTCACTCAATCTGTCACTTCACTCGACCCTCTTTTCGATTTTTGTTTCTTCGTCAGCAACCAGCTTTTACCTCTCGGCCCTCGAATCATGTCGGCGGGTTTATCAGTCTACGCGAACTCACCGTATCCACTTATCAAAGGCTATGCGATTGGACCCGATATTGCCGAAGTCCGTCGACTCTCAATTATCTACTAGTTCCTACTTCCGAGCTGACAGTTTTTGATGCTGGGTATCTTTGATTAGGGTGGTTTTTCGAGGTTTGTGAAGATGTCATTTGTAATCGAATCTCAAGATCAAAATTTAACGTGTTTCGTTTGGCAGAGTTTATCGAGCTTACAACCAGGATATCTCAACTTTCGCTGCAGTCAAAGTGATTTCGTTGGTTAACAAAAAATCAAATCCAACTTTAGATGAAGCATCATATAAACGTATTAAGAAAGAAATCAAAGTTCACAAAACCCTCAAGCACTCAAATATACTTGAATTGATCGATAGCCTCGAGGACCATGAAGGTTTACCATCTCGAAACATACCACCGGCCTTTTATATCATCCTGGAGTATGCTGCTAGTGGCGATTTATTTGATCAACTGAGTAAACAACTTTCATCAGAATCGAGTTGAAATACTCCAAAATTGATATCAATGAACTTGGATTCAGTCCCAGATGTCGGATTGCACAATGATTTAGAATTGATTCACTTTTACTTTCGTCAATTGATGTCTGGTCTAGTGAGTGAATCACCCTAACTTTTACCTTGAGTGAAAACCTATCCTATTTGCACACTCTCACTAACGTTGAAATCATTTCGCATTCATCAGTATTTTTGCCATAGTAAAGGAGTAGTGCATCGGGATTTGAAACCGGAGAATATACTTGTCAGTTTTCAAATGTCTCACAATCATTGAGATCAGAATCAAATATTTCAGTTATTCATAAAACTTTGATCTCTTAGCTAGATGGGAATGGAAATCTCTTACTTTCAGACTTTGGCCTTTGCTCTGTCTATAAATACAACGGAAAGGAAAGAATGTTATCTGAGATCTGCGGAAGCGCACCTTACGCAGCTCCAGAGGTTAGTTTATCACTCTCAAAACTGCATTGAACGGATTCGGGACGTGAAGCATCTGATGTTATTCTACACGAGCAGTTAGCATTTGGTCGACCTTATCATGGTCCAGCAATCGACATGTGGTCTTCTGGTATCATTCTCTATGTCCTCCTGGTCGGAAGTAAGTCTATTCGGCCTGATGCTTAAACAGAATCCCTTGTACTTGTTAGCCTGTGCTAACCTTCGTAAATGTCTTTGCGCGCTGTTATTTTTTTAAGACACGCCTTGGGACACTCCAACTCTGGAAAGTCCCGAGTTTGCAGCTTACGTAGACGGGTCTATATGGCACACGGATCCATGGACGCGAATAAATCATGAATTAAAACGTATATTTTGAATGTCGACCATATTTACATCTTTCGAATTTGTTTGACCATGTTTTCATTTATGTTTTTTTGATATAGATTTCTTGCAACAAATGATGCACATAGACCCGGAGTTAAGAATGAACATGACTCAACTTGTAAAGGACCCATGGTTTAAAAGGTACGCTCAAGTTTTTCAACAATCATAGCATACCATAGACCTTTGTTGATCTCTTCACGATCACTTTGATCGATATTGATCCACTGTTCGATCACTACAATATCCAGGAAAAACTGTCTGATGAATCGTGAGGGACTAGCTTTATCTGCTGAAACTCTCGCAGTCCGACTTGCCAAACAGCGTCAGAACGCTGATGAGGGTACTCATTTCGATGAAGAGGTCGATCAATTGTATGAGTTTGATTTTATTTACTTCCTCTTGCCAATATATGACTAACAGAACCATTTCAATAGTTGTACCGAAATGGCTATCCCAAAAGATTCCAATTTCGATCCTAATAGTACATCACTACCTCAAATGTCTCAAGAAATGGCCAAGTCACAAATTGCTGCACGTTACTTGAACGACACGGCTGCAAATCCTACTCAACCTTTCTCTTGCACAGTTCGATTATTTGTAAGTCAATACTCTTACCGACTTACCTCTTCATGCTGAGTCGAGAAACTTTTACCTAGACACATTGAATCTGATTGTTCAAATCTTTATCAGACTCAAAACCCTACTTTAGCATCCCAAAAGATGCTTCATGGAAATACTTCAACAATGTTTATATCTAAATCATCAATAGAAGAACTCGTAACGGCTTTTACCGCAGCTCTTGATGTGGTCAATGTTCAACACGCTGTCAAACCATTAATGAATGATTTAAATCAAGATCAAAGTCAAAAGTATCAAGGAGGGGTGAAGTTTCAAGTAGCATTTACTGATAATCGAAAACAAAAAATGATTGGATCATTAAGAATTGAGCCGATTATTGATACTGATTCAGAAGTTTCAACAAACGTTGGTACTGATTCAATGGAGATTGATGATAAAAGTAAAGTAGAAGTTCAGGAAGTGATTTGGAGTGTAATTTTTAGAAGACAAAAAGGTGATGTTTTACGATGGAGACAAAAATATGAAGAACTCTTTAGTCATTTACCTGACGGAATTGTTTTGGCTAGATAAAAGTTTTTGAGATTTGTTTTTTTACATACATATATATCTGGGAAAGGTATTATCTATTTGTATGATTGTATTTTATATCATTTTGGTTCCATTCTTTGGAGAATACTTAAGTATATATACGCTATGATTTATGATTGGAGTCTTGATTTTTGAAATTTTATAAAGTTGTAGGTGTCTATACCAGAGATAAGTACAGATTACTTGATTAGCCATGAGAAGTGATATGATGTTCATGATCAGGGTATAATCTATACATATAATGATATAAATTCATTGCAGAGAGCCTTTGGTGCTTACGTCCTTGATTTTTTTCCAGTTCACTATCCTCAAATTGTAAGGTCTGGTTTGGGAGAGCCTCTTAAAGTGAGAGAATGCTGTGGGTTCATTGGGAAGTGTGTCCAACGTATGACTTGTTTAGCTCAAAAAAGAGTGGGTCACAGCTGGGGAAAGATGTGAGATGATGAGAATTTGTGAGTCGAGGGATCGGACCAGGGCTGAGCTGAGAGTTATGCAGATACATTTATCGCGTGCCTGTTGGCCTTTGACCACTTTGGTGAACTTTCAAGGATTCGTTCAACAACCATGCTCTATTCATCAACTTGAAATCAACTTTATCATTCATCGTAATCCAAAATGGCATCTATTCGTCTATACACCACTCCCAACCTATCTAGCTTTCTTCAACAACTTGAAAGCGCTCGAAAAAGCCCTCGAGATGAAGCAATTGGGACAGCAGCGGTCACAGCAGGGCTTCAATGGATCGTTGATCATCTTTCAATCGACGAGGCTCCATTAGGTCCTGATTCAGGCTATGGCCACTTTTACTGTTCGAAAGGCGTCCGTCTTGGTGGCTTAACGGGAAACGATCTTCAGAAAGAAGTCATCACGATTAGTTCAGATTCAATGTCAGACGCTCGTTCTTTCTTATTACGATTGATTTGTTACAAACCCAAAGGCAACATCACGATATGGAGGAAAGCATTCGAAGACTGCCTTCAAAGCTGTACTGATTGTGTGATGGCCCATGAAGGCTGTACGGTCGATATGGCAGACAAGTTGAGGCTTATCTTTATCAGGATCTCAAGCTAGTAAAAAAACTGATTTGGCTATCCATTAATGCTTAGGTGGTTGCGTCCCAAATTATCGGATCGAATGGTGTCTAACTTTATCATGAGCCTTGACAAAGCATTGGCTAATTTATGCAAAAGGAGCTGGGTATCACCAGTGGACATCACCTCAGCATCAATTCCCGAGTCCAATCCGGTGCCGCCTTCGGTCTGCTTAGACGCTTTACCACCATCCATACTTCTCCTGATATTGTCACGGCCTGGGGTCCTTTCGAATCCCGAAATATGGACACCAATCTCGAATGCAATGGCTCGTCAGCCCGTCCATCAACCCCTTCCTGTTCTTTCTGCGGATGCGTCCTTACCGGGGTTGACCTTACTAGCGATGAGCAGCAACGATTTATGTGCCAACAATGCACGTGCTTTACTGCATCAAATCGCGGCTCGCAACATGCACGGGGACCCTATCAAGCTTAAGTTGACCCCAGGGTTACAAGAAGCTGCTCGTGAGGTCATCAGGATCATACACCGAGACAATCAAAACTCGCCGTCCGACGGTTCACAACTCTTAGCTGAACCACCACCCAATCGGAAAAGCAGTTGGCAGAGTTTATTATCGATTCTCAGAGCCATTCCACGTTACATTGGCTCACCTCATCCACTACTTTTCAAGTTGGGATGTTTGATCACATCACATTTATCTGATAACGGTGATCATATTACTACAGTATTAGAGTGTTTTGGAGTGTTGCTTTGCCAGATGGAATCATCTTATTGGCAGAATCCACAAGTATCAGATAGTCAAGCCTCGGGAACTTCATTTCAACTTCTGCCACATCAGGCCTTCTCACGAATCTTGATCAACAATTCATTCATCGATAGTTTATCTAATTCAGGAAGTACTGAGAGATGTCTTTTTTGGCTACTTCCATTGATCTGTTCCGCTTATCACATGGAAGAAAGTTTGGCGACCATCTTTACACAAATTCATCAAATCTTTTTATGTGAACTTCAGAAAGACCGCGAGTTACAAATCCGAATTCATGCAATCGAAATTTCGTTTACTCCTTGGTATAACTTGATTTTTCCGACAATACCACTCCAGGATGCGCAACCTACAGAGCCAATTCTGTCTAATCCTGGAAGTCCTCTACTTACCGAGAACGCACCTTCGATTTCTGACGTTCATTCGAAGATAGCTACCGTGATTCAAAAACGAGGGGTGCTACAGTTATACCTTCCGATCCTATTTGACGTAGCATACCATCCCCAGTACAGCTCAGCAGAATGGGATGCGATTCGGATGAACGCTCATTTGTTGATAGAACGTATCGCATTCAAGGACACCAATATGTTGCAAGCTGCAGTTCAAAAGCTAAGCCATGCACGATCAAAACTAGAAGTTCGAAATCCGACCGCAATTAGTGATGATATCCTGTCAATCCGTGTTGAGGTCACTGCCTCTCTATGGAAGCAACTCTATCAAAGTGTCAAGATGAGTTTACCGTCAGAAGCATCCATCAAAGTTTATCGCCTTCTAATTCGAGCGGTTTCAAGATGCGCTCATATTGATCAGTTCAAGTACGAATCGTGGTTACCAGAAGCCCGAAACGAACTACTGCCCATCAAGCCTGTATCAGAGAACCTAAAGGACGGTTGCTTGACGATATGCACACCTTTTGTAGATGCATTATTGGATCTATCCGAAACGACTACCGGCTATCAACTAGTGGCACCCGTGATGGATGATCAACGCGTGATCCAGGCCTTGATCGTCCTTGCATTATCACCTAATGACGGTATACATGCCTCAGCGCTAGCTTTGGTTCGACAATGGTCCGATTGCACTTCTCGACTTGATTGCTTCCGAGTATTGCTATCCAAAGGCAGGCTCGCTGCTTTCGAGGGTCTATTGATTTCTCTAGTTACTACCGAGTTTCAAACAAAGTATTTACCTGATGCAATGATCCTTGCCGGGAGATTTGTCAGATGTATGACTGATGTATTAGAAGTACTATTTTCACGTTCCGAAGGTCTGTTTTCGGATCCAGATTTCATGCAAAGTATAAATGGAAAGCAAGTCTTTCAGCTTTGGAATCTAATGTGCTCAGCGGTTGCCAACATATTTCAGAGAACACCATATTGGTCAAAATTTTGGGAAACTTCTAAAATGACTGATTGGATGAGAGATGCCCTCATCTTTGCCGAACAACTTGTGCAACAATTCCACGCCTTCGAAACAGCCTGTGCTGATCAAGATCTTGCTTTGGGTGGTCTGCCCTCTTCGAAATCATCAGATGACCCGGTTAGACAACAGATGGTGGACTCCTTTATGCGTCCTACGGAAGCCATTCTTTCCTGGCTTCGGTTAACTGAACCTGACCTTCTCGATCGCTCAGCTAGCCTGTTGGTGACGATGCTCGAAAAACTAGCCAAGTTTAGGCGACCACTCAAGGATACGATTGTGAAAAGATTAGAGACATACTTACAACATAATCGGCAACCTCAACTTCAAAGCAAAAAGCCTATCGGAGTGATTCTGACAGAACAACAGTGTGGTAATATACAAAAGGCCTTGATCAGTCATCCAGATTTAGCTGAACGGTTTGCTTATGTATCAGAAGATGAAGAAGAAGAAATCGAGATCGTTCCTCAAACCAGCTCCAAAGACTCAAACGTTCGGGACGATGGAGAAGTCGCGAATCAAAAAGCAGCGTGGAGTCGTGTATTAGATGGACAACCGATCAAAGCTAGCATTCCGAAGTCTGTAGTTGTCCCTCCAGTGTCTTCAGCTCTGCCACAGAAACCCGCTTCAAAATCGGCACCTCCTCCCATAAAGCATGACTTTACCTCCCGGACGAACAAATCCACATCAAGTAAATCACACTCAAGGACCGCTGGCGGATCAACTTCTAGTGTGATTGGCAATATGCGCAAAGAATTCAAAGCGAGCAGGAAGGTCTTGAATCACACTGTGGTAAAACAACCTTTGAAAGTGTCAACAGAGCGTGGTATACCAGCTGGTCGTGCTCGAGTTTCTTCGCCAACAACAGATTATTCACCTGTTGCATCTTCTTCTCGACCCATTCTTGCGTCCAGGGACACGGCAGATTCGACTCAACAGCCGCCAGGCGGCAATCTACCCATCGCACCGATCTGCTTGGATGAAGAAGATTCTGAGAGTTCAGACGAAGATAGACCTGCCGTGACCGGTTTGGCCGGCTTAGCAAATGCACAGAAGCCTAAGATCGATAAGCCTCGCAGGATAGCTGAGGTCCGCCGGACTATCAAATTATTCCAAGATCCTACCTTGGAAAGGCACCAACAAGTGGCCAAAGCGAAATTACTGAAGCAAGCTCAGATGAAGTTGGAGCAACTAAGGATGTCACCGGATTTCACTGCCCTTCATCGACATATATTGCAATGGGACTATCATCATACAGGCCCGTGTCCACCCATGGCTCCTGTTCACTATAACCATCTTCCACCTTCTTTTATCGACTTTGGTCAGTACTTACGAGCCCTCGAACCACTTCTGATGTGCGAGTGTTGGCAGCAGATCTGTCAAGCAAAGGAAGCGGTTGCTTCAGGTGAAAAGACAGCAGTTCCCTGTGAAGTAGTTGGTCGCACTTCAGTTGACGATTTTGTAGAAATTTATACTATGATCAAACATGGCATGTTACCAGATCGAGTGTTTTTCACAGAAGCTGATTTAGTTTTACTTCGAGCCGTCAATAAGCCTTCCTCTCATTCTGTTATGGCCAAGGTGATCGGCTTGTCTCGTAAACCCGAATGTTTCGAACTTAACTTGCGCATGCATTTTGGTAGTGTAAGATCTGAAGTTAGTGGTTTCTTGGTACCGAAGACGAAATGGGAAGTGATTCATCTATGCAGGTAAGTTTTTTAAATGACATTTACAATGATTCACAAGATTTTGAAATATTTTCTTATGACCTTGTTTCGCGGATATTTCGTAAGTCTGAGCACAACACATCGGGAATGGGCTGCCCTAAGATCTTTGCCGTATCTAACATTGGGTGGTGATATTCTAGAAGCCCGTATCACTCAACCTGCACCTATAACAGAACAACAGCTCGCAAAAGTAATGCAGTGCCAGAAAGTCAATGAACCACAAGGTCGTGCGATCATTAGCTCTCTAGCCACACCAGGCTTCTCTCTCATTCAAGGGTCAGTTTCGTGAATCCACCACTTGATCGGAAGACTAAATCTCATCGATTTCTTACAGTCCGCCGGGTACGGGAAAGACGAGTACTATCGTGGGTTTGGTCGGTGCATTCATCGCCGGTCGACCAAAGGCTCAAGATACTCGATCAATAACTAGGAAAATTTTACTCTGCGCACCAAGTAATGCTGCTGTTGATGAAGTAGCCAAACGATTAAAAGATGGCGTTCGTGGAGCCCAAGGAGAACTTATTATTCCTAAACTAGTGCGGATTGGAGCCGATTCTAAGATCAATATGGCGGTAAAAGATATCTTCATTGACGAACTTGTAGAAGCTCAAAACAAATTGGAAAATAAAACGGGAGACAAGCCTTCTGGAAATTCCGATCGAATTCATGAATTGAGACAAGAAATCACTCATTTACGGGAAATTCGAAATGCTAAACAAATCGAAGCAGAGCAAGTCACAGTAGCTTCTCCATTGTACGCTGGATTACAACAAGAAGTTACGAAAGCAAGACGTAAGATGCACGAATTATCACAACAATTAGACGAAGCTCGTGATCAACAAGCCGCCTCAAAGCGTTATTTAGACGCAGCCACTCGTAAATTGAGGATGCAAATCTTACAAGATGCTGATGTAATTTGTTCAACATTATCGGGTTCAGGTCATGATTATATGTCACAATTACCATTCGATTTTGAAACAGTAGTGATTGATGAAGCTTGTCAGTGTACTGAACCAGCTTCTCTGATCCCACTTCGGTACAATGCCACTCAGTGTATATTGGTTGGAGGTGAGTGTTTACCATATATTTTATCTTGACGTAGAATTTACTTGTTGAAAGATGTACGTTACAGATCCACTTCAATTACCACCGACTGTACTATCACAAGCGGCTTCGAAAGCAGGATACGACCAAAGTCTATTCGTGCGTATGCAGCGCTTTGCTCCTACTGCGGTACATTTGTTAAGGTTGGGAACGGTCAGCTTAGTAGCATTTTGGTCAAGTGCACTGACGAATTGTAACACAGTATACAGTATCGTATGCACCCTGCCATCAGTGCTTTTCCCAGTAAAGCCTTCTATGATTCGCGATTAATGGATGGACCCGATATGGCGAGTAGAACTACCCAACGATGGCATACCGAGGATACGTTTTTTCCACCATATACATTTTATCATCCCATTGGAGCTCGTGAAGAGAGAGGTCGACATCACTCTTTTATCAATCGAACCGAAGCAGGCATGACAGTAGCCATTTATTCCAGGTTGACCAGGACATTTCCTGATATCGATTTTGCATATCGAGTTGGGATCATTACGGCCTATGCAGGTCAAGTAGGAGAAATCCGAAGACAATTTCGTCAATCCTTTCCTGCTGATGTAGTTTCTACTTTAGATATCAATACAGTTGATGGATTTCAAGGACAAGAGAAAGATATAATTATCTTATCTTGTGTTCGTGGTGGAAAAGATGATGATAATGGGATTGGTTTTTTAAAGGATACACGTCGAATGAATGTAGCTTTAACCAGAGCGAAATCATCTTTATTTGTGATTGGGAATCAATCGGCGTTGGTACAGGATAAAAATTGGAAAGCATTGATTGATGATGCAAGAGAGAGAGGAACGTTTTCTGAGGTTCATTTTCAATCTTACATCTCGATTTTGATTTTTAGAATATACTATAACTGATCTGTTTAATTTTGTTCACCTGGTGAACTCGTAGGTATCTATCGATACTTTCAATTCTACTCCTACAATCCGAAATACAAGCAAAAACCATCTACCTTCAAAGTCCATCGTTCAGAAAAGCATCGAGAAGAAATCTGATAGGTTTGGACATGGTCCATTGATGACACCTCAACAAATCTCGCAACAATCCAAATCAAACACTCATTCAAATCAAATTCAAAATGAACTCAAGCGGAAACAATCTCTTAATTCAAGTCTACCTGAAATCTCTAAGAAGACACGTATAATTGAGATTGATAATTCAGATAATCAGAACAGTGATGTAGAAAAGCCTGATCAGTCAAGAACAAAGATAGAATCGAATCAAGTAAACCCAATGATGAACCAGATACGTCAACCACAGACTACGGTAAATCGGAATCCTCATCCTAATGTAGGCTCATCTTCTCACAACAAACCAATGAATCCTCCACGTGCACCAATGCCTGCAAAGAAAAATCCAGTCAACCTGTTCATCAAACAAAAAGTAAGTCCTTCCTTTTAATTAAACACCAATTGACGGATTTGATATGGTTAATTAATTGTTGGAGTTTTTCCTTTCATTAGAAACCCACTCGAATCTCAGCACCTAGAGAAGGAGATGAATTAGATACTCGTACTACAAAAGAAAGAATAGCAGATGAAATGAAAACTTTAAGAAGACCTAAATAATGAAAATAATGAGAAGATATCTTTATGTGTGTGTAAAGTTTTGAACTAATTTACGAAAAACATTGATTTTTAATCGTTTCACTTTCACATTTCAACTTTTTTCTTTCTTTTATTCTTCTTGATTGCATATTTGTTTTTAAGATTTATTTACTTAGTATATCTAGAAAATTTAAAAGAAGAAAATGTAATAATTATTTCTCGTGGCTTGAAGTTTTAGTGATAGAACAGAATAAACTGAAAATCTGAAAATGTGAAAGATGATAAAAGAAAGATGAGTTGAAAAAGGTCTGACAGTTCATGAAAAGTAAATATACTAGATCCGTGCGGCATCTGATGAAGGATGCATAGTACCATATACCGCTTCAGATTGTAAGATTTCATGATTTCATAATTCTTTCTTGAAAGAATCCATACATAGAGCCTTCTCCAAGTGGCTTCAAAGTTATGTGTGCGTGCTAGATGTGGACATCACGGTGACGGAACCCTCCAGCCGATATTATCTGAGCCCAGTGCACGACCGTGAGCAAGCTGAGAGAGAGAGTATGTTTATAAAGCAGTAAGATAAGTCTTATAGTGTGATATTTACCCTAGGTTGTTGTTACAGGTTTCTAGGATCTTGATTTCCCCAAGACATTCCAGCTGATCGAACATCAAAGGACCTCAAGCATCTGCCATCCATACCTTATACCAAATCTCATCAACTTCAAAATGTCTTCCAAAGCTGTCTACCTGCTTGGCGGGCCAAGTAAAGTAAGCATCTGGACTCACACATATACATCTTACGATAGTCCTAACTTTTAACTTCTTGCCTGAATCAGGGAACTCGTATGCGACCCTTAACACTTGATATTCCAAAGCCATTGTTTCCATTGGCAGGAAGAGCTGTGATTTGGCATGGTATACAAGCCCTTTCGAAACTTTCAAATTTACAAGAGGTTCTTTTGATTGGATTTTATGAAGATTCTGTCTTGGCTCCTTTTGTAAAACAAGCAAGTAGGGATTTCCCTTCGCTTCAGATTAGGTGAATATGATTTTTCATACTCCTCAAAACGATGAGACCTCTATAGAGTGAAAACTAAAGTCCATTCATTCTCCGGAAAACTGTAGATATATGAGAGAGTATGAAGCTTTAGGAACTGCTGGAGGACTTTATCACTTTAGAGATGCGATCCTCAAAGGTTCTCCAGATCAAATCTATGTATTACATTCCGATATTGTCTCCTCATTCCCACTTTCAGAATTGAAAAGCTTTCATGATCGTCATCGAGGGGTCGGTACTTTAATGGGAATTAAGGTCTCTAAGGAAATGTCAACGAAGTTTGGAAGTATCGTTACCGACCCAGAAACTTCTCAAGCACTTCATTATGTAGAAAAACCGGAATCATTCTTATCTACTACTATCAATACAGGTGTTTATCTTTTTGATAAGTCGATCTTTGATGAGATTAAGGCTGCTATGGATTTGAAGGTCAAAAAGAATGCGTAAGTTTTTTTCTGATAAGCTTCATCAGACGACATTGCAGATCTGATGTAATATCTTATAACCCTTTAGCGAAGATCCCCTCAGGCCACAGGACGATCAACTCCGTCTCGAGCAAGACGTCATTGCACCACTCTCTGACCGAGGCAAGCTCTATGTTTATGAGACCAAGACTCAATGGAAACAGATTAAAACAGCTGGGTAAGGATTTATGTGCACAGATCATCTGGGAAATCGATTAATTGCTGACAAGATTTTTTTTTCTGTTCGCAGATCCGCCTTACCAGCCAATGCGCTTGTATTGGAATCCTACAAATCTAATAATCCTGTACTCCTTCGTCGTCGATCTCCAACCATCATAGCTGCCAAAGCTACACCAGAGCAAAGCAAGGCTGCTGGGCCGGAAATTGTAGAGCCTTGTTACATAGATGAGACAGCTGAGATTCACCCATCCGCTAAGATCGGACCTAATGTGTCTATTGGTGCTGGTGTAAAGATTGGCTTTGGTGCTCGAGTTAAGGATTCTATCATCTTAGACAACACCGTTCTTGAAGTAAGTCACTCCTCTCCTTTGATATAGTTTATGTTCAAGCGTCATTGCATTCGGAGCTATCTCTTACATATATCGACGCTTTTGTACTTGTAGCAAAACTGTTGTGTATTGTATTCAATTCTCGGTGAAGACAACAGAGTTGGTGCTTGGTCTAGAGTTGAAGGATCTCCACTCCCAGCCGATGGTTATATCGGTAATAAGAACATCTCGGTATTAGGTAAGAGAAATTTGACTTACTCTCTATTATTTCACACCAACTGACTTCTTGACTCGTATCCAGCTAAAGATGTACAAGTGAAGAGTGAAGTACATGTACGAAACTGTATTGTGCTTCCTCATAAATCTCTCACTAGGTCTTCTGCGAATGAAGTACTCCTTTAAAGAAATTTGATTGACAATTGGGGATTATAGATTGACTAATACATGAAGAAGAGAAATGGACATCAAATAATTTGTGCGATGATGTGATCTATATTGTGCTTGGGGGTACTACCTAGGAAGCTTGAATTTACCTTTTATCAAATTTGCATATGACAGAGCCTGACAGATCAGAGGTTGTGAATCTTATTCTACCCCGTGAGTTTGTTGAGGCACAGGTGATTGAGATCGTAGACAATACATCATTTCACCGAGATGAAGTGACATCAAAATGAATATATGGTATTGCGAGCAGGTGACATCTGAGTCTTGAGGCCTGTGGTAGTAAAATTTTGGTTACGGATCATTCACATCTATTGATTGATATTTGATGTGATGGTTCAATTGATGACTTTAAAATAAAAACAAACCACCCTGATAAAACTTTCAAATGACATTCTGGAATGAGACAAACTTAACAAAGTCTCTTGCTCTTTGGGATTGAAGAGGAACTGGATCTTCAGACGAAATTCAGCATTGTACTTGCTGAAAATTGCTAGTGGGGGAACAACAGCAGCGCTGGGTAGTAGCAAAACCAGTTTCATAACTTAAACCATGCTGAAAAATTGTAGTATTGAGACTCGAATCTTGAGAAGTAGAAACCTCAATTTAGACGGTAAGAACTTTGAAATTTATTGTCTAAAAACACATGATGAAACCCATTTCACCGCTAGGGACCACTACACTCTTGATCTCTTGAGGTTTGCCAAAAGATAGTGTACATTTCTGTTGATACAACACTTGTATCTCGAATCGTACTCGACACTTAGTGGCCATAAGTATTCAGACCATCATGCTGAGCTTCACTCTGAAGACTCTAAGCATGTTCTCATTTCCTTTCTACGAACACTTCTTGTATTCTTACTCATCCAATGTTCAGACCGTTCCATTTGTATATAATCCAAATGATTGTTGTTTTTCCTTCTCTCTCAATCAGCATCAATAATATTCATTACATTTCTATTAAAACGCTTCCACTCCGAGAACGCTGTTGACAGATTCTCGAAGATCTCGTTTGTGACATTCGACTAACAGTCCTGAAGCCCGCACACGGAGCTTCCACGACCTGCACGTAGCCTGTCTCATTAGGTTATGAGCCCAGCGCTCTAGACGCGTACTATATATTTACATAATACAAACCCTTTGTCCATCAAAGGTACTATCAATTAATTCTATCTCTCTATAATCGTTTTTCTTCCTCCATGTCGAAAGATCACGACACCAAACCATCCGAACCCCAAATCAAATACAATATGTCCAATCCAAGTTCAGGAAATACCCATTTCAGCACCTCTGCAGTTGCCTCTATCCCTAAACTAACCACGGGAAATATCTACGCATGGAAAACTGAAGTGAAGATCTATCTTAAAATGAACGGACTATACGACTTCATCAAAGAAGAAATCAAACGACCGTCTGAAGTTCAAGAAAAATCTCGATTCGACATGCGACAAGCAGCAGCTTTATACGCAATACGCAACTCTATTGATTCAGCAAACTTGGCATCCATCGAATCTATCGAAGATCCTAAAAAGGCTTTCGAAACTCTTGTTTCTCAACACGGCTCTGACAACGGCATAACAACTGCAAATACTCTAACCGAACTTTTCAGCTTAAAATATGACCACTCGATCGGTATCACAAACTACATTGCAAAAGTCCAAGATCTGCACAGCAAGATTCGTGATATGACAGCTGGAGATAAGGACCTTCAATTATCAGACAGGATTTATGCTATACTTTTAGTCAACAGCTTGCCTCGAAATGAATTCGGCCTCATAATCCAACATTTCTTGTCAAACATCAAGACAATCTCCACAAGCGACGTATGTGCTCGACTCCGACTCGAAGCCAGTTCAAACACCAACAGCGAAGAAAAATTCAAAGAAGTCTATTACACCAAATCAAAACGACCTACGAGAATTGATAACAGAAAAGTTGGAAAATCGCCGAAGGATCTATGTCATATTCACCCGAATTCAAAGCACACCAATGAACAATGTCACACTCAAAAGAAAAATGAAAACAAAGACTCTAGCTCACTGTCCGTTGAAGAAATGGCAAAACGGTACCAAGCTATGATGGCCAAATCAATCAACACCAATTCCGCATCTGTACATGTAGCAGTTGAGAATGACTCAAGCAACGATTTCATCACGTACTCCGCTTTCAACGCAACAACTCACATCACTCAAAAAGATCAGTTTCTTATCGACAGTGGTGCAAATACCCACATAGCCAGCAGTGCAAAACTTTTATCTAACATTCATACCATACAACCCGTTAACATTTCTGGAATAGGGGGACAAAATGGAAGAATCACTGCAAAACTCTCTGGAACTGCGTACATTCACGGAAAAACTCATACCGGCGAAAATAGATTGATTGCTCTTGAGGATGTACTTTTAATCCCCGAAGCAGGAGTCAACATAATATCCGTCTCGGCTATGCTTCGTGAAGGTGCAAACCTTACCAGCAATCAAACCAACATCATATTAGAAAACGAACTTCAAGACTATATCATCACTGGCAAAGGATCTGACGGACTGTTTCTAACACAGGCACGTCTGTCGTCTGCTCTTTTTGCCGCTCCTGCATCTATTCCCGCTGACATCTGGCACCGTCGATTTGGTCACCTTAACTACAGATCCCTTTCTAAAGTATCACCAACATCCACAAGCAAATTGGACTGTGAACCATGTACTTTGTCAAAAGCCTATCGATTACCTTTTTCTTCCCACTTTCCCAAATCTGATGTCCCTTTATTCCGTATACATAGCGACGTTTTAGGACCAATGCCCACTGCATCCTTGGGAGGAGGAAAATATGTTGTTTCTTTCATAGATGACGCTACAAGATACAATTGTATTAGGATCATGCGAACAAAATCTCAAGTTTTCTCATTTTTTGTGCAATACATCACTGAAGTTGAACGTTATCAAAATAAGAAAATAGCGATATTCAAATCAGATCGAGGAGGTGAATACACCTCCAACCAATTCACAGAATTCTTGTCACAAAAAGGTATAACCTTTGAGCGTGCTCCAGCTGAAACACCCGAACAAAACTCAGTCTCTGAACGTTTTAACCGATCCATCCTTGAGCGAACTCGTTCCACCATGATTGAAGGAAATATCCCAAAATTCCTGTGGGGAGAAATCATGATGGCAACTTCCTACCTGCTTAACATATCTCCTAATGCCTCAATTGATATGGAAACTCCACTTGTACTATGGAATGCTGATATCGCAGGAGCTCATCCACCAAATACAAAATTTCTTCGTGTTCTAGGCTGTGCCGCATATCCACTCCTGAAGTCAACCGAACTCAACAAACTTTCTGCAAAATCACGTCTGTGTGTTCATGTAGGATATGAAAAAGGTGCAAGGGCGTATCGTCTGTGGGACTTAACAACCAAAAAGATTATCATCTCTCGTAATGTGTTTTTCAACGAAAGACTGTTTCCTTTTAAAAACAAAAACAACGATGAACAATCTTTTATTACTGATGATGAATTCTTCCCATTCAATGAAACCATGCTTGAAGCAAACAAAATTAACAGTGAAACAGCTCAGATACCATTTAACACTACATCAAATAACTCAACAACTCAAGAAAACACCACACACTTGGCAACTTCAAACCCACAATCAGCTCAAAGACCCTTCTCCCATTTTCAATCACAACCACGTGGCCAACAAGAATCCCTATCTCAGTCTTCATCACCATTTTTAACTCCACAACAACTATCGCCAATATCCCCTAATTTCTCTGAATTCTCGCTTTCTGACAAAGCTTCAGATTTAATCTCACACAACATATCTCCAATAGAATTTACACCCAAAGAAATTATACCCCTCCATCATTCAATACACGCACCACACAACATTAACAAAAAGAAAGAATCACAAGAAAAAGAATTAAAAGAGAAAGAAATGAAAGAATTAAAAGAAAAAGAACTAAAAGAATTGAAAGAACAAGAACTGAAACAACTAAAAGAAAAAGAATTAAAAGAGATAAAAGAAAAAGAATTGAAAGAATTGAAAGAAAATCAACTAAAAGAATCAAAAGAAAAACAACTGAAAGAACTGAAAGAAAAAGAATTGAAAGAACAAGAACTGAAACAACTAAAAGAAAAAGAATTAAAAGAGATAAAAGAAAAAGAACTGAAAGAATTGAAAGAAAATCAACGGAAAGAATCAAAAGAAAAACAACTAAAAGAACTGAAAGAAAAAGAATTAAAAGAAAAGGAATTAAAAGAACTGAAAGACCTGAAAGAAAAAGAACTAAAAGAAAAACAACTTCAAGAGAAAGAATTAAAAGAATTAAAAGATAAAGAATCAAAACAAATGAAAGAAAATCACGAAAACAATACAAAAGAAAAGGAAAATAATCTCAAAATTAAAATTAAAATCACCAAACAAATGAAAACTGACTTAGAAAGTCTGAAAGCAACAGAAAAATCGAGAGAAGAAGACAACCATCAAAAGAACACATCAGATTCAATCACCAAGGAAAACAACAGCGAATATCCAAAAGACAAAAACGAACCCTTACCTCATCCTGAACCTCCAATCCCGAATCGACAACCAATCCCAATACAGAACTCAACCACTATATCCCAACGACCAATTCGAGATCGTAAACCACCTGTAAGATACGGTAATCTCACATTATACGCTGCAAAGAAAAGTGACGACTGTCCCACTTACACCGAAGCCATGCGCGGAAAAGAGCGAGACACTGGCTCCAAGCAATGGAAAAAGAATTTAACTCTTTGACTTCACATAACGTAGGTGAACTAGTCGACGCACCACCAGAAGCCAATATCATCGGCGGTATGTGGCGTTTCAAAAGAAAGCGAGACGAACACGGAAATATCATCAAGTACAAAGCTAGATGGGTCGCCTTAGGAAACCATCAGATTTGGGGAGTAGATTTCGACAAAACTTACGCATCAGTTGTGCAATCCGACACTATGAATATGCTCTTCTCCCTATGTGCATCTGAAGATTGGGAAATGGAACAATTTGATATCGCCACCGCTTTCCTAAAAGGAAAGATGCATATGCCAGTATACACTCGACAAGTTCAAGGTTTCTACAACCCCAAGGACCCTAAGAAAGTATGGCTACTCCGACAATCGATCTATGGAACTCGACAAGCCCACAGGGAATTCAACACAGACCTGGAATCAAAACTACGCAGCATAGGATTTACACCGTCAAAGGATGACAATTCCCTATTCACTCTTCGACGAGAAAAAGAACTTGTTCACATCCCGATGCATGTAGATGATGGACTCACCTTCTCAAACTCCAAACCCCTACTGAAAGAGGTAAAAGAAAAACTGCACCAATTATACGACCTTGTATGGACAGATGAATTCACCCTACATTTAGGAATCAAAATCACTCGAGATTGCAAAAACAGAACAATCCACTTATCACAAGAACACTACTTAAAGAACGTTCTCGACCGCTTTGACATGACGCACTGCAACACCGCTCCCACACCTTTTCCCACCTCCGTCGAACTAACTCCAGGAACCGATGAAGAAATCACTGACGCTGCCCACCTACCCTACCAACAAGCCATCGGATGTCTGAACTGGGCAGCTGTGCATACTCGTCCCGACATTCAATATGCAGTATCAACTCTTGCAAGATACTCTTCAAAATACACTCTCCGCCATTGGAAAGTACTCAAACACCTCCTACGATACGTACAAGGAACCCTCGACAGAGGGATACTTTTCAAAAACCACGAAGTTCCTTCCACCGAGTTACGTGCATACGCTGATGCAGACTATGCTGCATGTACAGAAACTCGAAGATCCACAACCGGATATGTTTTCACCCTAGGAGGATCCCTTGTATCATGGAAAAGTCGGCGACAACCAACAGTAGCTTTATCCACCACTGAAGCCGAATATATGGCCCTCGGTGACTGTGCAAAGCACTGCCTATGGTTCCGACGAATGATTTCCCATCTCACTCAGACACCTATACCAACATCTCCCATCTCTTTACCTCCACTCAGTATTTTCAATGACAATAACGGAGCTGTTTTCCTCTCACAAGAATCTGCAACTAACTCACGCTCAAAACACATCGACATAAGGCATCATTTCATCCGAGATCTTATAAACTCACATCAAATTTCTACGCACATGATTGATACCAAAACGATGCCTGCCGACTTTCTCACAAAGAATGCTCCAAAAGATATGTTGAACAGGTGTCGGTTTTTAATCGGAAACATAAGCTCAAACGAGACTCACAACATTACCACACATCTACTTCCGAAACCCACGAAAGTATCGAGCAAGGGGGGATGTTGATACAACACTTGTATCTCGAATCGTACTCGACACTTAGTGGCCATAAGTATTCAGACCATCATGCTGAGCTTCACTCTGAAGACTCTAAGCATGTTCTCATTTCCTTTCTACGAACACTTCTTGTATTCTTACTCATCCAATGTTCAGACCGTTCCATTTGTATATAATCCAAATGATTGTTGTTTTTCCTTCTCTCTCAATCAGCATCAATAATATTCATTACATTTCTATTAAAACGCTTCCACTCCGAGAACGCTGTTGACAGATTCTCGAAGATCTCGTTTGTGACATTCGACTAACAGTCCTGAAGCCCGCACACGGAGCTTCCACGACCTGCACGTAGCCTGTCTCATTAATTTCTTTACCCAAGGTAGATACGGACTACCAGGCTCTTATAAACACATGTACTAGAAGTTCGTGGACCTCTACATCGATGCGTGAAATCAGGAATACCATTCATACCCAGAATCTGTAAGAATGGGTCCCCTTTTATCTAGCTTTCAAAGTAAATCTTTGCTCTATTTTCTTTTACATAGTAAAGACTATGTGAGAAGGATAAATCAAACGTTTATCCAGTTTGAAAGAAATTTATAAATTCTATCATTATTACCATGCTTGAAGAGATGGGTGAGACTCAGATAGATACAAGAAGAAAACAAGTATCTTGAAGAATCTAAAGCCTGCACAGAGTGCTGTTTAGACTGCACGCAAGTACCCTAATTTTGAGAAGAATTAAAGATGCGAGTGGTCAACAATGGAGAGTTGAAAGGAACTAAGAAGGGAATTGCTCCGAAAGAATGCTGATCGTGAGTGACAAGTAAAGATAAGTGGGACAATCCCGATTCATATAAACAATAAGCTGCATCACACTTCTCATCATAAGATTGTCTGAACAACCAAGAGTTCTTGAGCACTGAGCCATTGACTTGAGAGTTGTTTAAAACCTTCAACATCTTGTTGACAAATATGTTGAATGAAGTCTTGAAGATGCTTGAGTAAGTCTAGATTATAAAATGGATCTTCTTTCAAGTCAGCTTCGTCTTCAACATCCTTATCATTATCATCATCATCTGTTAAGATATAACTAGCGGACGGTCCCAGCATATCTGAATTGAACATAAGGTTATAGAGGTCAGCTTTATATATTCAAACTTAATAAATCTCAGAGAAAAAATCGTACCAGAGAGTTGTAAGATTTCTCGTTTGCTTTTAGACGAGAGATCAACGACATCGTCTTCCCAATCCTCGTCCTGCAGCAGAATAACTCAATATGATTCATCGTCATAGATCGACAAGAAACGTGAACACTCACTTCATCATCATCATCTAATCCTTCTAGTTCGTCGTTTCCTATTCCAATCTTAGCTTGCTCGCTCAACTGACTTTGGAGTTCACCAACAAGAATCTTCAAGATTTTGGCTCGAAGTGGGATGGCTTGAAATTGATCGGGATCTACATGATATTAAAGAGCCATCTCTCGTCAAGAAATTTCATTCATAACAGGTGATTGAGTTGTTATCACGAGATCAAATGGGTATGTGTTGGCATTCCACTCCTTTCTATACCACATGGTACTCACTAGCCTTGGCTCTTGCCCGCGTCATGATGGTATGGACATTTTTATCAGTTATGATTAAATCACCTTTGACTGTAATCTGTTCCAAACTGGGTCGTGTACATGCGTAAAGTTGTGATAAAGCCACCGTACTTTTTTCACGCGCAATTTATCAAATCGTGTCATGAATATTTAGCTGCGTCTTCAATAAAGGCAAAGTCAGACAGAACTGATTACACACCTGACTCGAATATTCCAGTATCCCTGGAATGTGTCTGCATTTTCACACCAGGTCGATAAGACAAGTTGGAGTGCCAATTGCTGTTGGCCGTTGATACCAGTGACATGGAATGATTCTAACAAGTCGAGTACCGTATCGGCATGTTGATGTAAAAGATAGGCAAAGGGTAAAATCATGCTCTAGAAAAAAATCAGTACTTGCGTTGGTTTTCACTTTCAGGTTATACGCTCACCTGACTAAAAGTTGCTGTACGAGCAGTGGCTAGTCGGCTAGCCAGTGTTTTCAACAGATCAGGTAGTACACCAACAATCGAGTCCATCGACTTTCGCAGGAGATGTAAGATCAAATCGCCCACGAAGAGCCCTGCTGATTCTGCTCGTTGTGGGTCTAGAACGTGAGCTAAAGAACTGACGAGATGATCTATACCGCTTTTTTGATCAATATGACTCTTCCTATAAGCCAAGGTGGTATCGAAAGATCATGTAAGCCTGGCTGTGTTAAGTCGCATTGGAAGTAAGTGTTAGGCCCACCAGTTAATCAGTTGATCAGTTCCTTTTCGAACGACCGAGGTGAGAATGTTTAAACAGTCCTATAAAAGTTCGCATTCAATGAGTCATAATGTTTTTGCAACTTTCTGCACACAAACTTGATATGTGATCATGAGAGGAAAACCTTGACAAACCTGAATCAGGTCTGGATCTTCGGAGGAAGCCAGTGTTACAAATAACCCGGGTGCTACCGCTTCAAACATCCCGGGGCTTAGTGGCATCAGTTTGCCTTTGAATACCCCGTCGATCACAGCAACAGATGAAGCTTTGATGACAAAGTGATCCTTTGGAGATTCAACTTCAGTGATGGTGAGAGCTTTCCCTAGTTGAGGTAAAACACGCTGTGTTAAGGCTTGCATTACAAGCGGTGAGGAAGACGTGGATAACATCGTAAATAAATCCGTCACAGCATCGACCAAAAGATGATCTTGAAATAGAATCCGCACATAAGAAGGCACTCATCAACAATGGACTCAGGAGATTCCGCATGAATTTAGTGGACAATCAACTCACCAGAAACATTTCGGGAAAGATGCTGCAGGACACAATCTGCGAGTTTATAAAGCGCTTCGGCTTCTAGCTCGTCCAACACAGGTTCACAGACCCGATGGATAGTTTCAATGACCGTGATGGAGATTGCATCAACAGCATCGGGTAGAATTCGGAGAAGTTTGTCGAGGATTGCATAGCTGTAGGGCTTGAGAAGGGATGGAGAGTAACGAGCAAAGCTACCCAATAGGTTCACCCAAAAATGAAAAGATGAATCAAGGCATGAGCTTAATTTATAGGTATGTTCACGTCCGAGAACAGTTCTGATCGTGCACAATACACATACTTTCTTAAAGCTTTGATCAAACATAATGTGGTAATCGTGCATCCGGAATCAGAATCGGCATTGTTGGATGCATCACCCGAGGCAAACAGGTTAGAGCAATATAACATGACTTGTTGCAACTTATCCTGGGTAAGATGTTTAGTGAATTGACTGATGAAGACAAAGCCTCGACCTTGTAGCAAAGGTTGGCCTGATAGTCAAGGGAGCAATATGCAAGGTCACTATCGCCGGTCCTTTTGGAAAAAAACCTTGGCTTTACTCACTACCCCCAGTCAAAAGATTTAAAACTTCTCGTTCAACAAACTCGTTGATGTTATAATGAACACTCCCTTCGCCTTGAAACTCCCCAGACAGGTTTCCAATGACCGTGAGAGCCGACTCTATCAACTTCCACCTGGTTCAAAGTCGGTTACGAATTAATCCAAGTCGTGGTCCAACATTCCAGAGCTATGAAGTACTTACCAATGCGAAATCCCTTGTGACTTCATTTGTGAAGCTTGGTTTGTCATTTCAGGAAGATGTTTCATGACAGCCGTAACAGTAGGTTGGCCGAGAACATCGATCAAGGTCTGGTCAAGTTCATCATATACAAAGAGTTGACTGAGTTTTAGTCCTTTGCTTGGGATAATAAGATTTAAACTCAACTTACCTCCAATAAGTCAACAACTGCCTGTCTATTAGTTCCACCAAGCTGGACAGCATTGTCTTCGTCCTCATCAAGATACTCGATCACAAATGTATTCTCATCAGCCTTCCAACCTTCCTCCTCATCTCGAGTGATTTGACCGTATTGAAAGATGAATCCAACAAGGATCTCAAGAGCAGGAGTGGGTGACAAATTATCAGGTGAGGTAGGCGAGTTTGAATTAAGAAATAGCTTTTTCGAAATCGGCTTGGAAAGTACGTTTTTAAGAAAATTGATGACTGTTGCTGGTAAACGAAGAATGGTATTAGATTGAAAGATTGGGTCTTCTTGTTGTTCGGTACTACCACCATCAGCGAGCATCCAGGCTGGTGATTCCTCAAGGGCAAGAACAGCTTTCTGATAGATTGGAAAAAATAAGTTGAGAGTTGAGAAACCTAATTCCACAAAAACACTCAGAGAGTCATTCCTGAGTAATTCGGCTTGTCGAAATGAGTTATAGAAGCCATTTAGGATTACATCCAAAGTTCTCATCACTTCGCACTTGATTCCCACTAGATTTTGGACCAAATGAAGTTCATTACGATCGACCATGGCTTGAAGCGCTTGAGCATCAGTGGTCAAGAGAAGTTTGAAGAGGTGTAACCAATTGGGTAGTAGTTCCATAGTGATAGACGATGTTAAGTCTGGATAGGACGATTTCACCAAAGTCAATGTGATCAGACATTGTCGGAAAATTGATATACTTCTGATTTTCATAGCAGCATCTGAGATTGAATCGTCATGTGGAGCTGAGATCACCGAAAACAGGCATGGTAAGAGGTCCTTTGCGATCGGAATGAGTTGTTGCTCGGTTAAATCGTTCCTAACCAACTCGCATAAGACACGTAAAGCGCCATCCTTGAAGTATCTCGTGGCGTCTGATTTATCGGGATTGTTGATGGTCGCGATGAGCATTGGAACGAGTTCTGGCCATTCTTCTGGCCAATCACAATGCGCGATTTCGGAGATGACAAGGGCCTATTTGGTATTCAATCAGGCTAGCTCATCATAACTGTAATCAAGATGACTGAATAAAAGGTAAAACTAACGCAAGTGGAGCGTAACTTTCTAGTAGCACATCCCAAAGTTTGTGACATTATTTCGCGAATTCGACATTTTATCTAATCAAAATCAAGATCGGTTGGTAATGAGGCAGACCATCAATTTTAGGCTTCAAGCTTTGATGAAATAATGACACTTCAACTGACTTCAACTGACGGAGCAAAACCAACAAACGACGCAAAGAACGGACTCCAATGGTGTAGGACATATCTTCGCAAATTTGTACTGGCCGCTTGACGAAGCGCAATGTCATAAGATTCGTTGGTGATGAGTTCAGCTAAGATGATTCCAAATGCTTTGTATCACAAACAATGAGAAGATGTTAGTTAAATGATCGAAATGCTTTGAAAACAGGAAACAAATGATGAACAATTCATCAGACTTACTAGGGACTTCTTGAGGTAAGGCACCGAGTCTTGATTCAGCATTTGACCTGAGTTGATTATCATTTGATAGTGTTTGACTTAAGATAGTAGCCAGTTCTTCATGAGATGGGTTGTTTACCATCTTCAGCTTGAGATTGTGGTGATGGTGATGGTGAAAGTGAAAGAATCATGAAACATCCGATTGGGTTGAGCAAACCATAACAAAATGGTTACATGTGCACTGCTACGTATGTAATCACTTTTAGTTCCTGCTTCAAATCTCCCAGCATCCATAAAATATTCCTCACATTCCATTATCGTTGATTGCCATGTTCTATTCAAGTCTCACTCTCAGGACTTCAACCCATCTCTGTGAGGCTATCTCTGGGCGGTATCTCCACACTCCACTACCGCCTCACAGTGCCCAACGCCGATTCAAAAGCACGCGTCCACAGCTCATCTTCTTCGGCTCAGACTCATTCTCATGCGTGGTTCTGAAGGAAATCATCGCACGACGAGGTCTGTTCTGAAAGCCTAATATAATCACTTCATCCTAAATCTTAAGATACCTGTGTATTGTTTTTGAATATCTTTGTCAAAAAGAACTGTGGGATGAACTTCACGTGGTTACCCCTCCTATCGCTCGGAAAGGACGAGGTTTAAAAAATGTTTATCGTGGTGCGCAAGTAGACAAAATCAGCTCGTCAAGTGGCGTTCAGCCGTTCGTTGACATGAGTTTGTTATACCAGCTCCCCTATTAGATTTGGCTCAGCAGTTGAACATTAGCTCTGAGGCCTTATCACGCGTCGGCCCAGAGAATTCAAACCCTCTCCAGAATTGGGATGTACGTCCTTCAAATTGGCCGATCATTCAGAGTGGCATGTCACTGAATGTTACGAACGACAGTATAGCTACCTCAAAAATTTACGGAACAATCCGATCATACCAATCGCATCTTGATCACTGCCTCATTCCCGTACTTTATACCCAAGAGCCTAATTAAGCAATTTCCAGCTTCACATTGCTTGAATATACATCCATCTCATCTTCCGTTGTATCGTGGTCCAGCTCCAATTCAGTGGCAATTGGCGAATCAAATCAACCCAGTAGGCGTTACAATCCAAGACTTGAGCCCGGATGGGTTTGACTTGGGAGATATCCTTGCTCAGCAATCTGCTGTAAGTGATTTTCAAGATCTTTTTGGTCACTGATATCTAATCACAATCCAATCACTAGCCACTCCCACCAAACACGGCTTACGCTTTAGCGGAAAGCTTCTTAGGGCGTATAGGAGGAAGTTTGATGTGTAAAGTTTTACAAAACTTGCCTTTCCTTATTGTAAGTACTCTACTCCATTTCGCACTTGTCAATCATCTCTCACTTCATCTTTCCACTCATCGTGATGGTAGAAAACTTCCGAAAAACAAGATTCAAGAAACGCAACAAAAGCTCGTAAAATCTTACAAACAGATTTGGCAATTGGATCAGACTGGGATTTGTCAAAAGTAAAGTCTCGGTATTTGGGTATGGGTCACCAGGTGAGAGAATACACTTTCTTGGAAAGTTTGATATCCAAGAAACATTTGGAACATCAACACAAGAATACTTATTGATAACATTTTGAACAAAAAACCTATTGATGATGATTTGAACTATTCTTGCAGTATCCTCTCAACATACGAATAAATTCAAACTTATACTTTGTGATACCCGATTTCCTTGCTCACCTATCCCAACACATTCAGTTAAACTTACAAAATAGTGAACCAGGTACAATTCTTTTTGATAAGAAGACAAACTTGATTGGGATGCGTCTATGGAACGAATCAGGTGATGTTCTTGCGATTAAGAGCATCAAGTTGGCAGCTGCTGGGGGAAAAGGTTGGGTTGAACCAAGAGCATGGTGGGATAGTGTTTCATCTAGGTCTTCAAAGGACGTGAATGTTATAAAAGCCAACTCTATTTGAGGCTCAATTTCAGCAGAGTCCGGTAGAATTGAGGACTTGGACGACTAAAAGCTGGACTTGATTCTCTGTTTATGTGAACTCTCATTTCGGGATGAATTGTATCTGGCAATATGTGATTCACTTCACCTAAAACATCTGTACAGGGATCATGTGTATATTTGGCCAACGTGACATGATCTTTCTCAAACAAGGGGGACTGTGAACGGTGAACACACAGTCATAAGAGAATCTCCTGATTGTAAGAGACTTTTGAGGATGGACCCGACGTTCTGGAACTGCGAAATTTTCTTCTGAAATTTCAAGACTCAACTATTTTGTTGATGCGGGCGCACATAAACAACTTAAGCCTGACATGTCTAAATTTCCCAAAAAAGAGTGTAAAATAGTAAATAGTTAAGAATGTGAAGAAACGCTCTTCTGAACAACAAAGAAAGAACATAAGGAAAACACATTCAATGGTCTGTAAATGTAGGTTACATTTCTAGTTAGTTGCACCAAACACATAATGAACAAATGTTAAACAATACAATATAAAACTTTTGTAGAATCAAGACATACTAGATATTCACACTGGGCCAAGGTGTACAATGCTTTCCAAAGAGTGATGATGATCTGACAGCATGCTAAATATCTACAAGGACGGAGGGTGACGCTTAATGAATGAGATTACTGTTGAATGGTGGTAGAATGATGCTTGCTGACACAAAGGGAGGCGAGACTGGTAAAACACACTTTGATAAAGCTTCTTTTACTGAGTTTAGAGGAAAAAGAAGGCATTGAAAGCGATGTGATAAGCCGGCGCAAGACTATACTGAACGATTTACTTCTATATGCGAAAACAATTGATTAAAGAGTTAGCGTTTCATACGGATGTAACCTACCTAAAACAAATGAAATCAATCACCTTGATCAGATTGAGAAACTCGGCTCGAGTCCTGTCCTTTGTGCGAAAGCAGCCAAGCATAGAACTCGTCACAGTCAAAGCACCTGGTTTCTGTACTCCTCTCATGGTCATACACATATGGGTACATTCCATTACGACAGCAACTCCTAAAGGTTGTATAGCTTCTTGAACAGTGACAGCAATCTGTTTAGTAAGTCGTTCTTGAACTTGTAACCGTCGACTGAAAGTTTCCGCGATTCGAGCCAATTTGCTTAATCCTAAAACTTTCTGATTAGGAATGTATCCGATTGAAACTTTTCCGGTGAAAGGTACTAGGTGATGTTCACATAAACTAAAAACTTCGATATCCTTTACTATGACCATCTCTTCGTGATCTTCATTAAACACAGCTGAACCAATCACGTCTGGAAGTTTGTCTTCATATCCCTTCGTCATCCATAACAAAGCTTTTGCATATCGTTCGGGTGTCTTGAGAAGGCCTTCACGCTCAGGATCTTCTCCAATACAATCCAGAATCTCCCTGACAGCTGAGGCTAACCGAGTGACACGGCTCAACTCAGTTGCATCACCGGCAGATTGCGCTTCAGAGGAAGATCCTAACCCAGATGGGTTGGTCAATGATGTGACGCGATCTGACGACCGCGCCTGTTCCGAAGTCTCGAGGATGTCGCTGGGAACTTGATGAGATTGAACCAGAGCTTCGGGTGCAAGAGATCGAGATTGGTTGGAACGCTTTTCAGCTAATCTGGCGAGTGTTCCCTTTCCCGGCCAACCCAATCCGTGTTCGTCTAAGGAAGGAATAGGTGATGGAATAGGGATTCCATCAAGACTGAACGAAGTGCTGAACGGTATAAAAGGTGTTCGAGATCCAACGGAACTTGATTGAAGTGAGTTTATTGAAGAGGTCCTATTAAGAGGACGAATTGAAGCTGGATCTTCAACTTCGTCCTGTTGTTGAGAAGTTTCCGACTGCATTGGATGTTGTATACGAAGAAAGTGTGCCTGAAGGAAAATTTTTGGAAACCCACCTGCGGATTCCGGAAGCTTGAAGCCGTGTTTGCCCCGAGCTGACTGGCCTGGACCGGCTTCCTCGGGTCGGGCTGCCCAGGTGCCGGCAGCCTTGGGCAGCCATGTTGACAAGTGCGCGCCCGTGTCTGGCAAATGTAGCGGCTCTTCTGTTAATTAAGGTTTTTGTGACCTAGGCAAACCCCGCCAAAGCCCATTAAAGTGGGAGGTATGAATTTTTGGACAAATATTTGTGAATTTAATTTTTCAAAAAAAGAGTGGTTGTCTGAGTGTATGAATCTCAAGATTTCCAAAGGACGTGTAATTTGACCTAGATGTCAGGAGTGTATAATTGTTGTTGGAGTTTGTTAAAGAATGTTCCTCATACACTTTTATGAGGAGTTGAAGTTGGGATTTCAGAGCATAGATCATCTATAAGTACATGCATCAAGTCATCATGCTTTTTGATGCCAAATTATTGGCTCAAAATCCTGATTTGCACATATCTTGGCAAACTTAACAAAGTCCCTTGCAGGCTGTAAAACCCAAAGCCTGTCTAGGGACTCACACCAATTAATGTAGTCTTCCTGGCATGAGAGGTCATGGGTTTTGGTAGGGGGAAAATGGTCCCAAAGAAAGGCTTTTGCACAGGAGACATTTCCAAAATATGCCTGGAGGAATTTGAAGTCCTGCTTCTTTCAAGTAGGACCTTTGACTCAGATGTACCATATCTTGATCTGTTCCTGAGTTTCCATTGATGCCTCAAAAGCAAATCATTGATTTTCAAAAATTCAAAGGGATGTTACACAAACAACACAATTGTATGTAAAAATTCAAAAGACACAATTTGGATGGCAATGAAAACTTGAGAATGGCTCAAGATATGGAAGATCTGAGTCAAGGGTCACACCTGGAAGAAGCAGTACCTCAATCTCTCAAGAGGGAACCAAAGAAATATTTTACTTAGCAAAAGTTTTTCTTTGAGTCTATTCTCCCCTTTCCAAATCTCACAACCTCTGACAGCAGGAAGGCCACATTTGGCATAAGTCCCTACACAGGGATCAGTTTTTACCACCTGCAAGGGACTTTGTTAATTTTGATATTTTGGCTCAAATGAAGGAAAGTTTCTTATGCTCAGGATACCCAAGATATTTTCTCAAACATGTTGGTGTGGAAGGTATGAGACCCAAATTTGAGTTGACTATACTCCTGAAACCTGGGAGTGAAATACACATGAAACTGGAAATTACTGCAAAATCCAGTCTTTTTGCTGGTATGAAAAATGCTATAATCAGTGATGTTAGATGACCCAGGGCTATGCCAGGGTCTTAGTCTGTACCATTAAATTGTGGATAGGAAGTGAAGTATTGGAGCCTTTGGAACACCCTCTGGAATTGAGTCCTAGCATGTATCATGAAGCTTCAAGCTTGCCTCCTTTCACTTCAACAGACAAACGTAAAATCTGCATGATATCCTTTCCCTCTTCAGAGCAAGTCTCCTCCTCTCAATTTTGGATGGCTTAAGAGTGAAAAGATGATAGAAGTTGAATTCATGCATTCCTCATGATGGTCTTCTCTGGCATTTCAAAAAGATAACCTTGTTTCTGATACAATTTCAGTCATGGACCAAATTTGGTATAGAATGGCTGCATGCAGTGTCTCATAATTGACATTGTTGGTGGCTCAAAATTTTTGGGTCACTCTGGCGCTGGCATGTAGTACTTGAAGTGACAGCAGTACCTAGTAGAATGTGCACTGGTTCTTTGGTGTAAGCCCTATGACAAACAGGGCAAGCACCAAAAAGTAAACTTTGTGAAAGGTATGCAAACAAGCAAATACAAGTCTTCTTGTGAAAATATGACTTTACCGCTGGAAGTCTTTGATAGTTTTGGGATGAAGCAATACCAACTCCACTTATGCCAGGTGTTGTGGTTTGATTTACATTTTGAATTCTATTTGTCAAGCTTAACTAAGCCCCACCCCCTCATGCATGTGTTTCCTATGCCCTTGAAGTGGGGTTTATGGTCAACTCACATTTTTGGCGGAGGATTTCCAAGAGTTAAGTATCCTTACATCCTTTTTTCAACTTCCCCTCTGCATTTCACCACAAGAAGTTCAAGAATGATGTATGTATGTTCTTCTCCAAATCTGTCTACATATTTTGGTACCTTATATGTTGGTTTGAATTGGAAGGAAGTGCTCTGGTTTTGTAATGTAACCTTGGTATCTCTATGCTTCCAAATCACGTTGGAGGCATACACATAAGGCTTACACAGTCTAAGGTCATTTAGACAGGATTGAGGCCAATTTTTACACAGCTCTTTAGCCATGCAGAGTGGTATCTTTGCATGGTTCCAAGATATGTGAAACTATTTGGAAAACTATATGAGAATTCTGGAGATTTTTGTGGTGAGGTTTAGAGGGGATGTTGAAAAAAGTACATAAGGGTACTTAACCCTTGCAAGTCCCTCGCCAAAAAATGCAAGTCCGCCATCAGCCCCTTTGAGGGCACAGCAAACACACTTGTGAGGGGCTTATTTACAATTGTGTGGTGAGGGTGATGTTTCAACTGTGGCTTGTAGTCATGTCCATCTAGGGTTCTAAAAACAATCAGGCTCAAGCCACCTTTTTCAAAAATATGTCTAAAATGAAGATGCAAAGTTTTTTTGGGGGGCATTTTCAGGAATTTATTTGAAAAATTCTGTACAATCCATCTCCCTACCCAAAATTAGATTTTCACACCAGGTTCTCAAAAAAGATTTCTCAAACTTGATAGTTTTGAGTACCCTGATTGATGTTGTGGAAAGTATATTTGTTTCTAGGTTGATTGTATATCTGGAATATGGGGCCTCTCAGAAGATGTGGGA